>NC_044196.1:14883373-15248373 GCF_900880675.1 Sparus aurata | reverse complement strand
GGGGTTATCTTGACCATGGACCAACTAAACCCACTTATGACTGCAATTTTCCAAAATACAATACTAATGTAGCATGTTCAGACTTATCTGCCTCAGAATAAAGAAAAGTGTTATGAGTGCCAAATCGAAGCAAAGTGGTCTGAGGACCTGTCATGTTTAGATACCAATGAAGGCATGCCAGGAGCAGCACTTTTATGTAGTTGATGTAGTCTGCTAAGTTATTCCAAGACTGCTGGGAAATTGGTGTACAGTGACCTAATGATGGGATAGCTCTCATGCAATCAAACAGCCTTTACCCTCGACACTTCATTCCATCAACCGCACAACGTCCGTAACCCTACACACAAGCGCAGCTGTGTGTGTTGTATTAGCTGCTAGCTTGATAGCATGCTTACTTCAGTCAAGTCATAATGTAGAAACTGTTATTTATTTACATACTATGGATAATTGGGGTGATTTTTTTTTCAACATTCACAAGTAGAAATATTCTTCCATATCCCCCCTTTAAAGGTGCAATATGTAAGAATAACAGTCTAAACCAGCTAGCTCATGTTTCCCAGTCTAGACCAGTAGATGCACGGCTAAACAAGCTAACTAGCTAAAGGTAGCTACTGTTCTCAGTTACTCGGGTTATGTGTATATATATATATATATATATATATATATATGTATAATTTGAGAGGTGGCCAATTCCTACACGCTACACCTTTAAACTATAACAAAACTAAGAGAAGCAAAATAGATAAAAGGTGGTTTGTGATGTTGGAAATGTGCTCACACATCTTCTGACAAAAGCCACGCAAACCGAGGTCTTAAGTGTGCTCTGTAGTTTTAATTATGGACCAAT
Source organism: Sparus aurata (assembly GCF_900880675.1). NCBI lineage: Eukaryota > Metazoa > Chordata > Actinopteri > Spariformes > Sparidae > Sparus > Sparus aurata. The sequence continues at coordinate 15,247,526 of NC_044196.1, read as the reverse complement.
CTCCAACTGCTGAATGGTGGTGACAAGGACTTGGTTGAACTCTGTAAAAAGTAACTGATCTAATACATCCAAGGCCTCTCCTATGCTACTTGTTATATGCAGCAAAATCCCTCCCCAACTCTGTAGCTCCACGGTTAGTTCTGATTTCACACTCAATTCGTGGAAAACTGACACATGGTTAGCCACATGTCAAATGGGATGTTACAATTCAAAAGGTCACCATGAAACAAATACAAGCAGCCAGAGGGATCACATCAGTCAGTTAAGTGACTGAGAAATCGTGAATCAACCTGAAAGATGAATTTCACCATTTTATGTTTTGTTTTGCTATTCTCTGGCTTGGTTCTGGCCCAGTATGATGGTGGATCCTGCTCTCCCGACACGTGTAATCTCCTGATAGACTTTGGTGCCAGGACAGAAAAACTTGAAGCAATGGAAACCAGGCTGGAGGACTGTGAAAATCAGATTCTGGAACTGAGGAATAAGGGTAAGTTTGGGTAAAGAGTTTCTTCAGCCTTTCGTGTATTACGATAATAATAATGAATAGAATTTAAACAAAACAGGCGATTCAAACTAAATGACATAAGATGGAAAATGCTTGGGTACATTTTCTCACAGGTAACTGATGAACTGACAACTGATGTTCTCATTTTTTACAAGTGAATCTTGAAACACTTTGCAAAGTAATGATCTGAATTTTTTTTTGGTTTACACAGAACAAACCAAAGTGATATTCAGTGCAGTGGCAACAGCAGGAGATAGAGCCATTGGACCGTTCGACGAGGACACAACTTTGATCTACAATATGGTCTTAACCAGCATTGGTAATGCCTACAATCCATCCACAGGTAATACTCACAGTGATTTACATGTTTACCACTGTATCAGTAACACATAACTGTGTTATTGTTGTAGTATGGGATTAGTCAGTGGTATGTTTGTTACAACCCCTAGAAAGACTCAATTCACTTAATTCACACTCTCAAGGTGAACCAGTTATATTATCTATTTATTTAGGTTGACCCCACCAAGACAATACTAAACACCCAAAAAAATGTGATTTACTGGCTGTCCAAACTTAACAAAAGGGAGGGAAGCCACCAAGGTCAACACTTCCCACCTTAATCTAAAATTAGAAACCTAGCAGAAACAAAGACATAACAACAGGATATGTGACACATCACACCTAACAAAGAAATAACTCAAAAGAAACTTAGTCCATAAAACAATAAGAAACAATAGATACCCTGCTTTTTCTGGCTGCTAAGTTAAACATCTAAGAAAACTGAGAACTCATTTTTGGTTTGGTTTGTTGTAAGGCAGTTCAAGAAAAAAGAGAAAACTGAAGAGACACTAATAATTTGTGATTTGATTTTTCAGTTGTAACTAAAAGAAGACAGTTAAATGTGACCAACACCTTGTTGTTTCCACAGGTATATTTGCTGCACCTGTTGCAGGTGTTTATTACTTTTCTATCTACTATCATGCTGGAGGAGCGCGTGAGGGAAAGCTGTTTCTCTACAAGAACGGGCTGCTAATGATCGCAACCCACGATCACAAGTCAAACTCTGACACAGCTGATAATGGAGGAAACGCAGTGTTCCTGCAGCTGCAGCAGGGAGACGAAGTGTACGTGCAACTGGCTGCAAACTGTCATGTTTGGGGATCTGACATCCATACGACTTTCAATGGCTTTTTGGTCACCATAATGTGAGAATCAATACACTGTATTTCAATCAATTTCCTGCTTCAAGATGGATGTGAATATGTAACTGTATTTTCAAATATGATGAAACAGGTTTCAGCAGCCCTGTCAACGTAATGACAGATTTCTGTGGCGCCTCCATAGAAACCATTTCACAATTCAAGTCTTGTGGCTAAAAACTTAAAAATCAATGAATGCACTGCTGACTTGATCGCTCAATCAAATGTAGGAAACATTGTGAGTTCCAATGCAATGTTTCCTTAAAACCTAATACATGCTTTGTATTTAAATTTGGGAATCTTGCAAAATCCTGCTTTTTTTTAGATCCAATAAAGTTACACGATGAATAACCGTAATGTGTTCTTTCATCTGCTTGTCTGGAATGAGTTGCAGAAGTCTTTTTAATTGATAAAAAAGTGTCTCGATACACACAAATACTACATTCTCAACTGGCATGGATAATGAAGCCAAGTGTAAACATTGCAAGTGTTCAAAATGTGGCTGCAGTCAAAACTCCAAAAAGTTGAATAAGTATGAAATCTGTTAACTCGGAAGCAAATCTGACAGCTGGACACCAGATGAATTTTCCATGCACGCCATGTATCGGATTGTAAACGTCACATAGTGGTCTCAAAAACTTGTGTATCAAATATATTTGACTTGGCATTATAGTTAAATCCGCGTGTACCCTGTATCATGTCTACCTAATCAGTATGATATCAATTTACTATAGTTGCATTATACTGACAAATTAGAAAGATTTATTCAAGATATGAATAATTGTTAATGATTGAACTGTCAATGATTTCTGTTTTATGTTCACAGAAGCTTGAGTTTAATCATTTTATGATCCTTTAACAGTCTTGCGATAGGAGAGGCGTGCGTCTTAAGAAAGGGAATCGGCAGACCATACATCTTTAAGGATGTGAAACTACTGGTGGATGCGGCCACGGAGGTCAAGCAAGCACAGAAAGTTAAAGAAAAGGAAGTGCCTTAATGGAAAGATCAGCATAACATGGGTTCATAGTGGATGTGTTTACAGTTTAGCCTATTTATAACGTTTTGTTTTGTTACAAAGTTGTGGAGGGAACATCGTGGCTTGAACTGTGGGAAATATCAATGTTAATTTGGCATTAATAGGAAAAAATGAATACAGTTTGTTTCAAGGTTGAGGTATACAGATTGAAAAGTGTGCCACACTGTGCTTTTGAGCAATACAAAATACAATAAACAAATGAAAGGAACATCACATATTTAGAAATAGTGACCATTTTTTTCAACCTTTGCCTAAATCCATTCTTAATACATAAGTATATTTAGGGGTTCATTACCCATAACCCCTGCTGTTGCTGAAGTTTATAACTTGAAACAAAAACCTAAAATATAGCCATGCTCCTACACTGGGCATGGACATTACCTACTTATATCATTAACAGATACCAGGGCTGGTAGCACCTGCAAGACAAATAGGTCAGCAATTTTACCTCGACTGTAATTCATTATGTATGTTAAATCAAACATTAATAGTTGAGGCAGATGTCATCTTATGTTAGTGGCAGGACAAATCAGTAAAGGAAATGTAGTGACTAATGTAGATTTATGAACTTTAAATAACCTTTGCTATGTTTCTGCCTAACATCGTACTCCAGCATTTTAGTCTAAAAATCTGGGATCGTGAAGAGAAATCTGAAATGATGACGCAGACATGTCAGTTATGAGGTATCTTTCCCTGATTTGTCGTGGCACAAACCTGTTTTTACATTTCTGGAAGTACACAGCAGCAGATAACAACAATTAGCATTTAATTAAACATAGAAAAAAACGTAAAAATAAACACAAAAAAGAATGAAATCCTTGAAATTCTATTCTATTAAATTCTATTCTAATACAAAATCAGCTGCATGCAGATATCATTCAGTGGGTTGTGATGGTGATGGTGAGTCACAACAACAAATGTGGTGTAAAACGTGTTTTATTCTTTTCATCTTGCTTGATATAACATGATGTCATAATAGTAGGCTGTGAATTACAAAATGTGTTAATCTTTTATTTAGACAGCCACTGTAGAAGCAGAAGTGATTAAAGAGTGTCCACATTTTAGATACAAGACACTAGAAACTAATTGTTATTAATGATAATTGTCTTAAAGAACAAAAGCAATTCTAATAATCATAATCATAATAATCAAAGATTGATTAGCAGGTTTAAGGCATCGATTTGACTTTATGCAAAGCAAAACAAGCAGGATTCGAAACACAGTTCTGCAATGAATTCACCTCAAAACTGTTTTTCTACATATTTGTAAGCAGAAATCATTCATTTAGCTGAGCGTGATGTAAAATTTACACATCAGGGAGTAATTAGCCCGACACCTGGAAACAAGGCTGCACTAACCCTCCGGTAATGTGGATCCGTCTCAGTTTATACGCAGGGTATATTTCCTGGAATTTGACCACCATTTTTCTGATAATGGACTGGGCGGCACAGGTTTCCAACATTATCACATGCTACAATCACATGCTGTGGGAGGTTTAATACCAATTGGACGCTGCAAAACCCATTGTATGAGGAATAAACGTCATAAACATTCATGTTCGAGATGCTGATGCACAAGTTAGCATACACGAGCCGGCCAGCTGGACTACAGATCTGCTCGACTTGACTCAGTGGGGCGTCGATGAAGGACTGCACTGCTGTTCTGCCACAGAGACCATGCATCTGCAGGTAGCTGTGTAATAAGATGTCAGTGTTTTACTGCATAGTATTGATATTGTTTAAATCCAATTTTTAGCTGTCACAGTGTTACATATTCCTTCTATTAACTACCGGCGTTTACGGACCTATAGCTTGTTGTAGTAATCTTGTGTTTTAGCATAACTAAGAATGATTCAATTAAATTGCAACAAAGCAACAATTACTGGTTCTTTCATAGGGAAATAGTTAATTCAAACATTTTACTCACAATGCCCAATCAGCCAGAGACCTTCTGTTGAAGCTCATCTGGAGGACGTGTCTCTGAACAAAAGTGGAATATGCTTGGTAGCTCTTCCTCTGCAGACAGGGCTGTAACATACTGCCAGGGACCAGAGTGAGGATGATGGCAGTCAGGAGAATGACCTTCATTTTTGTCTGGAGTGAGAGAACAGATTTACAGCTGTGCAATGCATCATTCAGAGCAACATAAACATAAATACTGTGTCTGTACTTTACGTGCAATGTCTGCAGAAAAGGACGGATAAATAAATCATCATCGCACTGATGGACCTTTACGCATCGTGTTGTGTTTGTGGTGCGTAGTTGCTGTCATGAGCTGATAGCTAACTCTGGTGCAATTACTTGTAGTTGTGCAGTGTCCCTTGTAAAAATAAACAATACAATAAATAATTAAAACACTGGCCTTAAGTTACTGTGATGTAGTCTACGGTGGTGCGATCCCATCTTAAGTGTTGTGTCATGTCACCATACATCAGGCCTCGCATCAGCATACTGTATAGCATAACTTGTTGCAGGTTTCAAAAATAAAACACCTGGGGATCGATAGGTGTGTGGGAGAAGACCAAGGGCTGCCAAAATCAGGACAAAAACTCCTGAAAATGAACAATGTTTCAATATTGAGAAACATTTTCTCACCTTTTTCTTCTTCTAGCTGTTTTCGTCTGCTGGAGGCCAATACCGACCGATGCTGAAGTCTCTGATATAGATCTGAAAAGTAATTCTCCCTTTATAAACCTCCTCTTGTCTTGTGAACATCTGATCACATCCAATCCATATCCAAAAAGATGGCAGCCAATCAAATTATTGCAAACTTGCGCAATGTGCGCGTGTAGACACAAACCAGCCGCTGAATCGACATACTGGCTTGCTGTATGTCGACATACCTTTTAATGAGGAAGTGCACTTTGCTGGGTGCCAGATGAAGCAAAAAACAAGTACACATTAAGTAACTGTTGGACTTGATTAGACACAGCGTAAGGACATTCCAGGGCCAGTATAAGTACATGCAAGATTGCTATTGTTGGTGGTCCATCCAGTTTTTATCTGAGCTTGAAAAACAAGCCATATAAATATCGTCACTTATCTTCGAAGCCAGTATTTCTCGGGTCTCTTAAAAATCTCCATGAAATTCAGAATATCAAACTATTTGGTACGTCCCCCCCTCACACAAGTAAGTAGATGGGATGTATAGTAAAGCTGTTGTGTGAGATGTGCAATAAAATAACATATCTGACATGTGTGCGGATCCAAGATCACAGAATACCAAGTGTTACTCCAATCTTTTATTTGGCCCATTTCAACTCCTGCCTGCTTTTAGCTACCCAAACAATTCCAATATCAAAATGTTCAGCTCTTTAAGGGCAAGTTTGCCTATTTAACTCTTTTAAACCTCTTGAACTTGAAATCTAGCCATAGAAAAGAAATGGGAGGACCGTGACTACAAGATTGGTGGTTTGAATCCCGTCTCCGACTCAATTATAACTTTTGTCAACTTTCTGTCACCCTGTAACAATATTTTAAACCATGTACTGCATTGCTATAACCATTCGATTGTAGGGGAGGTACTGTATTGTTAACACAATTTTACTAAGCTATTCATGAAGACTTTTGCCTTGTTGTCATGTTCGAATTTGTTTCCCCATTGTTACTTTTGGATTTGGTTCATTATTATCCTGTTAAATTCATGCAGTCATACAGTTATGACTGACTCTGCTGTTAGCTTGTTAGCCAGGGATGTGATGGTGGTTTTCAGGGCCAAAGCTAGCTGGTTAGCATGCTAACTTGATCTCTTCAACACAATACAGAGATGTCTTTGACATGATGTCATCACTGTTTTCTCTTCACATACTCTTAAGAAATGTATCTATCTTTTGAATGTTTTGAACTCTAATTCTCACATATTGCATCTTTAAATTGAAACCATGTCACAGAAGATTCATTGTAATATGGGAGAATTTCTTACAACATCATGCTCATCTCACAAAACATTGCTGAAGCAGGCTTTTAGACGCATCAAAGAGAATGTGTGGCTAAAAAACACTGCTTCATTCAATCAGCTGGGCCCGTTGGAAACTTTAGACATCAGGGAGTAATCAGCCTGCAGCTGGAAACGAGGCTGTTGTGTAATGTGCAGGTGTTGAGACAAACCGGTTTCAACTAAGGGAGTGCACTTTGCTGGAAACAATTTGTGAAACTGTTAAGACAGGTTGATGTGATGAAAAGCAATAAGTACAATTAACACTCTGTACACATTAAGTCACAGTGAGAAACTTTATGACCTTTGAGCAGTTGTCTGCAGCACTCTCTGAACTATTTAGCCCCCCCCACACACACACACACACACACACACACAAGTAAGAGGATGGGATGTAAAGTTGTCCTCTGCAGACAGCTGCATGGCTTAAAATATGAGTGTATGTGTTGTTTGAGCTGTGCAATGAAATCAAATGTCTGACATGTGTACGGTCCAGATACGGGGTTATTCAAGAGAATACCAAGTGTTACTCCAATCTTTTATTTGGCCCATTTCAACTCCTGCCCGCTTTTAGCTACCAAAACAATTCCAATATCAAAATGTTCAGCTCTTTAAAGGGAAGTGTGCCTATTTAACTCTTTTAAACCTCTTTAACTTGAAATCTTTCCATAGAAAATGAATGGGAGGCCCGTGACTACAAGGTTGGCAGTTTAAATCCCATCTCAGGCTACAATTATAACTTTTGTCAACTTTCTGTCACCCTGTAACAATATTTTAAACCATGAACTGCATTGCTATAACCAGTCGATTGTAGGGGAGGTTGTTAACACAATATTACTAAGCTATTCATGAAGAGTTTTGCCTTGTTGTTATAATCAAATTTGTTTCCTCATTGTTTCCCTTTGTATTTGGTCCATTATCATCCTGTTAACGTCATGCGAAAAGTGCTGTACATGATTCGCAACACATCCAAGCCATATAACAAATACAACAAAGACTGAAAGCAGCTAAAACAGCTTCCTGCAAGTAGCATTCGGTGGTGTGTGACGCTGACAGTCATTCACAACGACAAATACAAGGTTTAAACATTGCGTTTTATCTTATCAGGAAAGGACAATAGCAGAGCAGAAATGCATTACAGTTTCATGCACAGGTGATGACAAATCCATACAAGTCATGGGAGATACATTAAATGTGGTCAGGTTACTTACATTCTATCCTCAAAACTGTTTGAGGGCACATATTTTTTTCTCAAAGTTATACATTTGCTTTTGCTTAAAGGTGCAATATGTATGAATTGGCCTCCTTGAAATCATTGGAACAACCAATAGGGGGCAGCATATCACCAGAAAAAAACAGCTAACTGTGTTCTCTTAATACAGTTATGACTGACACTACTGTTAGCTTGTTAGCCAAAACAAAGATGGTGGTTTTCAGGGCCAGAGCTAGCTGGTGAGCATGCAAACTTCAGTGGCTATCTCTTCAACACAATACAGAGACGTCTTTGACATGACGTCAGCACTGTTGTCTGTTCACATTCTATTAGGAAATGTAGCTGTCTTTTGAATGTATTGAACTATAATTCTCACATATTGCACCTTTAAATGGAAACCTCAGCACATTAGATTCATTTCAATATGGGAGAATTTCTTACAACATCTTGCTCATCACACAAAATGTTGCTTAAGCACGCTTTGAGATGTATCAGAGAGAAAGTGTGGCTAAAGAACACTGATTGATTCAGTCAGCTGAGCTTGATAGAAACTCAACATGTCATGAAGTAATTAGCCTGACAGCTGGAAACAATGCTGCGCTAACCCTCTCAGGTTATACGCAGGGTACATTTCCTGGTCTTTTACCGTTGTTTTTCTGATAATGGACAGGGAGGCACTTGTTTCTAACATTATCACATGCTACAATCACATACTGTTTGCGTGGTTTTGGAGTTTTTTTGACACTGCAATACGTGTCAGATTCAACATCAAATACGACCAACTTATGTTGGCTAATGCACAAGTTAGCAGACACATACCGGCCAGCTTGACTACAGATCTGCTCGACTACAGTCCGTGGGGCATCGATGAAGGACTGCACGGGTTGTCTGCCACAGAGATTTTTCTGATGCAGGTAGCTGTGTAATGAGATCAGTGTTTTACTACATAGTATTGACATTGTTTAAGTCTAACTTTTAGCTGTCACATTGTTACATGTTCCCGCTGTTAACTACGGGCATTTTCAAACCTTTAGCTCATTCATCAGTATATAACTTATTATACATGTTGAATCATTACACAGAGCTCTTACTGTTGAGTTGCTGAGTACTCTTGTGTTGTAGTGTAACAAAGAATGGTTGAAGTAAATTGTAATAAGACAACAATTACTGGTTCTTTTGACCGAAAGAGTTGACTCAAAATAGTTTAACTCACTTTGCCCATGCATTTTTAGCTCCCCATCAGAATATGTCTGTTGACAAAATTAACATATGCCTGTTGGGGCCTCTTCTGCACACAGGGCTGTTGCTGTGGCATACTGCCAGGGACCAGAGTGAGGATGATAGCAGTCAGGAGAATGACCTTCATTTTGTCTGGAATGACAGAAGAGTTTTAGAGCTGATTAATCCATCATTCAGAACCACATGAACATAAACACTGTGCCTGCAAAATGGAGCATTAAATACATTGTTAACACAGTGAGTGTTTCAACACTTTCTATGAAGCATAACTTGTTTGAAATGTAGTTATATATAGCAGAGTTTTCTCACCTCTCTGTCTTGTGGTGTCAGTCTGGAGGCGATCAATACCAACTCCCCGTCTCTGATTGAAATCTGAAAGGAATTCTCCCTTTATATACCTCCTCTTATCTTATGAACATCCGATCACAACCAATAATGTTAATCCAAAAACTTAGCCGCAAGTTAATATATCGCAATCAGATTGTGTAATGTACATGTGTTGAGACAAACCAACCAGTGAATCGACCTATTGACCTGCTGTATGTTGACATACTGTCGAATGAGGAAGTGCACTTCACTGGAAAAAAGTGGTAAGACAGACAGGTTGATGCCACAAAAAAAACTAAGTACACTAAACACTCAGTATATATATATATATATATATATATAAAACACTATGAGACTTGATTAGATACAGTGTAACTGTTGTTGTGATCTGCTTCACACAGTCTCTGCAAGAAGTGGGCTGCTGTGTGCATCTGTGTGAAAGTCATGGACATGGACAAAGTAATGACGTCCAGTCACTAGAGACAGTGATGTCCAGGGCTCCCTTACAAATTGGAGGATTATAAGAGTTTTCAAAATTATGAGAAGAAACTTGGCAAACTTTGTGAAACAGCGACAGCGAATTCTAAATCACAAGTGATGTTTCTTGGCATCAGTTTGTAGCGACCCTAACCCTGAAGTGTGTCTTACCTCCCAGCAGCTGTTTGAACACACTGTCTTAACAGATTTCATTATTTGTGGCAAATCTATTAAAGAATATAACATTTTGTCTGTAAACGTGTGAAATTTTAGAAATCCAGTAAACAATACCAAATTGGTCACTTCTTTGGAGAACAATGAAGAGAAAGTCTCCAGATTCCCTTTAAAAACACTTTTTAGACTTGTAGCGTGAGGAGAAACTGTATGACCTTTGTGAGCGGCTGTCTGCAGCACTCTCTTAACTATTTAGGCCTTCTTCCTCATTCAGCAAATTTTATACATGAACATTTTTCTCTTTGTCGAAAAATATTTGCATTTACAGACAGGAAATTTGAATTGAACTTCTCTCTCTCTCAGAACACACTTGATTATCATCCTATTTGTCTATCTTCATTAGTGAGGGCTAGGGTTAGTTATTTTAGAGACCCCCAGAAAACTCAAACAACCTAGTACCTGCAATTATTTGTCGTATTTAACGGTCCATTATTTAATATATAATTTGATACATGTGAGGACACACTAATTTTAAACACAAAACTTCTTATATCACTGTAAGATTTAATTACGTTGCTAATGATTAGGGCATTTCAGTACGCTGGGAGCCACCAAGACAAAACACAGTTAACACGTGATACAAAATCTGACTTTGTCTGGCCAAGTCAGGAAATTATGCAATATGTACAAACTCCGATTCCAATGAAGTTGGGATGTTGTGTAATACATAAATAAAAACAACAATTTGCAAATCGTTTTTTACTTAGATACAATTGAATACAATTGTTTGAACATTGGACATCTTGTCTTTGTAGTGTAATTAAAATTAATATAAGTTGAAACGTATTTGCAAAACATGGTATTCAATTTTAATTTACGTTTTACACAATGTCCCAACTTCATTGGAATTGGGGTTTGTATGTGTTAGAGTGAATGTGTTGCATCAGACTTCAAGTTAAATATGTACCTGAGACGCTTGCGGAGCAGAAACAGGGTTAGTATGTGGAAACCAAATCTTGCAATGAAGATTTCGACACTATACCAAGTGATGGAGGGGTGGTAAATCATAATTATTACATTTATGTTCATTATTATTCTTATAGTATGAATAATTAATAATTACATCCATGTTAAAATTCATGCTATTACTAATCCATGCCAGTGATGCTGATCCTGTTGGAACGGAGGTGTTGTTATGACAGTAATAGTTCACATGTGAGAATTAACCACGGCCCCCGTTTCTCTGTTGGAGAAACAACTTTAACCATTATGGGGGAAGAAACTCTGGCTGGGGCTTTAAAGTGCTGCAGCAGGCCTTCGTACACAGCTGAAAGTGTAACATGACGGTTTATGAGAAGGTTGGGTGATCTACAGTCGCATTTACGATACTTTATGTCCACATATATTGATTATACAATGGCATTCCAAAGATAAAATCATAGCGTAAAGATTAAAATCGTAGTGTAAATCTTAGCAATTTCCACTTGGTCCCTATTATTTATTGATGCTATGGAGCTCTTGAGATACAGGACACATACCAACAAAGGTGGCACCCAAACTTACAAATAAGCTTGTTTCAGTGTTTGAATCTTATAATAATTAAGCAAGATACAAGAAGTTTAAGCTGTGCAAAAAGCATTTCTTTTTTTAACATTCCATCTGCTTCTACTAACTCAGGAAAATGGGCTTCAGCTTGAGCGGCCGTTTTCCACTTGGTCCTAGTGCTTGACCTGTCTCTGTTAAATATAGCGTAACATGGTTTTTGGCTGGTAAAAACTGCAGGGGACCAAAATGGCCTTTTGAAAACATGCAGGGGACATGTCCCCTGTGTCCCCCCCAAAAAATTACGTCCGTGGTCTATTATCATGTTTTCCTTCAGTTAAATCAAGAGGACAATATTCAATTATACCTCCCTGTAAAAAACTAAAAAAAACTTATCTGAATAAACATTTCAGTTTTTAATGTTTTTTTTAATAAGTTAGATTTGGAGATGTTTGCAGGGTTTTGGAAAGAGCAAAGCTAGCTATTCCACCTTGGTTCAAGAAGGATAAGCTAAGCTAGACATGGGAGCATAATCAATTTTCTCATTTAATGCTACAAAAGCAAACAAGCTTATTTCCAAAATACTGAATGTTTTCATGTCATTCTTTAAAAGCTGGGTTAACAGGTTATTGTAGGTTAGTAGGTCTGTCATTATCATGACACTAATGTGTCACAGCACTCACCTTCTGATGCGCTGTAAGGCTCCTTCTCTCAAAATATCTGCTTTAAAATTGGAGGAAAAAGTTTAATCTCTTAAAAATATACTCACACACACACACACACACACACACACACACAAGTGAGAAGATGGGATGTAAAGTTGTCCGCTGCAGACAGCTGCATGGCTTAAAATACCTCACCATCATGCAGGTTGACCCGGCCCTCGTCAGCTGGATCACGGACTACCTCACCGGCAGACCTCAATTTGTCAGGTTGGGGCCCACAACATCAGACATGGTGACCAGCAACACGGGGTCGCCGCAGGGGACCGTACTGTCCCCCCTCCTCTTTACTCTCTACACAGCAGACTTCAGACACAACACCGAACTCTGTCATGTGCAGAAGTTCTCTGATGACACTGCCATTGTCGGGTGTATTAGAGGGGGGGACGAGGGAGAGTACAGGTCCCTGGTAAAGGATTTTACCACCTGGAGTCACCTGAATCACCTGCAGCTCAACACACAAAAGACAAAGGAGATGGTCCTGGACTTTAGGAGGCGCCGTCCGTCTCCTCCGCCTGTCACCATCAGTGGCAAGGAGATCGAGATGTTGCCTCCTATAAGTACCTGGGGATGCAGCTCGACCACAAGCTTGACTGGTCAGCAAACACTGACCATGTCTACAAGAAAGTGCAGAGTAGGCTGTATTTCTTGAGGAGACTGGCATCCTTTAATGTCTGCAGAAGAATGCTGCAAACATTTTACCAGTCTGTGGTCTTCAGCGTCCTCTTCTATGGAGTGGTGTGTTGGGGTGGCAGCACCAAACAGAGAGACACACAGAGGCTGGACAGACTAATCAAAAAGGCCAGCTCTGTCATTGGTGCAGAGCAGGACTCGGTGGTGTCGGTGGCTGACAGGAGAACCCTCTCCAAACTGCTCTCCATCACTGACAACAGCAGCCACCCACTACATGAACTGGTGGTGAGAGAGAGGAGCTTGTTCAGTGGGAGGCTGCTCTCACTGAGCTGCTCCACAGACAGACTCACGAAGTCCTTCTTGTCAAGAGCCATCAGGCTCTATAACACATCAATGGGGAGGGGAGGGAGAGGAGTTGTGGAACGAGGGGAATGATGATGTCCCACACAAGTATGCACTTGCACTTTCCACTGCAATCCTGCATTTTCATTACCATGGGCTATATATTGTCACTGTTTTTATTGTTATTACTGTTTATTTATTTATTACCTTGAATTTCTTTATTCTTAACTATCCTTTATATGCACTAATTTTTATGATTTGTTCTCTTGTTGTTGAATGATGATGTCTATCGTGCAGCTGAGAAACTGAATTTCCCTCGGGATGAATAAAGTATCTATCTATCTATCTATCTATCTATCTATATAGGGCTTTCACTTTGCATGGTAGAGTTTTAACTTGCACTTGTAGATGTAGAGACAAACTGTGTTAACTGACAGTGGTTTTCCGATGTGTTCCTGAGCCAATGTGACAATATTCTTGACAGAATGATGTCGGTTTTTAATGCAGTGCCACCTGAGGGATCAAAGGCTACAGGCATTTAATGTTGGTTTTTGGCCTTGCCGCTAACATGAGATTTCTCCAGATTCTCTGAATGTTTTGATGATATTATGGACTGTAGATGATGAAATCCCTAAATTTATTGCAATTGTACGTTAAGAAATGTTCTTAAACTATAAGACTATTTGCTCACACAGTTGTTCACAAAGTAGTGAACCTCGCCCCACCCTTGCTTGTGAACGACAAAGCCATTTGGGGATGCTCCTTTTATACCCAATCATGGCACTCACCTATTTCCAATTGACCAGTTCACCTGTGGAATGTTCCAAAAAGGTGTTTTTTAAGAATTCCTCGACTTTCCCAGTCTTTTGTTGACCCGGTCCCAGCTATTTTGGAACGTGTTGCAGACGTCCAATTCAAAATGAGTGTATATCTGCACAAAAACAATCAAGTTTATCAGTTTGAACATTAAATATCTTGTCTTTGTAGTGTATTCAATTGAATTTAAGTTGGAAAGGATTTGCAAATCACTGTGTTCTGTTTTTATATACATTTACAAAATGTCCCAACTTCGCTGGAATTGGGGTTCGCACAACAATGTCTGAAAGCAGCTAAAACAGCTACCTGCAAGTCGCATTCAATGGTGTGTGACGCTGACGGTCATTCACTATGACAAATACCAGTTTAAACTATGTTGAAATGAATTAGAAATGCATTACAGTTTCATGCAAAGGTGATGAGAAATTCATGATGAGAAATTCATACAAATCCTGGGAGGATTCATTAAATGTGGTCAAGTTACTTACATTCTAACCTCAAAACTGTTTGGGGAATTGAAAATTGAAAATTGAAAATGAATTTGCTTTAGCTCAAAGGTGCAATATGTAAGAGTTGGCCTCCTTGAATTTATTGGAACAACCAATAGGGAGCAGCAGATCAACAGAAAAACTGCTAACTGTGTTCTCTTAATACAGTCATGACTGCAGCTACTGTTAGCTTGTTAGCCAGGACAGTGATGGTGGTTCTCAGGGCCAAAGCTAGCTGGTTAGCATGCAAACTTCAGTGGCTATCTCTTCAACATAATACAGAGATGTCTTTGACATGACGTCATCACTGTTGTCTCTTCACATTCTATTGAGAAATGTAGCTGTCTTTTGAATGTTTTGAACTATAATTCTTACATATTGCAACTTTAAATGGAAACCTCAGCACATTAGATTCATTTCAATATAGGAGAATTTCTTACAACATCATGCTCATCACACAAAACTTTGCTTAAGCAGGCTCTGAGATGTATCAGAGAGAAAGTGTAGCTAAAGAGCACTAATTGATTCAGTCAGCTGAGCTTGATAGAAACTCAACATGTCATGAAGTAATTAGCCTGACAGCTGGAAACAAGGCTGCGCTAACCCTCTCAGGTTATACGCAGGGTACATTTCCTGGTCTTTTACCATTGTTTTTCTGATAATGGACAGGGAGGCACTTGTTTCTAACATCTCGTCACAGTAGATTAATTTTTATTTGGGAGAATTTCTTACAACATCATGCTCATCACACAAAATGTTTCTGAAGCAGGCTCTGAAATGTATCTGAGAGAAAGCATGGCAAAAGAACGCTGATTCATTTAATCAGCTGGACCCGTTAGAAACTTTAGACATCAGGGAGTAATTAGTCTTACAGCTGGAAACAGGGCTGCACTAACCCTCCAACAATGGGGGTCCCTCTCAGGTTATACGCAGGATCTTCTTCCCGGTAATTGATCAGCATCTTTGTCAAAATGGACAGGGCGGCAAGGGTTTTCAACATTATCACAGGCTACAGTCACAAACTCAGACTGCTTTAATATCGATTGGACGCTGCAAACCTTTCCCAATGTGGAACTAATGACATAAACATCCATAGGGTAGCTGCTCATGCACAAGTTAGTATTCTTGCGTCGGCCATCCTTACTACAGATCTTGTCGACTTCAGTCTGCGAGGCGTTGATGAAGGACTGCTTTGGTTCTCTGCCACAGAGATTCTGACTCTGCAGGTACCTGTGTAATAAGATCAGCGTTTGACTGCAAAGTGTTGACATTGTCCAACTTTTAGCTGTCACAGTGTTACATGTTCCTGCTGTTAACAATTGGCCTTTACAGAACTTTAGCTCATTCAGCAGTCAAGACTTTTTAAAGATGTTGCATCATTGGTACTGTTTAAAGCAGAGCACTCTTGTGTTGTAGTGTAACTCAGAATGGTTGACTTGAATTGCAATAAAACTACAGTTACTGGTTGTTTTCAAAAGGAAAGACTTGACTCATAATAGTTTAACTCACTCTGCCCATTCTTCCTCAGAGGTTCTGTCAAAGCTTTAAGGCATTAAATAAATCGCTAACACACTGAAAACTTTTTTAAGATGAGAGTGTCAGCACTTTCTATACAGACCTGGTGTTTGGCTTATCCGAAATCATTGTGATGTAGTCTGGTGTGGTCCAATCATAAGTCTCATGTTATGTTACCTTCATCTGGACCTGACATACCGTAGAGCATAATTTGTTTGAAATTTAGTAATATGTAGCAGAGTTTTCGGTCTGGAGGCGTTCTATACCAACTCTCCGTCTCTGACTGAAAGCTGAAAAGAATTCTCCCTTAATAAACCCCCCCTTATCTTATAAACATCTGAATGCATCCTGTTATGGTAATGATGGTAGTGAGTTGGCCGCCAGTCAAAATATTGCATCCAGGGACGGACTGGCCATTGGGCAATGTGGGCAAACGCCACTGCGGCCGCCTGTTGATGCTGCTGCTAAATAAATAAATAAATGATTAAATATAAAGCGGAGTGGCTGCATCAATAGGCGGCCGCAAATGGATAAATAGGCTAAATAAATAAATAAATAAATAAACATAGCGGGGGAATGCCTTCTGGGAATTTCAAGACTGAATCGAGTGGACCGTCTGAGTGTGGTTGTTGGAAGTTGGAAGTTGGAAGTTGACTGAGTTTAAGCTAGCAAAAAAATGAATCGAGGTATCAAGCGACACAAGGTGGGAGCGGAGAAAAGGAGAGAAATCTCAGAGAGCACTGTTGACAGTGAAAAATGCTGCAAACCGACTGATTTGTTTTAAAAATCAAGTGCAGCTTCAGCTAGCACTAGCGCTAATACTGCTAGCATTAATGTTAGGCCTAGGGTGACCATACGTCCTCTTTTCCCGGATATGTCCTCTTTTGGGGAACCCCGGAACGTGTATTCATTCATTATAAAACAGTGCAGCGCATCAGTGCTCTCTGCTGCTCTGCCACTCTGCTCAGTTCGAAGCAAAGCCACTGACCCGACGCACGCACTGTCTGCCGGTGAGCGAAAGAAAAGGGAGAAATGCCGAAACGCAAATGCACTTTTACAGACGAAATGCGGAAAAAGTACCTGTGTTTTCGCCAGGGTCGGGAAAAATGGGAAGCAGAGTGTACTGTCTGCAAAGCTGGGACGTATGTGTCCGTGGCAAACAAAGGCTCTAACGACCTACAAGCCCATATCGCCACTTCAAAGCACAGAACCGCTGTGCAAGGGGAGAGCTCTTCTGCAAAACTGACCGAGTATTTTGTACAACCTGGCAAAGCAGAAGACATGGTCAATGCTGCTGAGGGCGTTTTGGCATTTCATACTGTCAAACACCACAGTAGCTACAGGTCAATGGACTGCACCAGTACTTTACTTAAAAGGGCATTATCAGATTCAGACACAGCAAAAAAATTCTCAAGCGCACGTACCAAAACAGAGGCCATTGTCAACAGTGTAATCGCTCCACACTCGATGGAGGCGCTCAAAGAAATACAATACTGTGGCATTGCTACTGATGGAAGTAACCACGGGGCAGTAAAGATATTCCCCATAATAATACAGTACTTTGACTGGAAGAAAGGTGGTGTACAATCAACATTGATAGAGCTAAAAGACACACCCAATGAGACCGCAGACACCATTGCACAATACTTGATTGACACATTAAAAAAAAACAATTTGTCTAAAAAAAAGTGTTGCATATACTGGTGACAATTGCAACACAAATTTTGGAGGAATCAGACGTGATGAAGGGGGGAATAATGTGTTTGCAAATATGAAGACATTGCTGCAGAACAAGACGCTGGTCGGTGTGGGTTGCCCAGCACACATATTGAACAATTGTGTTCATCATGGTGCAGATACACTTGATGTGTAAATAGAGAATATCATGTTCAAAATCTACCAGTACTTCCACGTTTACACAGTGCGCACTGAAAATTTGAAGGAGTACTGTGAGTTTGTTGACATTGAATACAGAAGGCTCCTTTCCCACAGCAAGACACGATGGCTGTCATTATTCCCTGGAATTGAGAGGCTGCTGCAGATGTTTCCAGCATTAAAGTCATTCTTTCTGTCTCAGGAAAAACCACCCGTAATTATCAGGAAGTTTTTTGAAAATGACTTCAGTGAGATTTACCTCTGGCACATGCACTCACTCATGAGTGTGTTCCACTCCCACATTCAAGAAATGGAAAAGCAAAACAATTCCATTGTGGAAGTGAGGAACATCTTGCACACAGTCCACACTATGCTTGAGGAACGCATGAGAAACAACTTCATGTCCTTGAAAGTAAAGGGACAACTGGCACAGAAGCGCACAGGTGGACTCGATAAGGAATGTGACCAGTTCTGTGCTGATGTACAAGCCTGTACAGCGCATGCCTGCAGTATCTAGAGAAGAGGATGAAGCCCATGGAAGAATTCACCCCATTCATGTGGATGGATCTGAGTCAGCCACCAGATTGGAAGGATGTAGAAGCCTGCATCAAGTACCTGGGAGAGAAGGGGGTGCCAATTGATGATGCAAAGTGTTTTGATCAGGTCACCAATCTCAAGAAGTTCACTGAAAGCTGCATTAGTGATGGAGAGTTCAATGGCCTGCAAATGCACCAGAAGTGGACCAAATATTTTGAGAAGGCCAAAAGCATAGCATGTTACTCAGAGCTACTGAAGGTTGAACAGTTTGTATTTGCCCTTCCTTCTCACAATGCAAATGTTGAGAGGGTTTTCTCACTGATGCAGAGCCAGTGGACCAAGAAAAGAAACAAGTTGTCTGTTGAGTCACTGAAGGGGCTTCTATTTGTGCAATACAATTTCAAAGACATGTCTTGCAAGGACTTTCATGCTTATTTGATGAGCAATCGGAAAATGCTGAGAAAAATAAGCTCCTTCAGCAAAATATGCATGGGCAAACAAGGTAGACCAGGAGACGAGGAGAGGACCAGGAGATGAGGAAGGCTAAGAAGACTGAGAAAATCAACATTAAACAATACGCTACCCCTCTTTTTCTTTTTGTTCAGTGTTGAGGCATTATTTATATTTTTTGCATTAGCCATAATAAGAGACATTAATTTGAGGAATGGGCTAACTAAACATTGAAAAATAGGCTACCTCTCGTTTTTTCTTTTTGGTTACCAATAATTAACATATTTTGAGGCATTATTTATATTCTTACATAATTGACATGAGAGAGGTTATTTTGAGAAATGTACTACCTCTGTTTTTCTAAGATTTGTTAGACTAGAAGAGAGATGTTGTATTGTATTTTATAAAAAATCTGAATATTTATACAGAACTATTACAGACCATATTTGTATGTGACTGATAATTTTGTTAAGGTTAAGTGTCTTTTTGGGAATTCAGAATATCTGTTTAACTGAGTTAGAAGCAAGTAAAAAACACTTGACCCGACCCGAAAACCCTCAAAAGCCAGCGTAGTAGTGTCCTCTTTTTGGGGATTCAGAATATGGTCACCCTAATGTTAGCGACACAGCTGAGCCAGCGCACCAGGGAGAAAGACAGGACAGTGAGGAATATGAGCAAGAGGAGGATGAAGAGGTAGACATGAATGACTGCGTGACGGTAAGACACATTTGTATTATGGAGTGGCTGATGATTTATTAATGTGTTTTATGTATTGGGGTGTAGTTGTTTATAGCTTTGGAATTTACGTTTACTATCACCGGGGCTATCAAAAGTGCCTGTTCTTTATGTGCGTTAAAAATTGCCCCTCCCGTGGGCCGCTGGTGGGTGAAAATGCCAGGGCCGTTTTTTGTCCCCAGTCCATCACTGATTGCATCTGTAATGTGCATGTGTTGAGACCAACGAACCGGTGAATTGACCCATTGACCTGCTGCATGTCGACATATGGACGAATGAGGAAGTGCACTTCAGTGGAAACAAGTTGTGAAACTGTTCAGAAATCTTGATGTGATAAAAAAACACTCAGCACACTAGACACTACTACTTAACCCTCAGTATATATTAAATCACTATGAGACTTGATTAGATACAGTCTAATTGTTGTTGTGTTCTGCTTTTTACTGTCGCTGCAAGAGGTGGGCTGCTGTGTACGTCTGTGTGAAAGTCATGGACATGGACGGAGTAATGACAAGCAGTCATTAGTGACGATGATGTCCAGGGCTCACTTAATTGTATGATTTTAAGAGTTGTCACGTCATGAGAAGAAACTTGACAAACTTTGTGAAACGGCTACAGCAAATTCTAAATTACTGGTGCGGTCTTGTAGACTTTGGCATTAAATACAATACATTTTGATGTTACTTTCCTTGTTAAAAAAAAAAATGGCATCAGTTCATAGTGACCCTAACCCTGAAGTGCACTGTAAACCCGAATAAGTTACCAGAACTCAAAAGAATTGAGGCAATCGATTGCCTCAATTTTTTTGAGTTGATGAACTAAAAAGTCAAAATTCTCCAGAACTTAAAGGTTGGATGACAGGCTACTTGTACCTTTTGATACCAGTTAAATTAAAGTGCTGATTTAGCTCAACTCAATTACCTCAAAACCACTGGAATAAGTTCACAGATTAGTACACAACCACACCATTTTATGTTAAGCAAACTCAATGTTTATTAGTTTGGGCTGTCATTGTTTTAAGTACACATCAGTCACATATGTTGAGTTTGTTTACTTAAAAACATGTGATTCAAAACTTAACATTTTGGAGGCAATTGATTGCCTCAATTACATTGAGTTTAACAAACTTCATATCTCTCTCATATGACTCAAAATTCTCTGATTCTAGCCTTCCAAATGTGTTCCTGGTCACTTAAGGCCCTAGGAAATAGATATTTTTCACAAATTTCTGATATTGACCAAAGAACTAATCAGATAGTCAGGAAAATAATTGGAGTAATCAAAAACAATAATAAATAATACACAAATGAAATTAGCTTTCGTTATCAGCTATAAAAGTGCTTTTGGCGACCTGGCTAATTCCTTTCAGTGACGACAGAGATTTTCAAAGGGCGGTAGTGAACTGGACTTGTATCATGGTCACTGATGACAGTAAGGACGCCCACGGCAACACCATCAAGCTCTAGCTCATCAAACTCATCCTGAATGGATGAAAAAGAGACACTAATCACAAACTAAGACATGGAACAGAACAGATGAAATATCGAATTGTTACTGTTTTTTTTTTCTACTGATTTTATTTATTTGGATAAGCACTTTGAGATTTTATTGTATTTTAGCATGTGCTATATAAATTAAGTTTATTTTTAAACCATCCCTATTTAAAACCATAGGAATAACAGGAACTTTTTCAAAAACTTTGATTATACAGTACCTTATCTATTTAATTACTTTGAATGTTCGGGTTTACAGTGTCTTACCTCCCAGCAACTGTTTGAACTTATTTAATTATTCATGGCAAATGTGTTAAAGAATATAACATTTTGACTGTAAACATGTGAAACTTTACAAATCCAGTAAACAATAACAAATTGGTCACTTCTTTGGAGAACAATGAAGAGGAAGACTTGGAGCGTGAGGAGAAAGTGTATGACCTTTGTGAGCGGCTTTCTGCAGCACTGTCTTAACCAGAGCCAGCCCAAGCCTCCATGGGGCCCTAAGCAAAATTTGATTTTGGGGCCCTCTATTACTGCCAATAATAATGATTATTGTCATTATTATCATTACGAATACACTTGTAAAACTAAATGTGAGAGCTTTTTGTTGTAGTTGGATTGTAATCCACAGCGATTAATGCCATAGAAGCAGACACCAGATTTGCAAATTTACAGAAAAATCTTTTAATTAATATTTGGCAAAGTCAGCAACTCCCCCTACTGGCAACACAGTAGTAGTCAATACATAAAACCTTAAAGAGCAGCCCGACATGTTTTACCCATCTATGGTTTTTAATCTGAAATGGTAGCAAATCCAGCTACAAGAGCAGCCTGGGGTTGATTAACACTTAATATTCAAAGTGACATAGCACTAAGTGGGATACCAAATGTCATCTAGGCCAATTAAAAGTAACAAAATAAACTAATCGTTTACTGCAAACACAATCTGCTTTATTATTATTTTTTTTAATAAACTGCAACACCAAATGTACGAAAACAGACAGTATTGAATACAATAAATTTTTAAAAATCAGACAAATACTAGGTACAAGGTAACACAGATGGTTTATTAATAAAATATTAAGACGAATTAGGTCTGAAAACTATGTAAAAATGTGCAAAATCTTTGGTAAAATGGGGGGGGGGGGGCTTCGGCCATCGTGTCTTTTTGGGAATATGAATGTGTCCTCTATAGGCAGTGGCCCTCTTAATACCTGTTCAGTCCTTTCTGAGTCTGACAGGAAAGAGGGACAGTCAGCTGGGTCAACTGGCGGAGCTGCTGATCCCTGCTCCAGACTGGATGCTGATGAGGACAAATCAATCTCGATGACTGAAGATGAAGGACCTATAGGGAAATTAAAATAATATTTTTGGACAAAATTATTCATCTCAGAATATTCTGCAGTACACTGAGCAATTACAAAGGCTGTTTTGTTGTTAACTTACCAGGTACAGCTGAGGTTGCAGAAGACACAAAAGGGACAGTGGGCACACAGAGGATAGAGATGGACCTAAGATGAAAAACAAGCTAGCCATGTTATAGTCATATTACACTTGAAAATGATGCAGCGTATTTTCTAAATAAAAAGTACAGCTATAGCTTGTAATAAGAAAACAAACTGTAGAACAACTGAAAATTGTTTGAGAAGTTTTGAAATAATATGGATTTGTGTAAAATCATGTCCCTTGTCATATGATTATATCTTATATTAAAAAAAATATTCATCTCAGAATGTTCTGCAGTGCACTGAGCAATTAAAGGCTGTTTTGTTGTTAACTTACCAGGTACAGCTGAGGTTGCAGAGAGGTCAGTGGGAGCAGAGGATAGAGATGGACCTGAGATGAAAAACATATCCCTTGTCATATGATTATATCTTATATTAGTATATCTTATTGAGATAATTTGACTAGAAATTAAATAAGTATGGTGACAGTTTTTGATCACCTCATTCATCAGCCTTGGCTGCTCCTGAGGAGGTGGATTGCCCCTGGGCTGAGTCAGTGCCTCCAAAATATTTGAACAGTGCTCCTGGGGAAGTTTCATATAATGTATGAGCATATTATGTAAAAGTATGTAAAAGGAATATGTTTTTTTACTCACATAATTTACTGTGCTCTGCAACAAACAGCTGCAAACAACATACCTCAAACTAGTTAGTTAACTAAATTAATTAATTAATGCAAAACCATATTGCTAGCAAATGTCACCGCGTTTGTAATTAACGTTAGTTATTGAACATTTGCTATCAAACACTGTTATAAAAAACGTTGTTTTGATGCCAAAGAGCGACCCAGAATAATGTATATACACTGAAAATCAACTTATTCCAAGTATTACACAAACACAAAAACGTTAGCTTGAATAGTAAGCTATCTAACCTCGTCAGACGTTTTGAACTGATAATAGCTAGCAAATTTGCTATTATAGGCTAACGTATTTGGAACAAAATATCAACAAATGTTACATTACTAAGACATATCTTTATCTTGTCGTTTTTATCTTTCTTCCTTTTTCTTTTGCTGCCCCTGAAGGGTAAGTCCTTTTTTGCGACATCTTTCATCTGCTCCTAGCTCCTGGATGCTCAGTGCGCAGACTGCGCACTGCATGGTTGGCTGCACTGCAAACGTCACTAGCGGAGCTCTGACATATGGAGCAGAGGAAACTACACTCTTTGGTGTTGTTGTTTTTTGTTTGTTTGTTTGTTTGTTTTTTTTGTACAAGTATGTACATTTGATAATATATGAATCATCATTGCTCACTCATGGAAAAAAAAAAAATACTTTTTTCTTTTTTAAGTTAATTGCTCTTGGGGGCCCTCTAGTGGTCACGGGGCCCTAAGCCGCTGCTTAGTTCGCTTATGCCTTGGGCCGGCTCTGGGTAATAGAAATGAAACCTTCAACCTGTCCTTTATGTATTCTCTCTGTTGGGACCCACAGATGAAGTCATTCGTTGTGGATTTCAAAATGGACTCTGAACTGAACTCAGTGTCCCAGAATTCCCATTCTTCACACCTAGGTGCAGAATTCAGGTTTGAGCTACTATTGGTCAGGGTGACAAACCCCCTGCTGATCAGGTAGTGAGGAACACCAAGCAGGTTAGCACTGAGCTGCTATCCTTACAAAAGAAAGGAGCAACCAGTTTCCTCCTCTGCCGACTTTCATCAAACCTTGCACAGCAAGACCAGCTTGTTCAACCTTGGAGCCCCAACTTTCTCCTGCAACCACCAGCACCTTCTCTTCAAAGACTGGTAACATTGAACTGGGCTTAGATAGCAAACCATAGCACGGCTAAGCACAGGACTTTAAACTCTGGTTGATGTAATGTGTTCAATTTATGTGTTTGTTCAATGTTTTGGTGTTATTGTGACCTCAAGTCAAGTTATTGGTAGTTTGCTTTCCTAGACGGCTAATTCGACATTAGTCGAATTATGCTTCACACAGACTCAGGGTCTCTGCATGCAACTAACCATCTTCTATAACCTTGCACCACTTCACACACACATACATACTCACATACACACACATTCCTTGTGGCTAGAGCATATCACACCCACATGTGATATCATTGACCGCCATTGTGTCTTTGTTCTGCCAGGCACTCACACACACACTCGCACACACACACACACACACATTTGTATATAGTACATGTAAGTTAGATTGTGTGTTTCCATCTTGTGTTAAATAAAAGACCTTGAACCTTCTTGCTGTCTATTTAATATTGTACAAAAGTGAATGTTGCCAACCTCTACACTGTCAAGAACTCCAAAATCCTTCAACCATTACTAGCTGTTATGGTAAATTTGGTTGTAGTTATTAAGTTGATTATTAACCAGAATTATAAACAGTTCAGTACATTTTTATGAGATTGATTTGGTAAAATTGCTATCTTTTCCCTTCTTCAAGGGTGGTGATCAAGGTGATCTAATGCAAATTGGATCATATTATTTATCATAATTAATAATTATCCCAAATAATCATTAATTATTATTGATAGCCAAATTTAACCTAAATCCCCCTTTTATTGTTGTTAAACACTCCTTAACCGGGCCTTGTGTAAGGCGAGGCCCAACACTCTTTATACAATTTCTTAAGGATGTTTTTAGCACAGTTTTAAAAACTCCTGTTGGTAAGATAGTTTTCAATCTCATTCATTGCCATCAACAAGTGTCACTATTTGATGAGTTGGGAATGAGATTCAGCTGTTCAACCATCTCATCATTGGGAGCTTCGCTGTAAATACCACTCTGGTTCAATCACTTTTTAAAAGACGCCACGTCCTGAGTCCACTGATCTTTACATTTTTAAACCCAATTCTCAGTCTTCTGAATGACAATGAATGATCACAACCCAGAAAGTTAACAGCCATTTGAAATACTGCACGCTTGTGCAATGGTGCACACTTGACGAAAACCAACTGCATCTTGTGAATGAGGAAGCGCACTTTTCTTGGGAGCTAAGAATCAGTCCTTCCAGAAAAACGCAGAGTTTTTTTGTGATTGTTGCTAAATTTTGAGTCATTTGATTTTAATGTAAATTTCAAAGGCTGATCAATGCAGCTTTAATGCATCAATTTAATAGTATACAAAGCAAAACAAGCAGGGTTACAATAAAGTTTCAAACAAACATTTTGAGCTCAACATACATGTTTAGGTATTAGGTTAAAGGTGCAATACATAAGAATTGGCATCCTTGAATAAATATGACTAACAAATATGGGGCAGCATATCACCAGAAAAACTGCTAACTGCTGCTATCTGTGTTCTTTTAATACAGTCATGGGTTGGAAAGTGTGATACTTGTCATTAGGCGCGTTCAAGTTGACCTCCTGCTGCCTGACCGCATCAGCGAGATCTAATGGCGACAGCAGGGGCGGGGATATAAACGCTGCTATGAAGTCGGACACTCTCTTTTCCCGTAGACGTGACGTGACCTGGCTGAGGTTGCGGTGTTTGCCTTCTTCGTCGGCGAAGAAGTGGAGGAAATTTGAATTCCACTAATGTTTGATTACTATCAACAACGACTGCGATCAGTTTTCTTACCTGATGTTATGGGAACTTTGCTGGCCTTTTTCTCATTTTAATCTCCTTTTGAAATTATTAAATCTGAGATGTTCAAAATATTAGTCAACCAAAACATTTGGGCCGAGAGAATAGAGCGCTGGAAATGCTGCCCTGTTGCATACAGACAACAGGGGATCTAGACCCGTATCAAACCTGTCTTTTTGCAGAGGATGTATTCATCTGATTACTGATTTTATATATTTATATGTATATATATATATATATATATATATATATATATATATATATATATATATATATATATATATATATATATATATATAAATAATATATATATATGTGTGTGTGTATGACCGTTTTGCTTCACTTCAAAACGGTCACACAGTGGCTCATCAAGAGTAGATGAAGAGCCTAAATGTTGTCTTACTGTATATGATCATGTTCTGTTTTCCTTGTAATATCACCATTAAATACATTTGAACTTTGTCTATCTGGTATATTATAGTAAGTCTTGTCTAATAACAATACAATACAACTACAACTTATTTATTATTATGATGAAAACTGTGCTTAGGTGCATGATTATATCACAGCTGAGGTGAATTTGCTGATTTAACAAACAAGCATAACTGTAGAGACATAAAATGAAGCATTTTCTCATAGCAACATTTTTCACAATGAATGAAATACATTTCACTGAATGAATGAAATACAATAATCAGAACAAATGACTGAATCAGATGCCTTGTCCCGCTGCACCATCTCATCAAACACAAAATAGCTCAGGATAATTCTTTGTATTGTTAATGTGATGGGAACAGAAAGGGTTAATTAATAAGAGTGGATAGCACAGATAACACTGGACACAGCAGTTAACAACTTCTCCATCATCACCCTAAGCTGACAGAACTGAGCAGTTTATTGACGACATCTTTCAGGGTTGTTACGTTAGATGAAGGATTTTATAGGTTTATTCATGTTGACTATCCCATAGGTGCGGCCACACGGCTGCTCCTGATCTGAAAGTATTTGATCTCTGCAGCAGCCTCGCTCCCGCGATAACTTAAGGTCATGTGACATCAGATGCGGAGCAGAAACCACTCCCATCCAGGTCATCGTGGACACATTTTTAACCAGCATGCATCACGATTTAGGCTGCACTGCGCAGCGCTGCTTGATCTTGAACTCGCCTATTCACACCTAGTCACATGACCGGTTGATTGCCTGCGGTCATGTGACCGGGTGTCAATCAGGAAGTGATAAAGTGCTGTTTGTCTCAGTGGAGAGAGCACTTTGACTTGGCTGCAGCAGCCAGTGTGGTGTACTCTTCCTCTCATACAGGGTGAAAGCCAAGGTGAAACAGTGAAACTGACGGTAATGCTCAGTAGTTCATTTTCAGGTATGTGCTAGCCTTTTGTTTGTGTCTCACAAATGCAACCATGTGTCCGTGTGCTGCCAACGCTCTTTGTGTTAAGTATTTTAGCCTGTGTCGAAATGGTAACGTTACCTGAAAGATTTATTAATTATAATTTTATTTATTTATGTTTCAGTTCAGGACTGACGTGACCACTGACGGATGCTGTGGCACAGATACTGGTGAACAATATACATGTGTTTATCTGTATCTGTAACGTATTTTTAGATTGTGGTAGTTATAACTTTGTTTCCTTTTTAACAGTTGATGCACTGGATTGCTCCCTCTGCTCCCGCACTATTTAATTACTGGAGTTTGTGTACCCTTGCAAAGTTAGGCTTATATTTTTAATACCTTTTCTTTAATATTTTACTTATGTGCAATACCTTGAACTTTGGCTTGCAACTAATGCATTCTGTGTTTTCTTTAAAGGACCAGGACAACAACTGCTTTCTACTCTTAATTTACTTTTTGCTGTTTATTTGATTTGTAGGCTTGAGGAAGTTAGTGTGTGTCTTTCTACTATACTTTATGTACTGGGTAGTAGTCATTTGGTTGGTGATGTCATTTTAATGTTTCTGCTCTCTTTTGTACATACAGCTTGATTCTGTAAAAGGCCAAGTCTGCACTGACACACAGCCTCCTTCTGTGGTGGGACTGCACGGGTGACACTCTGTGGTGGTGTGTATATTTGGTTGTGACACTGCGTGTATTTCATTGCGATTAATCATATGTAAATAGAGGTTAAGTGTGTAGTGCTATTACATGTGTAGTGCATTCGTGTGGTGATAGAATTGCTGTCTCCCTCTTCTGTCTCCCACAGTCATTTTATTGTTGCTGTGTATGGCTGACCCACCCATATTGTGAGAATTGATTTACTTTAACCATCCAATGAGATTGGTGTTTTGTTTATTGCCTCATGCCTATGTTTTGGTGAAATTTGATCTATATATTGTAATAAAGCCAACTCAACTTTTGCACAGGATACGCCTCTGGTAAATTGTTTCTGTCTGGGTAAGTCAGAGTGGGTCACAAATTGCATTGTAGATATTAAAGGTTTACGGCTTCCTCCTGCCCCTTAGGGGGAGGTGGCATTGTCAGGCATTTTTAAAGGTAGTCGTAGTGCCAGGTACTACACTTAATTCATAGTTGTCTCTTCATGTCATGTGTAGCACAAAAAATCTCACAGAATGTTGTGGAAGTAGGTTTAAGATGTGTCTGACAGAATGTGTGGCTGAAGAACAAGATCAATGATTTTCTATATTCTAATGAGCAGAAATCATTTAATCATTTAGTTGAGCTTTACACGTCAGGGAATTATTTGCCTGGCACCTGGAAATAGAGTGAACTAACTTACAATTCTGTGGGTCCAATGCAGCGTTCATCTGTTGGACTTTGATTATTGTATTTCTGATAATGGACAGGGAGGCACAGGTTTCCAACATTATTACATGCTACAACCACTTTATGTTGCCGATGGGTTACACTTGTAACCATGCAACACCCGCACACCCATTCTGATTCAACATCATATACAGTCATGCTTGAGTCACTGATGCACAGGTTACCGCTCACACGCCAGCCATCCTCACTGCAGATGTTCTTCACATCACTCTCTGAGGCATCGATGAAGGACTGAACTGGAACTCTGTCACAGAGTCCCTTCCTCGTTAGGTAGCTGTGTAATGAAATCATTGTTTAACTGCACAGTGTTGACATTGTTTATGTCCAACTTTCAGCTGTCACAGTGTTCCATGTTTGTACTCGTAACTATGGCCTTTATAAGAAGAGCCAAGGGGCTGCACTTTTACATTCAATCTACTTTTTATTTTTCACCACTTTGTTTATTAGTTTTCACAATTGTAAAAAGAATATTATACAAAAGTGAGGGAAAAAGATATTGAACAACATTTTGTTATTCTGGAAATAAGTCTGTAAGAGGATATAATGTGTTTGACCGATGATCATATAGGGCTTCCATATTTTTGTGCTTATTGACAGACATAACTAATGAATAGGCTCACTGACCTACTAACAAAATACAAGGGCCAGACTGAGGTTGTTAAAGCATTTGGGAAACAAACTTTGAACATACGTGCCCTGAATTTCCCAACTGTCCAATATGTGAAACTTTAGTTTTGAGAGCAATAAAAACTGAATGTGGCTCACTGATAACACACAGCTTGTGCTGTTTGAACCTGAGTGCTCCTGTGTTGTCATGTCACTACCTGATCACACAGATGCTAGTTAAACTCAGCACTGAACTGTAGGATTGAGTTCAATTAAACTGCAATAAAGCAACAATTGCTGGTTCTTTCTAAAGGAAATAATTGATCAAACTTTTAACTCACTCTGTCCATGAAGCTTTAGAATTTCTGTCCAAGTTATTGTCGTTCACGATGTGTCTGTCGACAAATTTGTTGTACGCATTGTTGTTGCTTGTCTGCCGACAGGGCTCTGAAGAAGTTTGTAAATACTTGATGAAATACTGTCCTTGCGCCCCATGAAGGAGGGCTACAGTGAAGATGATTGCACTCAGGAGAATGACTTTCATTATATCTAGAGTGAGAAAAGAGATTTAAAGCTGATAAATGCGTTATTCAGAACAATATTAGCATTAATTATGTGTCTGTACTTGTCATGTAGTGTCTAAAACATCAGTGAATGCATGTATGAATTACTGTGAGTTTTTTTTTTTACAAAAGCATCTGCTAAATGTCCAAAAATGTAAATGTAAAAATGTACCAAGTTGACTTATTACTATTACTTCATCATTAGTCACTCTTTTAAATCCTCTCAAGTAAAGTGATGTGTGATAGTTACTACAGACTTCAGTCCCTCATCACTTCATTAGTGTGACAATGGCAGTTACTGAGTTTACAGTTCTATTCTAATTAACAAAGTAATAAACAAATAAAAATAACATTTTGAAATAAAGTATTTAGATTTTTGAGATGCTACCCAAATTTTTTTAAAAAATACATAAATGATTAAAGTAGGTTCCTGTTGGGTCGTGTTATATTTGCAGCCAGCAGTCCCCTCCCTCCTCTCCACGTCACCACATGAACGCGCAGCAGTAATCTGCAGACATACAGTAGCAGCAGTGTGTGTTCACCAGCATTACCTCTGTATGGAGTTCTCCTTCCTGATTAGATAAAGTGGGCAGGGATACCAGATTGTCTCTGTCTCTTTTACTGCCTGAGCATGTGGAGAAGAGAAAGAGGTTACTGACCAAACACTCTGTAACAGTGATTACTGCTGGAATATGGAGCTATTCAACACTTGTTTCAATAAGTAAATATCACTTATAGCAGCTTTAAGAAAGATTACATTCAAACCTCAGTTTATTTCAGGACTAACTTAACAAGAGTCCTGGTTTTACAAAACAGATTTTATTTTTGAACTGTGCAACAATAAACTCTGCTTAATTATAAATCTGGATTCAAACCTATTTTTGCAAAACTCTGTTTAGAACTGATCTTAAACTAATTCCACAGAGTTTTGGTGCAACACAATTTAAAGTTAAACCTTGATCATATCTTGTTTAAGAAGCTGATTCCTTGTTAGTGCACAACCATAGTCTATGATTATCCATCAGCCCATCATTTCTTTAAAAAGGTGCGGTAATGTAGCAGTCAACAAGCTCTTGGTTGTTACTTGAATTGTATGTATTGTGGTTTGTGAGCTGTCTAATATCATCTGGCTTGACATACTGTAGAGGCTAATTAGTCGCAGGGTTTTTCTATATTTTAAATGCAGTAAGGAAAAACAGACACTCAATGGCATAATATCACAACAGTTAGTAACATAAGTAATATTAATATGGCAAAAATTAAATTCAAATGGATGCAGAGAAGGTTTCTTACCGTCCTCTCTTGCGCTGTCAGTCTGGGGTTGATCAGCACTCTCTGACAGGTTTTTACAAAGCTTCTTTTATCTTGTGAACAACGATAAATGATTACAACCCAGAAAGTTAACAGCCAATTGAAATACTGCAAACTTGTGTAACGTCCACATGTTGACAAAAAACAATTGCATCTTGTGAATGAGGAAGCGCACTTTTCTTGGAAGCCAAGAATGAAACTTTGAGGATGAGTCGATACAGGAAAAACACAAAGCACCAAGTCACTGTGAGACGTGATTAGATGCAGCATAAAGACATGAAAGATTCACTTACCACCACTTTTCACCATGTTGGTACGTAATAATATAGGCCAACAAAATGTTTCCACTTTTATCAGTGACTTTGCTCAACAGCTGTCTCAAACTGCCTCCATTTGATACTGTAAGTTGTCTTTCAGCTTATCATGTGGTTTACATGTGATGCTTGCACAAAACGCCAGACTCTTGATCTAGTTTGAGAAGAGAAGCCGGCTTTATTTCTGACCTTCACTGTCTTATGTTTGAGACTGTGTTAACGTGTGTTACATGTTGCCCCAAAATGAGACACAAAGACAGTAATTTTGTGGACAGCAACACAACTCACAGGTCTTACTTTTAACGACTTTTCACACAGGTTTAAAAGTCTAAATCTTAATTTCTATTTTGCTACTTTATTTGAGAATAATCAGTCCAACCCAAAAATGTTGCTCAGAGGTTCTACGGTTGAGAAAATGTAGTGCCAAAAGAAAGGGCGGTCTGACGGCGATGTAAAGTGGTGTGAATTTTCCCTATACAATGTACACTTGAACTGTTATAGATTTTTTTAGGTGAGCCTTGTTTTAGGAGGTTAATTTAGCTTTTTCTCTGGACCCGTTCACTGCGGTACAAAGCTGAGCGTCTGGGCTGGAGCTGCTCTCTACTTCTCGAAACTGAGCTTGCGCTGATCGGTGATTACGGTGGGAAACAGATCGACTATAGATATGTACTTTGTATGACCCCACTTCAAAAAAACCCAAACTATCCCTTTAAAGCGCAGCATTTGGTATCACTGAGAATGTCATCTTTTTGGACTGTCTTCAAACATGGGCAGGTATCAGTAGCACAGCTCTACAGGAGTTTTCTGAGAAAACTCAAGCCAAGAAACAAGAAAAAAATGTCAACTTGAGAAAGGAGAAGTGTCTGTCATTAACAAAATGAAATTAAGGAACCATATGTCTGTTGATCAGGAGTTTCGATCATACCTAACAATACATTCTTAATTCTAGCGTTCTCAGAAAACAAAAGCCAAGGAACAAGAAAAAAAAAATTCCAATCGCCCTGAGAAAGGAGAAGTGTCTTTTATTAAGATCTGTTGATCATGGTACAATTCTGTGTTATGGATATGAAAGTGCTGATAGATGTGACAGACGGGGGCAGAGAAGACACAGATGGCTGAGAAATAGGGAACAACACTGATCAAAACAAGGACAATTTTGTTCAAATGTCAGCAAAAGATGGGTTCATGAGTGATGTGTTTTCCATTTAACCTTAATGTAACCTTTTGTTTCCTAGAAAGTGGCTCACACCATCTGCTGCTCCACCTAGGCCTTAGCCTACTAATACTGAAAGTAGGATCCATATCTGGCGATTAGTAAAAGGTACGAAAACAACAGGTGCTGAAAACATCAGCATTTGGGTTAGCAATTTGGCCAGCAACGGAGTCGTTACATCACTCTGAACAAAGAAAGTCTTGCAGAGATTGAGGGTGCTTTCACACATGACCTGCAGTTTGTTTGAAAGTTGTCAGTCTAACCTTGGAAAAGAACAAACAACCAGTCAGCGCCAAACATGTCAAACCCATGTCATCTGTAAATTTGTGGTGACTTTCTCCATCTTTAACAATCACTTCAGGCCCAGAGGCAACCTTTGAGACCATCGTCTCAACCAAGCAGGGTCAGGTACTGGTTCAGAGCCAGCGTCTACTTTGGAACAAGTTCTTTGCATTTCGACAAAAAAGAACTGGTTGTTGACCAGGAAAACTGGTGCCAGAGTTGCACCAACACTTTGGTGGGCTACAACAAGAACTGCTTACGTCAGGGGCTGGGGGTGGGCTTATCTTGACCATGGACCACACTGTAAAAAAGAAAAAGTTGAGAAAAACGTAAAATATCAAGGCAACATGATGCAAGAGATTTTTAAGTTTTGTGCTGTTGTTGACTTAACTAAGTTTTTTTGAGTTCTGCCAACTTAGATCTTCTTGTTCACCTAATTAGGAGAATCCTGTGAGATTAAAAAAGAAAATTCTTGCTTCAATGCCATGTATTTCTACTAGGAGTGGGCAGATCGATCCAAATATCGATAGTATCGATACCAAGGTGAGTATTGGTATCGGATCGATACCAGCGTGATGAGATCGATATTTTTGTTGTAGTTTCTCTTCTATAAATTCAGCAAATCACTTGTATTTCTTCCCAGAGTTTGTGTGAGTGCAGCGCTCCTCTTCACCTCGCTCACTCCGCTCACTCAGGTTCACTGTAACTGGAACTCAAAAATATATACTTATATTAAGATATATAACCTACCTCAAGAATATAATAACCCTTTTGTGTATCTGTTGAAGGAACATTAGTATTCCTATTTAGGCTACATGCAGATTAGAGATTTGATATGTTAAATAAAGTACAAAATCATTAATTGATCAGGAATTTTCAAGTAAAAAGTATCGGTATCGGTATTGCTATCGGCAAAACTGGCCCTGTATTTACTTGGTATCGGATCAATACCAAAATTTGCAGTATCGCACACCCCTAATTTCTACCTGCACCAAACACAGATTGTTTAGTTGAATTAACAAATAACTACTATTTGTATATATATATATATATATATATATATATATATACATATATATATATATATATAATATATAGTATGCGCATTTGTATATATATATATGTATGCAAGCATGCCATATATTGACAGAAACAAACCGGAATTGCAATTGCAATAAGCATAATGTGGCTGTCCAGGAAAAGGATCTATGCATAATGTAATTTGACTAACTTCCATTAAAATTCCCCAACACATGGTAAGTCTCTCTCGGCAAACACCCCTTCACTCATGGTGCCAACATTTTTAACATCTTTGTTAACTCAACACAATTTAACCACAGAACAAACAATGTGAATTAACCTGCAACCGTCTTACACATCATCTTATTCACAACACATTCACAAACCATAATTACACCAGCACCAACAGAATACCCAAGAGTCTTTGCGCTACAGTCCACAAGGGGCGTTACACTATAAATCACTCGTGATTGGTCACATTGTCATATTGACCAAAAATGTATCTAATCTAATAAATCGACTCGATCGACTCCGAGCTGAACTAGTCACAGCTTCCGCCTATAATGGACGCACCTCTTCAGCAGAGAGCCGTATACTTTTCAAACTGGTTCAGACATGCGCTCTTTGCGCAGTGTTGCGAACATGAAGAATCTACGAGTTGGCCCAACTCAACTCAAAAATCTGCTCAAAGATTTACAAATCCTTGTTGTGCTGATTTTGAAATAGTAGTTAAGACAACAATGAGGGAAATTTGCTGGGCAAACAAGATTTTATAGATTGCTTATTGTAAAGTTTTTTTCTGATTCAGTTTAATTTGAAAACTCAAATGAGATAAACAATTACTAGTCATCATTTTTACAGTGCAACTAAAACCACTTATGATTGCAATTCCCCAAAAAACAGAACTAATGTAGCATGTTCAGACTTATCTGGCACAGAATAAACAAAAGATTTGCACTATGAGTGCCAAATTGAAGCAAAGTGGTCTGAGGACCTGTCATGTTTGGATACCAATGAAGGCATGCCAGGAGCAGCACTTTTATGTAGTTGATGTAGTCTGCTAAGTTGCTCCAAGACTGCTGGTAAATTGGTGTTCAGTTATTGAATGATGGGATGGCTCTCATGCAGTCAAACAGTCTTTACCCTCGACACTTCATTCTGTCAACCGCACAACATCCGTAACCCTACGCACAAGCACAGCTGTGTGTGTCGTATTAGCTGCTAGCTTGATAACATGCTTACTTCAGTCAAGTCAAAACTGTTATTTATTTACATATCCTTGATAATTTGGGTGATTTTTTTTTTCAACATTCACAAGTAGAAATATTCTTCCATATTCCCCCTTTAAAGGTGCAATATGTAAGAATAACAGTCTAAACCAGTTAGCTTATATTTCCCTGTTTGGACCACTAGATGCACGGCTAAACAAGCTAACCAGCAAAAGGTAGCTACTGTTCTCAGTCACTCAGGTTATGTATGTATATATATATACATATATATGTTTGTGTGTGTGTATATATATATATATATACATACATATATATACATATGGATATGTATATGTATATATATATATGTATATTAGGGCTGTCAGGCAATTAAAAAAATTATCTAATTAATTACAGGATTTGTAATTAATTAATGTAAGTAATCACATTTTAATCTCACATCTGCTAAAGGTACACAAATAAACAATTTGAATTCTAGGAAATTACAATTACACTTAAATAAATAAAATTCAGAAATAAAATAAGGCTGAGTCTCAGGCATTAATGCAGATCTCAGTCCCGACTTGTTAAGCATTTAAATGATAAGTCAAGCTGGAGCAGCTTCGGTGATAGGAGATTTATTTTTTACATACGCTACAAATCACCGCGTTCTTGTTGATAGTCCCGTCTTCTTTCTTTTTATAAACAAACTTGCTGTTCAAAGGCCCTTGCAACGATGTGCTCGCCTCGCTCCCCTGAATCGCGTCCATGTCTGTTGTCACCCTGCTTTAACTAGCGACGCAAGTGAGAAGTGACGAACACATCCGGACAAGTTCCTCGGTGCTAGTGCTACCATGATGTGCCACTGCCAAGTAGCCTATGGGTCATTCAATGGCAGTGATGTGCACAGGGGGGGGGAAGGGGGGGCGGTCCCAGTTGTTGAAAAACGCGCGCTAAAGTGCCCTCTTGGTAGCCAAAACGTGTGCTAAACTGCCCTCTTGGGTGGAAAAAACACACTAAACTGCCCACTTGGCTGGTTAAAACATGATAAACTGCCCTCTTGGGTGGCAAAAACGTATGCCAAAGTGCCCTCTTGGGAGGCAAAAATTTAAATATTTCAGTCTCTATATGTGCATCGCTGGTAGAGACTTACCCCGAAAGACTTGCAGCTGTCATTGCAGGGAAAGGTGGTTCTACAAAGTGTTGACTCAGGGGGGTGAATACTTTTGCACACCACACTTTTCTGTTTTTTATTTTAAAAAATGTTTAAAAACCATATATCATTTTCCTTCCACTTCACAGTTATGCACCATTTTGTGTTGGTCTATCACATAAAACCCCATTAAAATACATTTACATTTGTGGTTGTAACATGACAAAATGTGGAAAAGTTCAAGGGGGGTGAATACTTTTGCAAGCCACTGTATGTCCATGCTTCATCATAGTTTGTTTCTTTTGAGGTGTCAGATAAATATTTTAAATGTGTATTGTTCCCTGTGTTTTCATCACAGAGCCCTATTGGGTGAAGAAAACACACTAAACTCCAGAAGTTTTTTTTTTTTAATCTATATTGAGCCAGAACTATATCTCACAGAACCAGTTTGGATTCTCTGGTGCTAATTTGGTGTTAAAATGCACTAGAATACAGGAAATGGCATCTACTTAATTGAAAATGTTCTGGGGGAGGACCCCCAGACCCCCCAGGGTTTTATTTCCTTTATACATCCATGTCTCTGTGTGTTCCTCATAGTCCAATGTTGAATCCACACAGTTCTCGTGGATGCTGATCCTGACTACAAATTAACTTGAGTAGTCTGTCTAGTTAGTCTGTTTTAAGGCTATATAATGTGCCATTTGTATAACATATAAACATGTCTAAAGTGCCCTCGGCAACACACAGAAGTTAGTGCCCTCTTCAGTGGTGAGAACGCACTGTATGTGCCCTTTTTTTTCTTTTCGCCCCTGCCCTTCAAAAAGTCCGTGCACGCCACTGTTCAATGGGCCAAATTTAAAATGGTTGCGCATTAAATTGCCACTCAGAATCTCAGAATTAATTGCGTTAATTTTTATAACGCGTTTATCTGCGGTGTAATGAATTAATCTAATTAACGCGTTAAACTGACAGCCCTAATATATGTGTGCGTGTGTGTGTGTTTATATATATATATAAATATATATAATTTAAGAGCTTGCCAATTCTTACACGCTACACCTTTAAACTACTACTAAGAGAAGCAAAATAGAAGAAAGTTAGTTTGTGATGTTGGAGATGTGCTCGCACATCTTCTGACAAAATCCACACAAACCGAGGTCTTATTGTGCTCTGTAGTTTTAATTATGGACCAATCTCCAACCGCCGAGAGGTGATGACAAGGACTTGGGTGAACTCTGTAAAAAATAACTGATCTAATACATCCGAGGCCTCTCCTAGGCTACTTGTTATATGCAGCAAAATCCCTCCCCAACTCTGTAGCTCCACGGTTAGTTCTGCTTTCACGCTGTCAATTCGTGGAAAACTGACACATGGTTAGCCACATGTCAAATGGGATGTTACAATTCAAAAGGTCAGCATGAAACAATATAAAAGCAGCCAGAGGGATCACATCAGTCAGTTAAGTGACTGCCAAATCGTGAATCAACCTGAAAGATGAATTTCACCATTTCATGTTTTGTTCTGCTATTCTCTGGCTTGGTTCTGGCCCAGTATGATGGTGGATCCTGCTCTCCCGACACATGTAATCTCCTGAGAGACTTTGGTGCCAGGACAGAAAAACTTGAAGCAATGGAAACCAGGCTGGAGGATTGTCAAAATCAGATTCTGGAACTGAGGAATAAGGGTAAGCTTGGGTAAAGAGTTTCTTCAGCCTTTTGTGTATGATGATAATAATAATTGATAGAATTTAAACAAAACAGATGATTCAAACTGAATGAAAAAAGATGGAAAATGCTTGAGTACATTTTCTCACAGGTAATTGACTATTTATATGTTCTGGAAATACCTAGTCAGTATTACATAAAAACAACTAATGTTTTCATTTTTTACAAATGAATCTTGAAATACTTTGCAAAGTAATGATCTGAATTTTTTTGGTTTACACAGAACAAACCAAAGTGATATTCAGTGCAGTGGCAACAGCAGGAGAAAAAGCCATTGGACCCTTTGACGAGGACACAACTTTGATCTACAATATGGTCTTAACCAACATTGGTAATGCCTACAATCCATCCACAGGTAATACTCACAGTGATTTACATGCTTACCACTGTATCATTAACACATTACTGAGTTATGGTTGTAGTATGTGATTAGTCAGAGGTATGTTGAGGTTAAGGCTCAATTCACTTAATTCATAGATTCAAGGTGAACCAGTTGAATTATTTATTTATTTAGGTTGTCCACCCCCCAAAACAATACTAAATACAAGAAATGTGATTTACAGGCTGTCCAATCATAACAAAAGGGAGGAAAGCCACTCAGGTCAACGCTTCCCACCATAACCTGAAATTAGAAACCTAGCAGAAACAAAGCCATAACAACACCACAACACATACCTGAACCATCATTCCTAACAAAGAAATATCTCAAAAGAAACTTAGTCCATTAAACATTAAGAAACAAAAGATACCCTGCTTTTTCTGGCTGCTACGTTAAACATCAAAGAAAACTGAGTTTTCAGTTGTAACTAAAAAAAGACAGTTAAATGTGACCAAAACCTTGTTGTTTCCACAGGTATATTTGCTGCACCTGTTGCAGGTGTTTATTACTTTTCTATTTACTATCATGCTGGAGGAGAGCATGAGGGAAAGCTGTTTCTCTACAAGAACGGGCTGCTAATGATCGCAACCCACGATCACAAGTCAAACTCTGACACAGCTGATAATGGAGGAAATGCAGTGTTCCTGCAGCTGCAGCAGGGAGACCAAGTGTATGTGCAACTGGCTGCAAACTGTCATGTTTGGGGATCTGACATCCATACGACTTTCAATGGCTTTTTGGTCACCATAATGTGAAAATCAATACACTGTATTTCTATCAATTTCCTGCTTCAAGATGGATGTGAATATGTAACTGTATTTTCAAATATGATGAAACAGGTTTCAGCAGCCCTGTCAGCGTAATGACAGATTTCTGTGCCGCCTCCATAGAAACCATTTCATAATTTAAGTCTTGTGGCTAAAAACTTAAAAATCAATGAATGCACTCCTGACTTGATCGCTCAATCAAATGTAGGAAACATTGTGAGGTCACATGCAATGTTTCCTTAAAACCTAATACATGCTTTGTATTTAAATTTAAATACATTTAAATTTATCTTGCAAAATCCTGCTTTCTTTTAGATCCACTAAAGTTACATGATGCATAACCATAATTTGTTCTTTTATCTACATGTCTGGAATGAGTTACAGAAGTCTTTTTAATTAATAAAAAAGTGTCTCGATACACAAAAACACCACATTCTCAACTGGCATCGATAATGAAGCCAAGTGTAAACATTGCAAGTGTTCAAAATGTGGCTGCAGTCAAAATCGAATAAAGTTGAATAAGTATGAAATCTGTTAACTTGGAAGCAAATCTGACAGCTGGACACCAGATGAATTTTCCATGCACGCCGTGTATTGGATTGCAAACGTCACATAGTGGTCTCAAAAACTTGTGTATCAAATATATTTGACTTGGCATCATAGTTAAATCAGCATGTACCCTGTATCATGTTTACCTAATTAGTAGGATATCGATTTACGATATTGTTGCATTATACTGACAAATTATAAAGGTTGATTCAAGATAAGAATAATTGTAAATGATTGAACTGTCAATGATTTCTGTTTTATGTTCACAGAAGCTTGAGTTTAATCATTTTATGATCCTTTAACAGTCTTGCGATAGGAGAGGTGTGCGTCTAAAGAAAGGGAATCGGCAGACCATACATCTTTAAGGATGTGAAACTACTGGTGGATGCGACCACGGAGGTCAAGCAAGCACAGAAAGTTAAAGAAAAGGAAGTGCCTTAATGGAAAGATCAGCATAACATGGGTTCATAGTGGATGTGTTTACAGTTTAGCCTATTTATAACGTTTTGTTTTGTTACAAAGTTGTGGAGGGATCATCGTGGCCTGAACTGTGAGAAATATCAATGTTAATTTGGCATTAATAGGATAAAAAAAAAAAAAGGGAATACAGTTTGTTTCAAGGTTGAGGTATACAGATTGAAAAGTGTGCCACTCTGTGCTTTTGAGCAATACAAAATACAATAAACAAATGAAAGGAACATCACATATTTAGAAATAGTGACCATTTTTTTCAACCTTTGACTAAATCCATTCTTAAAACATAAGTATATTTAGGGGTTCATTACCCATAACCCCTGCTGTTGATGAAGTTCACAACTTGAAACACAAAAAACCTAAAATATAGCCATGCTCCTACACTGGGCATGGACATTACCTACTGACATTTATATTATCAACAGATACCAGGGCTGGTAGCACCTGCAAGACAAATAGGTCAGCAATTCTATTCCGCCTGTAATTCATTATGTATGTTAAATTAAACATTAACAGTTGAGGCAGATGTCATCTTATGTTAGTGGCATGACAAATCAGGAAAGGAAATGTAGTGACACATGTAGATTTATGAACTTTAAATAACCTTTGCTATGTTTTTGCCTAACATCGTACTCCGGCATTTTGGTCAAAAAATCTGGGATCGTGAAGAAAAATCTGAAACGATGACGCAGACATGTCAGTTATGAGGTATCTTTCCCTGATTTGTCGTGGCACAAACCTGTTTTTACATTTCTGGAAGTACACAGCAGCAGATAACAAGCATTTAATTAAACATAGAAAAAAACGTAAAAATAAACACAAAAAAGAATGAAATCCTTGAAATTCTATTCTATTAAATTCTATTCTAATACAAAATCAGCTGCATGCAGATATCATTCAGTGGGTTGTGATGGTGAGTCACAACAACAAATGTGGTGTAAAACGTGTTTTATTCTTTTCATCTTGCTTGATATAACATGATGTCATAATAGTAGGCTGTGAATTACAAAATGTGTTAATCTTTTATTTAGACAGCCACTGTAGAAGCAGAAGTGATTAAAGAGTGTCCACATTTTAGATACAAGTCACTAGAAACTAATTATTATTAATGATAATTGTCTTAAAGAACAAAAGCAACAATAATTATCATAATCATATAATCAAAGATTGATTAGCAGGTTTAAGGCATCGATTTGACTTTATGCAAAGCAAACAAGCAGGATTCGAAACACAGTTTTTTCAATGAATTCACCTCAAAACTGTTTTTAAACATTTTCGTAAGCAGAAATCATTCATTTAGCTGAGCATGATGTAAAATGTACACATGAGGGAGTAATTAGTCTGACACCTGGAAACAAGGCTGCACTAACCCTCCGGTAATGTGGGTCTGTCTCAGCTTATACACAGGGTATATTTCCTGGAGTTTGACCACCGTTTCTCTGATAATGGACCGGGCGGCACAGGTTTCCAACATTATCACATGCTACAATCACATGCTGTGGGAGGTTTAATACCACTTGGACGCTGCAAAATCCATGGTATGAGGAATAAACGTCATAAACATTCATGTATGAGCTGCTGATGCACAAGTTGGCATACACGAGCCGGCCAGCTGGACTACAGATCTGCTCGACTTGACTCAGTGGGGCGTCGATGAAGGACTGCACTGCTGTTCTGCCACAGAGACCATGCATCTGCAGGTAGCTGTGTAATAAGATGTCAATGTTTTACTGCATAGTATTGATATTTTTTAAATCCAACTTTTAGCTGTCACAGTGTTACATATTCCTACTATTAACTACCGGCGTTTACGGACCTATAGCTTGTTGTAGCACTCTTTTGTTGTAGCATAACAAAGAATGATTCAATTAAATTGCAACAAAGCAACAATTACTGGTTCTTTCATAGGGAAATAGTTAATTCAAACATTTTACTCACAATGCCCAATCAGCCAGAGACCTTCTGTTGAAGCTCATCTGGAGGACGTGTCTCTGAACAAAAGTGGAATATGCTTGGTAGCTCTTCGGCTGCAGACAGGGCTGTAACATACTGCCAGGGACCAGAGTGAGGATGATGGCAGTCAGGAGAATGACCTTCATTTTTGTCTGGAGTGAGAGAACAGATTTACAGCTGTGCAATGCATCATTCAGAGCAACATAAACATAAATACTGTGTCTGTACTTTACGTGCAATGTCTGCAGAAAAGGACGGATAAATAAATCATCATCGCACTGATGGACCTTTACGCATCGTGTTGTGTTTGTGGTGCGTAGTTGCTGTCATAGCTAACTCTGGTGCAATTACTTGTAGTTGTGCACTGTCCCTTGTAAAAATAAACAATAAGATAAATAATTAAAACACTGGCCTTAAGTTACTGTGATGTAGTCTACAGTAGTGCGATCCCATCTTAAGTGTTGTGTCATGTCACCATACATCAGGCCTCGCATCAGCATACTGTATAGCATAACTTGTTGCAGGTTTCAAAAAATAAAACCCCTGGGGATCAATAGGTGCGT
The DNA here is from genome assembly GCF_900880675.1 of Sparus aurata. Taxonomy (NCBI): domain Eukaryota; kingdom Metazoa; phylum Chordata; class Actinopteri; order Spariformes; family Sparidae; genus Sparus; species Sparus aurata. The sequence goes on along the minus strand of NC_044196.1, from coordinate 15,204,350 downwards.
GTAAGAAGACCAAGGGCTGACAAAATCAGGACAAAATCTCCTGAAAATGAAAAATGTTTCAATATTGAGAAACATTTTCTCACCTTGTTCTTCTTCTTGCTGCTTTCGTCTGGGGAGGCCAATACCAACCGACGCTGAAGTCTCTGATATAGAACCGAAAAGTAATTCTCCCTTTATAAACCTCCTCTTGTCTCGTGAACATCTGATCACATCCAGTCCATATCCAAAAAGATAGCAGCCAATCAAAATATTGCAAACTTGCGCAATGTGCGCGTGTAGACACAAACCAGCCGCTGAATTGACATACTGGCTTGCTGTATGTCGACATACCTTTGAATGAGGAAGTGCACTTTGCTGGGTGCCAGATGTGAAGTAAAAACAAAGGACACATTAAGTCACTGTTGGACTTGATTAGACACAGTGTAAGGACATTCCAGGGCCAGTATAAGTACATGCAAGATTGCTATTGTTGGTGGTCCATCCAGTTTTTATCTGAGCTTGAAAACCAAGCCATACAAATACCGTCACTTGTCTTCGAAGCCAGTATTTCTCTGACTCTTCTGAAATTCAGAATATCAAACTATTTGGTACGTCCCCTCGTCACACAAGTAAGTAGATGGGATGTATAGTAAAGCTGTTGTGTGAGATGTGCAATGAAATATCATGTCTGACATGTGTGCGGATCAGAGACCACAGAATACCAAGTGTTACTCCAATCTTTTATTTGGCCCATTTCAACTCCTGCCTGCTTTTAGCTACCTAAACAATTCCAATATCAAAGTGTTCAGCTCTTTAAGGGCAAGTTTGCCTAGTTAACTCTTTTAAACCTCTTGGAACTTGAAATCTAGCCATAGAAAAGAAATCCTGTCTCCGGCTACAATTATAACTTTTGTCAACTTTCTGTCACCCTGTTACAATATTTAAAACCATGTACTTCACAACGAAGTAATGGGGAAGTACTATATTGTTAACACAATGTTACTAAGCTACTCATGAAGACTTTTGCCTTGTTGTCATCTTCAAATTTGTTTCCCCATTGTTACTTTTGGATTTGGTCCATTATTATCCTGTTAAATTCATGCAGTCATACAGTTATGACCGACTCTGCTGTTAGCTTGTTAGCCAGGGATGTGATGGTGGTTTTCAGGGCCAAAGCTAGCTGGTTAGCATGCTTACTTGATCTCTTCAACACAATACAGAGATGTCTTTGACATGACGTCATCACTGTTGTCTCTTCACATTCTATAGAGAAATGTATCTATCTTTTGAATGTTTTGAACTTATTGCACCTTTAAATTAAAACCGTGTCACAGTAGATTCATTGTAATATGGAAGAATTTCTTAAAACATCATGCTCATCTCACAAAACGTTGCTGAAGCAGGCTCTTAGATGCATCAAAGAGAATGTGTGGCTAAAGAACACTGATTCATTCAATCAGCTGGGCCCGTTGTAAACTTTAGACATCAGGGAGTAATCAGCCTGCAGCTGGAAGCAAGGCTGTTGTGTAATGTGCAGGTGTTGAGACAAACCGGTTTCGAATGAGGGAGTGCACTTCGCTGGAAACAATTTGTGAAACTGTTAAGACAGGTTGATGTGATGAAAAGCAATAAGTACAATTAACACTCTGTACACATTAAGTCACAGTGAGAAACTTTCTGTCACCCTGTAACAATATTTTAAACCAGTGGCGCCGCCAGGATTCAATTTCAAAGTACGCACAGAAACGACAAATACAACAAATGGAAAAATACTTTTTTTAGACAAAATCTAATGTTTTCAATAACAGATTGCAGCGCCCACATGATCTGTGAGACTGTGTGCTATGCGCAATTGCGCACACACGCGCGATCGTCCTCTGAGTCTCTCCAGGTCACTGTGTGAGAGAAAGAAAAGCTCTGACTTGCTTTGGCAGACGTTGTTTGGTGTCACCCGCTGATTTGCGTAATTTAAATATCTAGCCCACCGAACCTTCCAATCCGCCCCGGTTCAGCATCCTGGTCAGTGCACTGCAGACCTGCAGCATTTGTTTCCATCCAAACTTGGCAAACGTGGTCGGGATTTGTAGAAGACATATGTATGGTGCTCACTAGCCTATGCTGTACCTATTGAGATTGAGGAGTCACGTGCTGATTTGGGTTGATCTGGGCGGGGTCTGAGCCGGTCGGCCATGATGGTAGGAGACGCTATCGGTTGTCAGGGGCAACGCCTTCAGAACTCCACAGAGGCGCGACTAAACAGTCCAGAGCTCTTTAATTTCTGCGCATTTATTATTTCGGCGGGACAGAGACGGATCTACGAATATGAGAAAGAAAAGGAAGAAAGTAAAGCAATGCAAAAAGATAAGGCGAAAGAAAAGGGACCTTACAGGAACAAGCTCACACCAAGCGCATAACAGCGGTATTTGGAGAAGCTCTCGGACATCCAAAATATCGACCCATACGAGCTCCCTGCAGCGGAATGGCACAGAGACCTGGATCATTTACCTCCATGCACATACATGGACATCGTCAGTTACCTTGTTTTTGGTGTAAGTTACTACACAATGCAGGAGTTTAAAAGCCACAAGTCTTTGGAAAGTTACGAGACTTTCTGCTGCGGCTGGGTGCAGGACTTGGCCATCTACAAGCCCCGGGGTGGTGAAAACAGCGTTGTACCGGCAAAAAGACATTTTTAGAGAATGTACCCGAGTGAAAATGCAGAGAACACACTCTCATCGACTGGGGGGTGCGATCGAAAGTAAGGTCCTTTCTTCTTATTGCAGCCAACCAAGCAATCCGGCGTCTACTCGTCAGGTCAGAGACTTGCTTTCCTTATGCTGTGTCCATTTCGGCAACCTAAACTGTATCCCATTGTTCCTATGTTTTCCATATGAATCGTGTGAGGTACTGAATCAGTTTTTAACGCAGCAGTGACTTCCAGGCATGGTAAAACAGTGCGGAATTGTAAAAACCTCCACTACTACAGAGTTAAGGACACACGTAAACAATCGTGTTTTGCCATAGCATGCTATAACCAGTCGATTGTAGGGGAGGTACTGTATCGTTAACACAATGTTACTAAGCTATAAATGAAGAGTTTTGCCTTGTTGTTATATTCAAATTTGTTTCCTCATTGTTTCCCTTTGTATTTGGTCCATTATCGTCCTGTTAACTTCATGCAAAAAGTGCTGTACATGATTCGCAACACATCCAAGCCATATAACAAATACAACAAAGACTGAAAGCAGCTAAAACAGCTTCCTGCAAGTAGCATTCAGTGGTGTGTGACGCTGACGGTCATTCACTACGACAAATACCAGTTTAAACTATGTTTTATTTTATCAGGAAAGGACAATAGCAGAGCAGAAATGCATTACAGTTTCATGCAAAGGTGATGAGAAATTCATACAAATCCTGGGAGGATACATTAAATGTGGTCAAGTTACTTACATTCTAACCTCAAAACTGTTTGGGGAATTGAAAATTGAAAATTGAAAATGAATTTGCTTTAGCTCAAAGGTGCAATATGTAAGAGTTGGCCTCCTTGAATTTATTGGAACAACTAATAGGGAGCAGCAGATCACCACACAACTGCTAACTGTGTTCTCTTAATACAGTCATGACTGCAGCTACTGTTAGCTTGTTAGCCAGGACAGTGATGGTGGTTCTCAGGGCCAAAGCTAGCTGGTTAGCATGCAAACTTCAGTGGCTATCTCTTCAACACAATACAGAGATGTCTTTGACATGACGTCATCACTGTTGTCTCTTCACATTCTATTGAGAAATGTGGCTGTCTTTTGAATGTTTTGAACTATAATTCTTACATATTGCAACTTTAAATGGAAACCTCAGCACATTAGATTCATTTCAATATAGGAGAATTTCTTACAACATCATGCTCATCACACAAAACTTTGTTTAAGCAGGCTCTGAGATGTATAAGAGAGAAAGTGTAGCTAAAGAACACTAATTGATTCAGTCAGCTGAGCTTGATAGAAACTCAACATGTCATGAAGTAATTAGCCTGACAGCTGGAAACAAGGCTGCGCTAACCCTCTCAGGTTATACGCAGGGTACATTTCCTGGTCTTTTACCGTTGTTTTTCTGATAATGGACAGGGAGGCACTTGTTTCTAACATCTCATCACAGTAGATTAATTCTAATTTGGGAGAATTTCTTACAACATCATGCTCATCACACAAAATGTTTCTGAAGCAGGCTCTGAAATGTATCTGAGAGAAAGCATGGCGAAAGAACGCTGATTCATTTAATCAGCTGGACCCGTTAGAAACTTCAGACACCAGGGAGTAATTAGTCTTACAGCTGGAAACAGGGCTGCACTAACCCTCCAACAATGGGGGTCCCTCTCAGGTTATACGCAGGATCTTCTTCCCGGTAATTGATCAGCATCTTTGTCAAAATGGACAGGGCGGCAAGGGTTTTCAACATTATCACAGGCTACAGTCACAAACTCAGACTGCTTTAATATCGATTGGACGCTGCAAACCTTTCCCAATGTGGAACTAATGACATAAACATCCATAGGGTAGCTGCTCATGCACAAGTTAGTATTCTTGCGTCGGCCATCCTTACTACAGATCTTGTCGACTTCAGTCTGCGAGGCGTTGATGAAGGACTGCTTTGGTTCTCTGCCACAGAGATTCTGACTCTGCAGGTACCTGTGTAATAAGATCAGCGTTTGACTGCAAAGTGTTGACATTGTCCAACTTTTAGCTGTCACAGTGTTACATGTTCCCGCTGTTAACAATTGGCCTTTACAGAACTTTAGCTCATTCATCAGTATATGACTTTTTAAAGATGTTGCATCATTGGTACTGTTTAAAGCAGAGCACTCTTGTGTTGTAGTGTAACAAAGAATGGTTGACTTGAATTGCAATAAAACTACAGTTACTGGTTGTTTTCAAAAGGAAGGACTTGACTCATAATAGTTTAACTCACTCTGCCCATTCTTCCTCAGAGGTTCTGTCAAAGCTCTTCGTCGGAACATGTCTGTGGACAAAATCAAACCTACGCCTGTTGGGGTCTCTTATTCACACAGGGCAGTAACATACTGCCAGGGACCAGAGTGAGGATGATGGCAGTCAGGAGAATGACCTTCATTTTGTCTGGAGTGAGAGAAAAAGTTTAAGGGCTGATTAATGCATCATTGAGGACCACATGAACATAAACAATGTGCCTGCAAAATGGAGCATTAAATAAATCGCTAACACACTGAAAACTTTTTTTAGATGAGAGTGTCAGCACTTTCTATACAGACTTGGTGTTTGGCTAATCCGAAATCACTGTGATGTAGTCTGGTGTGGTCCAATCATAAGTCTCATGTTATGTTACCTTCATCTGGACCTGACATACCGTAGAGCATAATTTGTTTGAAATTCAGTAATATGTAGCAGAGTTTTCGGTCTGGAGGCGTTCTATACCAACTCTCCGTCTCTGACTGAAAGCTGAAAAGAATTCTCCCTTAATAAACCCCCCCTTATCTTATAAACACCTGAATGCATCCTGTTATGGTAATCCAGTGAGTTGGCCGCCAGTCAAAATATTGCATCCAGGGACGGACTGGCCATTGGGCAATGTGGGCAAACGCCACTGCGGCCGCCTGTTGATGCTGCTGCTAAATAAATAAATAAATGATTAAATATAAAGCGGAGTGACTGCATCAATAGGCACCCGCAAATGGATAAATAGGCAAAATAAATAAATAAATAAACATAGCGGGGTGGCTGCGTCAAAAGGTGGCCGCAAATGAATAAATGGCCAGCCGACAAATCACAGAACGGTTCCAAACACATTTCTCCCGGCTGTTTCAAGCGTCAATAAAGTTTTTGAGCCAAAGGTAAACCAAATTCCCCTTAACCCAATATACTGACTAGTAGCCAATTTAATCACTATCTATATGCCACATACGAGTCTCTATATCACAGTCATGGTTACCTTCTACAGTCACAAAATTTTGTATCACTCTGCATTGTTTTGTAGCGAAATGTGTTATTCAGATGTTCAAAAACGTGCATGGTTTGAAATAAAACAAATCTACCTGCATTTTTTTTATGTGAATAGTTGTTTACAAAAGTTAAAATGAAGCAATGCCTTCTGGGAATTTCAAGACTGAATCGAGTGGACCGTCTGAGTGTGGTTGTTGGAAGTTGGAAGTTGTAAGTTGACTGAGTTTGAGCTAGCAAAAAAATTAATCGAGTTATCAAGCGACACAAGGTGGGAGCGGAGAAAAGGAGAGAAATCTCAGAGAGCACTGTTGGTTGACGGTGAAAAATGCTGCAAACCGACTGATTTGTTTTAAAAATCAAGTGCAGCTTCAGCTAGCACTAGCGCTAATACTGCTAGCATTAATGTTAGGCCTAGGGCAGGCCTATTCGACTAGCGGCCCGCGGGCCGGATACGGCCCGTTTGAATTTTTTTCTGGCCAGCGAGACTGCCAGTAAATAACAGTGATGAAAATTATTACATCAACAACGGCTCTGATCTGGATCTAACCGGATCTAACTCATGAATATCTATGTCACGCACGTGAACTAGGCGTGTGATGCGTAGCCAATCACGCAGCCAAATGCAGCCAATCGCACCAATCACAGCGCTGCTCTGCAGTTGCCTGAGCTCATGGGTGACAGGGGTTGGCACCAGCATGGCGCTCTCTAAACCGAAGAAACGGAAAATTGACTCGGAAAACCGCCAGTTCCAGAGCGAATGGACGGACAAATATTTATTTATTTTGCCTGCCGTGACCAGTACGAAACCGGTCTGTTTACTGTGCAACGAATGCATGTCTGTGATGAAAGAATACAACTTGAAGCGGCACTACAAGTCAAACCACGGCTCGTTTTCGGCTCGTTTCCCGGAGGGCTCGGATGAACGGCGAAGCAAAATACAGCGTCTGCTAGCATCATTTCAACACGGTCAGGCTGCCCTTGGTCGCTTTTGCACGGAGCAGGAGAGGGCTATGATAGCATCCCTTCGTGTAGCCTGGACACTAACCAGACAGAAGAGGCCCAAAGATTGTATGCTGGCTGTCATTGATGAAGTGGTTGTTGATGAAAAAGTGAGGGAAAGCGTCACCTCATCCATTAAAAAAGGGCCTCTCTCGGATACATCAACTCTTCGCAGAGTGGAATTACTCGCAAAGGATGTATCAAGGCAGCTTTTGGATAACCTAAAAAAAACTGATGTTATGAGCATCGCTGTGGATGAATCAACCGACTGTACTGACATGGCTCAGCTATGCATTTATGTCAGATTTCATGATGGAGTGCGCTTTAGAGAAGAACTTGTGGGGCTTATTCCGATGGAGAGACACACCACAGGTGAGGCGATATTTCAAAAGATTGTCGCATTTTTTGACGAGCGTGAACTGGATTTACAGAAAGTTTGCCTTTTGGTCACCGATGGCGCTCCAGCAATGATTGGTAGATTACAAGGGCTGACAGCGAGGCTATCAACCATAGCTCCACACATGCAGTTTTTACACTGCATCATTCATCAGTCTGTGTTGTGTGCAAAGTTGAGCGGTGATCTGAAAAACACCATGGACACTGTCATGAATATTGTGAATTTCATCCGCTCAACCTCCAGCCTACAACACCGCCTTTTCCGTATGATGCTTGCCGACATGTTTGCGGAACACACGGACTTGCTTGTTCATAACGATGTCAGGTGGCTTAGCAAGGGGAATGTTTTGGACCGTTTCTGTGAGCTCCACCAGGAGATTGTGTCTTTCCTTCGCGTGTGTAAACACAAACGGGCAGCAAACCTCCTGGAGCGCATGCTGGATGAACAGTTCATGGCAGAAGTGTACTTTCTGTGTGACATTTTCAAACACTTGAACACCCTGAATCTTGAACTGCAGGGACGAGAAAAGTCTATTGCTGATTTGGTTGAGAAGCTTTGTGCTTTCAAAACTAAGCTAACCATTTTCACAACAGACTTATCAGCAACAGGACTGCTGCACTTTCCACGACTGCGTGGATTCATGAACACAGCACCTGAGGCACGGATAACGCCCGTCATGACAGATTTCATGACAAAACTGACTGAGAACTTTACTGAGAGATTCCAAGGGTTCAACATTCCCATTGAGGTATTGCACTTTGCTCGTGACCCCTTTTCTATCAAACCTGAGGCAGACTTTTGTGCAAAAGTAAAAGAGGTAATGTCTTCTATTGATGAGAGCATCTTTCAGTTGGAAATGGTTGATGTGCAATCCTCCTTTGCTTCAAAACAGTACTTGCAGTCTGAGGGTGCAGAGAGCCTTTGGTCTAACCATGTGAACCAATACCAGTACCCCACAATGAGGAAAGTGGCCTTGCTAATACTGACAATGTTTGGGTCCACTTATACATGCGAGTCTAGTTTTTCTCATATGAATGCCATAAAAACAAGGGCACGTTGCTCCATGACCAATGAAAAGTTGCATGAGTGTCTGAGGATTGCCCTGACTACATATGAGCCAAACTATGTTGAAATAGCAAGGTCAAGGCAGTGCAATTTTTCACATTAACCTGAAAAGGCTCAGAATGACAGCAGTGTGATGCTAATGGTAATGTCTTCTATGACAGCATCTCTCAGACTTAAATGATGAATGTGCAATTACTTTGTGTTAAAAACTTGCAGTCTGAGGGAGGACTTTTGGTCAAAACATGTTAAAAAACAATATCAGTCTCTGTGAAAACAGTTCAGTTTTATGTTAATTATTTTGTCTGTTTTACTGTCCAGCTCAAATTTTAACTGAGTATGTTTGAAATTGTTTATCTCTATCTATGTTGTGAACAGTCCCATCTATGGTCAGATGGCTTTGCTTTGTTAATCTTGAATGTAGCATTCATATAAATATGGACCTTGGTTATAAAAGCCCTTTTGTGAAAGTATTAAAGTGGGGGAAAAAGTGGATACTGTATGTGTCATTCGTTCTCTATTATCAAGAGTTATTTTTTAGCCATTAGTTTACAAATATTCTGTGCGGCCCACGAACCCCCAGTGATTTTCATATTTGGCCCACTTGCTATTGAAGTTGAATAGCCCTGGCCTAGGGTGACCATACGTCCTCTTTTACCCGGACATGTCCTCTTTTGGGGGGCTGTCCGGCCTGTCCGTGGTGAGTTTATAAAATCCTTCAAAAGTCCGGGGTTTTGAGTTTGTGTAGCGTGCACTTTATCTTCGCATCACAGACCATTGTACTTACCACACACGTTCCATGGTTCATTTGGAAACACACTCTGAGAGTCGGAGTTCCACGCCGAACCCCGGAACGTGTATTCATTCATTATAAAACAGTGCAGCGCATCAGTGCTCTCTGCTGCTCTGCCTCTCTGCTCAGTTCGAAGCCACTGACCCGACGCACGCATGTACTGTCTGCCGGTGAGCGAAAGAAAAGGGAGAAATGCCGAAACGCAAATGCACTTTTACAGACGAAATGCGGAAAAAGTACCCGTGTTTTCGCCAGGGTCGTGAAAAATGGGAAGCAGAGTGTACTGGCTGCAAAGCTGGGACGTATGTGTCCGTGGCAAACAAAGGCTCTAACACTGCATGAAAAGTGGGATTTTCGGCCCCGTAAACGCCCGGAAATCTCCCTAATTTTCGGCAGTTAACGACAATTTACAGGCTGTGAAAGTGGCGTTTGTCTGTGCTTAAAATTGTCGGAAACGAACCATGACGTCAGTCGAGCTCCCGGAGGTGCGAACGCCTCTAATTTACATATGAATAGCAGCGAAACCACGCCTGGCCAGAGAATGTGTGGGCTGGCTTGAATATCCTCACTCAGTATTGGATGAAACCACTACTCATAAACAAGCAAAATCACTCGTGATTGGTCACCCTGGGTCATTATAAATGTAAACCCCGGTGGGAAAATATATATATATATATATATATATATATATATATATATTTTATGTTTATATATTTATATGATTTATATTTATGGTATCATCAATGACATGAATGAATTTACTAAGGAAAGCAACATTTGCCAGGAAGGTGTTGTTTATTCAAAGAAAGAGTTTTATTAGCACAAACAAACACACAGCATGTACAAAGCATAGTCTGCCCACACAACAAACGGGAAGCTCACAAGAGGTCCTACAGCACCGAAGTGTCTGTTTTTGCAGACGTCTGTGGTGCGCTGCCCTGTACTTCGGAATCGCCTCTCATGTGACAGTAGTGCGGCGCAGAGCTCGGTGAGCTCCCGGCTGCGAAAGGACGGAGGTCGCACAATTCATCCAGACACCCGCCATCTTGTGCCGTCTTCCTCCTCAGACATCAGGTCCATGGCGGCGAACTTCCAAAGGTCCACCTCGTCCTCAACTAGCACTCTGTCTCGCTTCCAGCAGCTGTAAAAACAACCAATAAAGACGATCAGTAAGTTATGTCCTCGACCGACTCCGAGCTGAACTCCTCACAGCCTCAGCCTGCGATGCAAGATCTGGTTGTTTGTTGTTCTGCGTACTGTCTCGTAATGTCTTACAGGCAGCTGGAAAACAATTAAAAAAACTGGTATGAATAAAGAAACGTAAGTCACAGTAAAATTAAGCGAGGGAGAAAACAGTAACAGTTACTTACACACAATGGCGTCATTATCGGCATCGTGTAAATCTGGACTTGCAGACGTAGCTCCGAGCTAACAGGAGGTCGCGGCCTTGTTATGAGGCGAGGTTAGTCTGTGAAAACAAAATGCTCGCAGCGATAAACCTCCGTGTCCCTCTGCGGCAGCGAAGCTCCGTCCGTCGGCGACATTCTTCGTGGCGACCCGGCAAAGCTCCTCCCATCCGCGCAGACGTCCTCTCGACAATGGCCGGGCCGCTAGCCTAGCTCTTGCTAGCTAGCTTAGCTCCTGCTAGCTAGCTTAGCCGAACTTGCTTCGTGTCCATTAAAACACAAACACTTCGACTGCGATGGAGAGTCCAACTCACACACTCACAGCACGTCGTCCGACAACAGTTCACAGTCCGTTAGTGATAAAACACGACACTGACGACACACACAGTCCACTGTCAGCGGCTCGACGCCATTAACTCTCCGCTCCTTCTTCCTCGTCACTCACGCTCCGGTCTACCCGGAAGTGTCAAAACTCTTACAGGTCATGAACTCTCACACGCAATAAGAATTACTTTTCAACTGCTTTTAAAACATTCAGAACCCATGAAATTATAGAAATACTTTTTTTTTTTTACATTTTAATATCTTGGTTATCTCAAAATATTTCATGCAAATTTTAACTTCTTAACAACTGGCGTTTTATCTTTAACTTGTTCCCAGGAGAGAGAGAGAGAGAGAGAAAAGAATAATCTTTTTTACATAACATTGGCCATTGCTAATGACATACACAGTAATTAATCTAGCATACTTTCATTAAATAAATCCATTCAAGCTCAAATATAAGGGTCTATAATTAGGCTATACTGAGCCTGATCTATTTATACCAGAGATTTTCTTAAATGAAGTTAACACCTCTTAGAAAAACGTCACCTGGGGTAAAACTCCCCCTGCAACCCTGATTTGCATTTGTATAGCTCACAGCATTTTCATTTACATGTTAAAGCCTCCCCTAGAATCAGGGGGAGGGGGGTCATTGGGGGACAACTGCCAAGCAAGGCCCACGTCAGTTTCCGACAATTTACGTCAGTTTTCAGTGTTGCCTGCAAATTGCCGCGTGCAGCCGCAAACCTGAAATTCCACGTCAATCTACAGTGCCGCATACTGACGAAAATCCCACTTTTCATGCAGTGTAACGACCTACAAGCCCATATCGCCACTTCAAAGCACAGAACCGCTGTGCAAGGGGAGAGCTCTTCTGCAAAACTGACCGAGTATTTTGTACATCCTGGCAAAGCAGAAGACATGGTCAATGCTGCTGAGGGCGTTTTGGCATTTCATACTGTCAAACACCACAGCAGCTACAGGTCAATGGACTGCACCAGTACTTTACTTAAAAGGGCATTATCAGATTCAGACACAGCAAAAAAATTCTCAAGCGCACGTACCAAAACAGAGGCCATTGTCAACAGTGTAATCGCTCCACACTCGATGGAGGCGCTCAAAGAAATACAATACTGTGGCATTGCTACTGATGGAAGTAACCACGGGGCAGTAAAGATATTCCCCATAATAATACAGTACTTTGACTGGAAGAAAGGTGGTGTACAATCAACATTGATAGAGCTAAAAGACACACCCAATGAGACCGCAGACACCATTGCACAATACTTGATTGACACATTAAAAAAAAACAATTTGTCTGAAAAATGTATTGCATTTACTGGTGACAATTACAACACAAATTTTGGAGGAATCAGACGTGATGAAGGGGGGAATAATGTGTTTGCAAATATGAAGACATTGCTGCAGAACAAGACGCTGGTCGGTGTGGGTTGCCCAGCACACATATTGAACAAGTGTGTTCAATATGGTGCAGATACACTTGATGTGGAAATAGAGAATAACATGTTCAGAATCTACCAGTACTTCCACATTTACACAGTGCGCACTGAAAATTTGAAGGAGTACTGTGAGTTTGTTGACATTGAATACAGAAGGCTCCTTTCCCACAGCAAGACACGATGGCTGTCATTATTCCCTGGAATTGAGAGGCTGCTGCAGATGTTTCCAGCATTAAAGTCATTCTTTCTGTCTCAGGAAAAACCACCCGTAATGATCAGGAAGTTTTTTGAAAATGACTTCAGTGAGATTTACCTCTGGCACATGCACTCACTCATGAGTGTGTTCCACTCCCACATTCAAGAAATGGAAAAGCAAAACAATTCCATTGTGGAAGTGAGGAACATCTTGCACACAGTCCACACTATGCTTGAGGAACGCATGAGAAACAACTTCATGTCCTTGAAAGTAAAGGGACTACTGGCACAGAAGCGCACAGGTGGACTCGATAAGGAATGTGACCAGTTCTGTGCTGATGTACAAGGCCTGTACAGCGCATGCCTGCAGTATCTAGAGAAGTGGATGAAGCCCATGGAAGAATTCACCCCATTCATGTGGATGGATCTGAGTCAGCCACCAGATTGGAAGGATGTAGAAGCCTGCATCAAGTACCTGGGAGAGAAGGGGGTGCCAATTGATGATGCAAAGTGTTTTGATCAGGTCACCAATCTCAAGAAGTTCACTGAAAGCTGCATTAGTGATGGAGAGTTCAATGGCCTGCAAATGCACCAGAAGTGGACCAAATATTTTGAGAAGGCCAAAAGCATAGCATGTTACTCAGAGCTACTGAAGGTTGCACAGTTTGTATTTGCCCTTCCTTCTCACAGTGCAAATGTTGAGAGGGTTTTCTCACTGATGCAGAGCCAGTGGACCAAGAAAAGAAACAAGTTGTCTGTTGAGTCACTGAAGGGGCTTCTATTTGTGCAATACAATTTCAAAGACATGTCTTGCAAGGACTTTCATGCTTATTTGATGAGCAATTGGAAAATGCTGAGAAAAATAAGCTCCTCAGCAAAATATGCATGGGCAAACAAGGCAGACCAAGGAGACGAGGAGGAGGACCAGGGAGATGAGGAAGGCCAAGAAGACTGAAGAAAAATCAACATTAAACAATACGCTACCCCTCTTTTTCTTTTTGTTCAGTGTTGAGGCATTATTTATATTTTTTGCATTAGCCATAATAAGAGACATTAATTTGAGGAATGGGCTAACTAAACATTGAAAAATAGGCTACCTCTCGTTTTTTCTTTTTGGTTACCAATAATTAACATATTTTGAGGCATTATTTATATTCTTACATAATTGACATGAGAGAGGTTATTTTGAGAAATGTACTACCTCTGTTTTTCTAAGATTTGTTAGACTAGAAGAGAGATGTTGTATTGTATTTTATAAAAAATCTGAATATTTATACAGAACTATTACAGACCATATTTGTATGTGACTGATAATTTTGTTAAGGTTAAGTGTCTTTTTGGGAATTCAGAATATCTGTTTAACTGAGTTAGAAGCAAGTAAAAAACACTTGACCCGACCCGGAAAACCCCGCGTAGTAGTGTCCTCTTGTTGGGGATTCAGAATATGGTCACCTAAATTGTTAGCGACACAGCTGAGCCAGCGCACCAGGGAGAAAGACAGGACAGTGAGGAATTTGAGCAAGAGGAGGATGAAGAGGTAGACATGAATGACTGTGTGACGGTAAGACACATTTGTATTATGGAGTGGCTGATGATTTATTAATGTGTTTTATGTATTGGGGTGTAGTTGTTTATAGCTTTGGAATTTACGTTTACTATCACCGGGGCTATCAAAAGTGCCTGTTCTTTACGTGCGTTAAAAATTGCCCCTCCCGTGGGCCGCTGGTGGGTGAAAATGCCAGGGCCGTTTTTTGTCCCCAGTCCATCACTGATTGCATCTGTAATGTGCATGTGTTGAGACAAACGAACCGGTGAATTGACCCATTGACCTGCTGCATGTCGACATATGGACGAATGAGGAAGTGCACTTCAGTGGAAACAAGTTGTGAAACTGTTCAGAAATCTTGATGTGATAAAAAAACACTCAGCACACTAAACACTACACTTAACCCTCAGTATATATTAAATCACTATGAGACTTGATTAGATACAGTCTAATTGTTGTTGTGTTCTGCTTTTTACTGTCGCTGCAAGAGGTGGGCTGCTGTGTACGTCTGTGTGAAAGTCATGGACATGGACGGAGTAATGACAAGCAGTCATTAGTGACGATGATGTCCAGGGCTCACTTAATTGTATGATTTTAAGAGTTGTCACGTCATGAGAAGAAACTTGACAAACTTTGTGAAACGGCTACAGCAAATTCTAAATTACTGGTGCGGTCTTGTAGACTTTGGCATTAAATACAATACATTTTGATGTTACTTTCCTTGTTAAAAAAAAAAATGGCATCAGTTCATAGTGACCCTAACCCTGAAGTGCACTGTAAACCCGAATAAGTTACCAGAACTCAAAAGAATTGAGGCAATCGATTGCCTCAATTTTTTTGAGTTGATGAACTAAAAAGTCAAAATTCTCCAGAACTTAAAGGTTGGATGACAGGCTACTTGTACCTTTTGATACCAGTTAAATTAAAGTGCTGATTTAGCTCAACTCAATTATTTTCAGTTAATATGACTTAAAGTTTCCAGTTTTCAAAACCACTGGAATAAGTTCACGGATTAGTACACAACCACACCATTTTATGTTAAGCAAACTCAATGTTTATTAGTTTGTGCTGTCATTGTTTTAAGTGCACATTAGTCACATATGTTGAGTTTGTTTACTTAAAAACATGTGATTCAAAACTTAACATTTTGGAGGCAATTGATTGCCTCAATTACATTGAGTTTAACAAACTTCATATCTCTCTCATATAACTCAAAATTCTCTGATTCTAGCCTTCCAAATGTGTTCCTGGTCACTTAAGGCCCTAGGAAATAGATATTTTTCACAAATTTCTGATATTGACCAAAGAACTAATCAGATAGTCAGGAAAATAATTGGAGTAATCAAAAACAATAATAAATAATACACAAATGAAATTAGCTTTCATTATCAGCTATAAAAGTGCTTTTGGCGACCTGGCTAATTCCTTTCAGTGACGACAGAGATTTTCAAAGGGCGGTAGTGAACTGGACTTGTATCATGGTCACTGATGACAGTAAGGAGGCCCACGGCAACACCATCAAGCTCTAGCTCATCAAACTCATCCTTAATGGATGAAAAAGAGACACTAATCACAAACTAAGACATGGAACAGAACAGATGAAATATCGAATTGTTACTGTTTTTTTTTTTACTGATTTTATTTATTTGGAGAAGCACTTTGAGATTTTATTGTATTTTAGCATGTGCTATATAAATTAAGTTTATTTTAACCATCCCTATTTAAAACCATAGGAATAACAGGACTTCATCATTCTTAGCATGTCATAACTTAATTCTATTAAGTTGTGCTTAAGTGATGTTTTTACGTTATGCTCACTTAAATACAAAATAGTTCCATTTAATCAAAAATGATTAGTCAAAATTACTCAAAAAGGAACAACATGTTACACCAACTTGACATGATTAAGTAAGTAGAACTTTTTCAAAAACTTTGAGTATACAGTACCTTATCTATTTAATTACTTTGAATGTTCGGGTTTACAGTGTCTTACCTCCCAGCAACTGTTTGAACTTATTTAATTATTCATGGCAAATGTGTTAAAGAATATAACATTTTGACTGTAAACATGTGAAACTTTACAAATCCAGTAACAATAACAAATTGGTCACTTCTTTGGAGAACAATGAAGAGGAAGACTTGGAGCGTGAGGAGAAAGTGTATGACCTTTGTGAGCGGCTTTCTGCAGCACTGTCTTAACTATTTTGGCCTTTTTCCCCATTCGGCAAATGTTATACATGAACATTTCTCTCTTTGTCTAAAAATATTTGCATGTACAGTCAGGAAGTGTGAATTGAACACACTCGACTATTATACTATTTATCTTTCTTCACCCTAACATAAGTAAGGCATAGGGTTAGTGTTAGAGGCCTCCAGAAAACTCAAACAAACCAGGGTCAGTATAAGGATGTGCAGTTTTGTTACATTTAACAGTACATCATTAAATATATAATTTGATACATATGAGGATGACACTAATTTCAAACACAAACCTGTGTCAACTCCTCATGTCGCTGTAAAATGTAATTACAAGGTGAACATATAATCAACATTGTTCAACTGACAGAAATGTTGCTAATAATTAGGGCATTACAGTGTGCTGGGATCTACCAAGGCAAAACACAGATAACACCTGATACTGACAACATCATACTACTGGCTCACAAACCTTGTCAGAATTCTTAAGCAGAGATAAACAAAACAATCATGCTGAACATAGAAACATTTTAAAGTTATTTGTTTCGCAATCAGAAAATTGTTTTTAAGGAAAATAAACTCAAAAAATATTTTAATATTTTTTTCACACCGCATATAGATTAATATTCACATCCAAGTCATATTCTGAAGTATAAGCCATATAAATAAACGTCTGCTTTGAAACTGCCACCATCTGTTTCTACTGCTGCCAAAGGGTCAGCTTTGCACCCACACCAATTAATGCAGTACTTCATGAACTGTAGGGAATGTACAAGAAGTAACAGTGATAGTGATCAGTGTTGTAATAGTGATTGCAACACTTGGATATACGAAGACTTCATCTGCGCTGCTGTGACTGGTCAGTTCTGTTCTGTTCTTCCCTTTTTTGTTTTTCAAGAGAACATTATCTTTGAGATCTGACTCTGTCTGGGCCAGTCAAGAAACTATGCACTTTACCACGTCTACCAAAGTAATATTTTAACACAATATTTTTACCTTTGTTGCTGATATTACCTGAAAAAACTATTTTTTTAAAATTATGATGCAGAAAAAAAATGCTTAGGGGCAAATCATAATTATTATATGTATGTTCATTATAATAAAAACTTTATTTTCACATTGTATATATTGTTATAGTATGAATTGTTATTAATCTTATCCATGCTAATATTAGTGCTATTGCTAATCCATGCCAGTAATGCAGATCTTGTTAGAACAGAGGTGTTGCTGTGATGGTAATAGTTCACACATGAGAATTAACCATGCCCCCTGTTTATCTGTTTGATGAACAATGTTAACCATTAGGTGGGAAGAAACACTGTCTGGAGTGGGACTTTAAATCGTACTGCAATCACAGCTGAAAGAGTAACATGATGGTTTATGAAAGGGTTGGTTGATCTACAGTAGCGTTTATGATACTTAATGTCCACATATATTGATTATACAATGGGATTCCAAAGATTAAAATCATAGTGTAAATCTTGTGTAATTTCCCCTTCAGAATTATGGTCCCTATTATTTACTGGTGCTATGGAGCTCTTGAGATACAGGACACATACCAACCAAGGTGGCACCCAAACTTACAAACAAGCTTGTTTCAGTGTTTGAATCTTTTAATAATTATGCAAGATACAAGAAGATCAAGCTGTGCAAAAAGCATTCCTTTCATTGCCATTCCATCTGCTCTTACTTAAAGCACAGGGCCAAAGAAGCAGCTCTTGTTTATGTCACTTGTCGTTCCTTTCCTCAAGTAGCGTTACAGCAAGGCATAAAATGCAAATTTGATTTGATGTCAAATGTAGAAACAAACACATTTCCAATGTTTGCACCTTTCACCGGTGCATCAAGGCTCCTTTTTTTCTTTGTCTGCGATGATCCGATCACCACCCATCATCCCAGGACATTGGAGCTGTGCATACAAAAACATGGAGTCAGTTAGAATGACACAAACCAAAACCTGTAATGAGATCTTGATCCCGAAACTATATTGACTGATTATTTATTCAGGAAGATTCCCTGTGCAGTATCTCTGCACACAGCTACAGGCAAGCATTGTAAGATGTTGTCACTTTTTGCCTGTACAACAGTATGGTAATACATTATATACATCCATTTTAACATTAATGTTAAAGAAAAAGGTATTCTGTACCAAGACCAACCAAAGGAGCAGTATAAGTAACTCTTTGGTGATGATGAATGCAATATCTAATGAATGTTTTATTTACCTTGATCATCTACTGACCACCTGCCTCTGCTGAAGATCCCCCACTTCCTTCTTCCTCATCTGGTGGACAATTTGACAGAGCAGCATTCATTGACTTAGGTTGTGATATCTTGTTAATTATGTAGAAAGAAATATATACGATTTCTTCCTGTATGTTGTGTGAGGAGGGTAGGGCTGGACAGGGGGCGGCCATTTTCCTGTCGAATCAACCTCAGGCTGGGAAGCTTGAACATCTGGATAATGTTACACTACGGCGTTATAGGTTGCAATTCATATAAATATGGGAAATCTGACCAATCGGGCCAAACTTCAAGGTATAACAACATATTTGATAACCCATTTGCTATAATTAGCATTCAACCACTTACTAGCGAACATGACTGTTTGATTACATCCAGGATCATTTAACTTCCCGGCCTAGATAAATCTGTCCATGATGGTGTTAATATTTTAAAATTAATTTGTGCTTTTCCAAATGTATATGGCCTGATGTACCTCCAGATGTTCACTATCCATCGTCTTTCAAACATTCAATCAGTAAGCAGTAAAATGATAACATTTGTTATTTGTTACCTACATTTATTGGATTCGGAACCTAGAAACACAGCGCTACAATACTTGAGCTACCCACCCTGATCCTGATGTAAGAGGAAAATGGCCATTGTGGGAACATGGTATATAGGCACTTCTCAGGCCAGCTCACGAGAAGTGAGTCGGAGCAAGAGACAGTACTTCTGGAGGAATAAACACCCAGAGTCTTGTTAGTTAGCTGTCTGGAAACAGCAAGCCCGACTCTGTCCAAACACAAAAGATCCGCCCCACTGATGGGCGTGGTTTATGATTGACAGTCAGCAGAAGGTTTCCTCTTATTCATAAAAGTCATGTGTCTTCGCACCCACCTCCTATTGCAGTCATTTCTCTAAATAAAAAGGTCACTGACTCGTATTCAAATTTGAGAACAAGGTAGAAGAAATATAACAAAGTTCGAAGTGGAAAAAGCACTCACTTGATGCGGACTCATCTCCCTCATCGTCTTCTGCATTGTCTCCCTCATCGTCTTCTGTTTCGTCTCCCTCATCGTCTTCTGTTTCGTCTCCCTCATCGTCTTCTGTTTCGTCTCCCTCATCGTCTTCTGTTTCGTCTCCCTCATCGTCTTCTGTTTCGTCTCCCTTATCGGCTTCAGGTTTTGAGGGAGCAAGAAGTTTGACACAATAGTGAGTGACTTTTGTCCTACTCATAAACTGTATATAAACACAGCTTAAAGACTCTTTAATTCATTTATTAATTAAGGGTGGTACGGTCAAATGTCGCACTGTTGTGTTCCACTTTTCAAGTTGTACAAACATGAGAATTTGATTTCACTGCCTCCTAATTGATCAGTAACTGAAAAGGCAATGGCTAGTAAAAATCTGGAGGGCCATATTTCAGGGTAAAATAACATTTGATAACCCTTTAGCTAAAATTAGACAAACCCTAATGTTAGCATTTAACCACTTCTTAGCTAACATAATGTTGAATAGTGTTACACAATAAAAGACAGGAAATGTGTCCATTTATTCTTAAATATCAACACACATCTTCGATCAATTATTTAACCTCTAAAATAAACATGCTGGATGCAAATGCTAATATTAGCTAGGAAGTGGTTGATGCTAAAGTTAGTTAATGGGGTAATAAATGGCTTGAAATATGGCCCAGTGTCCCTCCAGATTTTCTCTTTCCATCGTCTTTTTAGTTGCTGATCAATTGGCAAGTGGACACAGCACCCATGCTGAGTGTGACATCAGAGGGAAATGGCTGCCATTTGAAAATGGTCTATTATCATGCTGTCAAGAAGACAGTAGTCAATTATACCTTCCTATAAAAAAAGAAAAAACATTTCAGTTTTTAAGGTTTTTGATAAGTGAGCTTTGGAGATATTTGCAGGGTTTTGGAAAGAGCCGAGCTAGCTGTTTTACCCTGTTTCAAGAAGGGTAAGCTAAGCTAGACATGGGAACAGAATCAATCTTGCTAAAAAAGCAAACAATTTTTCAAAAATACTAAATGTTTTTATGTCATTCCTTAAACGTTGGGGTAACAGGTTTTTGGAGGTTAATAGGTCTGTCATTATCATGATTCTAATGTGTCATGGCACTAACCTTCTGATGCATTCTCAGTTCCATCCCCTTCGGTGCTTTCACCTGGACAGTTTGATATACAGGTGAGTGACTTCTTTTTACACATATCAAAGTTCAGGACACCGTGAGCAGCAGATGTCATAAAAATGTATAGAAAAATAAAATTGTTAAAATTAAATACAATTAATGTGAATTAAACAGAATGTGAATTTGAATATAAAAATATTGCCCATTAATTTGAATGTATTTAATTTTGAAATAAAGCATCATTGCAACATTGAACTTTATTATGATTAGAACTTCCCATGGCTCACCTGGACTTGCTTTTCAGCACACTGTTTAGGAACAACTGCTCTAATCTATAACGAAATGCTTCTCTCGTAAAAATGGTGGAGAATTAAAATAAAAGCTAGTCCCTAATCATAGTATACTAACTTCAATGTTGTAAAAATGTAAAAATGAAAAACATTTCATAAATCGGTATTTGTTTTAAATTCAAAGTAACACTGTGTTCGATTTGCCATTATATACTAGATAAGAAGTAAATATATTTAATTAATCACAATTAATATTCATAAATATAAGATCCACCCCTCATAGTCATTGCACTCACCTTCCTCACTGCTCACCTCATCCGTCCCTGCATGAACTGGACAATTTGACATACAAGCGATGAGGGTAAGTACCTTACACAATATAAATACATATACATAACAGAGTGTCATGTGTTTTAAAAGAAATCTGTGGGAAAATGTACTCATGTGATGCATAACTATCTGCTATTATTTCTTTTTTAGATGACAAGAAAAAAAAAACACCAGTAAGTTTTCCGAAAACTTCACTAAGTGTCATATACATGTGCCTTGTAATAATTCTGAAGAAAAGTGCACTTACGTTCAGGAGTTGGCATCGGAGGAGGAACCGTTTCAGGAGGAGCTGGACAGTTCAAAACAACAGTAAGTGACTTTTGTCCCTTTTGTACAGCTGTTGTAAAACTTGATTAAATCTCTGGTTGTCTATCTCAGTCTGTTCTCTTTAAAACACAATATTCGGACTACTCTTAAAATTGAAACAGTCAAACTCACAAGTCCCCTCAGTCAGAGCCATAATGGCAAGAAGAAGTAGAGACACAGCCAGCATCTTCATGGTGAAGTTTGGGCAGTTATTAACAATGATGAACTTGACAAAAAGAAAGAAGACAACGTGTTAATAAGACTCGCACATGGAGAAACTATGACTCTTAGTTACTGTCAGTCCATTAAAGAAAGGCAAAAGAAAAATAAGAGTTAACCTGTTGGTGAATTATCTTCTCTTCGTTCCTTCTGGGTGTCGCTCTGAGGTGTTGAACAGAAAAAGTCTTGCTCTTTTATACGTTTGCTTAACGTGCCATTTGGGCATCACAAGACCAGGGACTGTTGTCACACCCACTGACAATGAACACCCAAAATGCAAACATGACACCGGTTTCAGGCAGAATGTCCCTATTTGTTTACTGATGGCGTTTGCTGAGTCTAGTGAAACAGAAATGGATCAGATTTCATTTTCCAAATATTTGTCTAAGCGTTGCAAACATTACATTACACGACATACCACTTTAGACTGGTGGCAAATTGAAAGAATGTGAGGCCACCAACTTCCAGGACAGCTCTATTGATACTTGGCATAGGTCATCAAATACACCAGAACTTGACTCAAGGGATTTTTTTTGATGATTGGAATGAAGAGCACTTTCTTAAACATATCAAATCTTAATATTGAATGTTAAATCTAAATATTAAATATTACATTTAAACATGATTGATAAAATGTACTCTCAATGCTAATATTAAGTGTAAATGTTAATTGTTTCTCTGAATTTTAATTTTTAAATATAAAATCTAAATGTTAAATATTTATTCTTAATATATAAAGTTAGATATATGTTACTTATTATATATAAATGTTGAATGTTACTATGAATGTTAAATGCAAGTCTAAATGTTAGATATTCAATCTTAATGTTAAATGTAAATACAAATTTTAAAAATCTAGATGTTAAATGTTAAATTTTAGTCACAATGTTAATATTAAATCAAAATGTTAAATGTAATTAGAAATATTAAATCTCAGTGTTAAATGTTAGAATAAATGTTAAATCTAAATAGTAATTGTTAGGCTCAGTATTAAATCTTAATCTTAATTTAAATTAATATCATTGCTTACATTTTAATTAATATTAATGATAGATATTAAACAGAAATGTAACATAAATGCTGAATGTATGTAAAGTGTCATTGTTCTTTGGCATATGTTACAGAAGTCACCAGAGCTTGACTCATGGGACAGATAAAATACTTTTTTCTAATTTGGTGTTTTGATGATGGGGATGAAGAGCTCTTTCTAAAACACAAGTCCAAATTCTAATTCAACTCATTTTAACAATTAACTTTTGAATTGTCTCTAATTTTCTGCAAACAAAGGGCTGTCCTTGAACAAATGTGTTTGTATTTATTTGCAGTATATTACTTTTCCGCATCTCTGTAATGTGAGGTTTTGTGCCTCTATCTCAAAACAAAAAACAAAAAAGTGTATTTCAGAGAAGGCGCCAGAAGAAAATCCAAAGAGACAAAGGGAGTTCAGAACACCATTCACCCCTGCCCAGTATTCCACTTTCCATAGAAAACAAGATGATCCAGGTCAAAGTTTGAGGCTCTCACATCATCTGTCTGACTGAAAGACTGAGTTGTTGTGGTAATGCTAATGTCCCTTAGAAATTTGGTGGGTTGCACATTGTTTGCTCATAGATATCTGATCCATTTAAAAAAATAATACTGAGGAAACATATGTAAATGAAGGATGTATGTTGCGTTTTGTCCCACCCTTGTATAACACTGGATTAAGGGTGCTACGTTTTTCAGCCATACTTGTTCTTCTGTCTGCTTACTTAACCACTGTTGTCCTGGCGTTCGCACAGGTAGTGGTCAGGTGTACATCTGTCAAATATGTAAAACTGGATCTGGGTGTCACTGGAGAGCAGCATGTATACTCAGCCAACCACAGAACGCGATTATACAGATGAGGTTAAATAATGATAAGCCAGTTGTTTGTTTTAGTGGATCGGATGCAGGGTTATTCAAATAAAACACACCTTGTAAAGAGTACAGATGCATGCAAGAATGTCCACTCAAGCTATTTTAGTTCACACTTGGAGTACATATGGCGCCTTCATTAATAAGGTTATAAAGTACATGTTTTTTTATTTATATTTTAATTTTTAATTAGTTAATGAGTTCATCACACTTTACTTACTTTGATGGCTAACTTTGTAATGCATTAGTTTGCAACTTGTGACTGTGAAACATATTGTCTGAACTGGATGAGATGTACTGTTAGGGATTCCTCGTAGAAAATATTCAAACAACATCAACCTCCAAATTCAATAGACCGGTTTGTAAATGAGAAATGTCACCTAATCTTCTTCCGTGTTTGTTATCTTTGTGTTGGCAGAGTATTACTGATGTCCCTTAAGTTTCCGAGAACATAGGAGGGGTTATCATTGTTTGGAAATAGATGTCTCATCCGTGTTTTTACTAAGCAAATACAGTGTGTTGCGGTTGACTGTCCCCCACCCCCTGGAAACACTAAACACTTAAGTTTACTTTGACTGGTTGGACCAGGTACTTTTCCACCTATGACTTTGTAAGAAATGCATTTTTGTGCATTACAGCAATTATTGGGTGCCAAATGTAAAAAATGTGGTTACCACTATACTATTTAAAAAATAATGCTCAATGTTAAATCTAAATCTAAATGGAAAATCTTAATATTCAATCTAAATATGTATGTAATATAAATGTTACATTTTAATGTAGACTGTTAAATCTAAAAGTTAAATGTTAATATAAATTTCAAATCTAAATGTTAAATGTAAATATAAATCTTAAATCTTAAAACTCAATGTTAAATGTTAGTATAAATATTAAATCTAAATGTTCATATTAAATATAAATATTGACGGTAAATCTAAATGTTAAATGTGCATATCATTATTCAATCTAAATGTTAAATATGAGTATTGAATGTTATTTTAAATGTTAAATTTAAATGTATATATACATGTTACATCTACATTGAAATGTTAAATGTTAGGCTAAATGTTGAGTATTTTGAATGTAAATATAGATGTTACATCCACATTTTGAATGTAAATCTAAATATTAAATGTTAGCTTAAATGATAAGGTGCTTGGTATAACTTAATATTTACCTAGTGAGCAAATCAACACTGATGATCAGTGGAAATAAAGAGATCCAGCCCAACCAGTTGTTTCCCTGAGGTGGTTTGACTGCTCTGACTGTCCTCCACAGTCGGTCACTTCTCTTTTTCCATGCTGTCCTCCGTCTTTTGTCTGCCAATATGTTCAGTGATTTGGCTGAAAACACTGAAAGTGTTTGTTTTTTGGATGCAATTCATAATTTCACGAATGCATCTACAGCAACAGCATTCACCACTGCACTTGCTTTTTTTTCTATTGCGTAGCATATGAAGGTGGGAGGTGTTTTAAACATAAGCATGTTATGTTCTATAAAAACCCGCTCCTTCTCTGGATCTAAATGGTTCATTCTACAATAACTAATATACAAGGTATATTATGGCATTGTATATTGATTGCATTTAGTAATTGAATAATACAAATTATTTCAGTATATGATTAAGAAAGCCTTTCCCAACCAGGAAATCACTCCTACCTTGACACACATACACACACACATGCAATCAAATAGTTGTCTTTTCATAAAGCAATGACAACACAACAACAACCAGCATCGGTTTTAAAATGGTTTTGTCTTTCCATTTTAATATGAGAGCAGAAACAAATCGTTTTGTAACTTTTATTATCTGGTACCTTAAGAGCTTTCCAAAACTGTAATCATCTTAAGACTGTCCAGTGAGTTAAGGTTTATTCTCTTTAAAATAGTACAAGAAAGTGTTTGTTTCTTCTCTTCATCAAGTAGAAAATATGTCATTGAAACAGGATTACAGTAAATTGGAGAACATCACAAAGGGGTGAAACCCAGTCTGTGACATTAGGTAGAAAATGTCAGGGAAGTTAGCCTCTGTTAGCCTCTTCGCTCACGTTCATTGTGAAACTCTGAGGTGAGACATCAGCATGTTTTAATACAGTAGCAAAGGACATATAATGCACTACCATTTTAAGATGCAAGCCTGTTCATCAACAGAGATGCAAATCCTCTGCTCCCTAGAAAATCTCCCTCCCTGACTAACAGTAAAAGTTTCCCATTGGGCCGTTATATTTGTCCCTCACAGGAAACCATACAGGAAGCAAACAGACACAAAGTACGTTTGCTGCAAGTTGTTAGAAAAAAACAGTGATACTTTTGGTTTTGCCATTACTGGCTAAATCAAAGTGAAGTGTAACATGGTTGTGAACAATTATTCATCATCATCATCATCATCGTCATCATCATCGTCATCATCATCGTCGTCATCTTCATCCTCATCATCATCGTCGTCATCTTCATCATCATCATCGTCGTCGTCTTCGTCGTCATCATCATCATCATCGTCGTCGTCGTCCTCATCATCATCATCATCTGGGTCGATCTTTCCAGACAGAACGTCCTCAATCCACTGCTCAAGCTCGTCAGCTGTGGGCATGTCATCATCGTCATCCATTTCCATCCATACACTGTCAGCCTGCCAATGACAGGCACAAGAATGTTCACAAAATGAGAAAATTATTTCCCCACCCCAAATTGTAGTGTGAAGGTAAAAGGAGAGGAGAAACAATGATAAGTTATATTCAGTTTGGACTGATGAAACTTATTGTAAGGCAATAACATAGTGATGGCTTATAATCCATTAAATTTTTCTATGGATTTAAGTGTGTTTGTTTATAAAGACAAAAATCTGCTATGGTTGTGTTTGTGGGGTAAATTGCTATTTAAATGTTATTATTATTTATTATCATCATTAATTACTTTTCATAATCAGAGCAAAGTGGGCAGAATGACAGTTTTTTGCAGGAATTCAGTCAATCAAGGAAACTTGGGATCCTCGTACAATTTAACGTCTTAATAATACAATTCAATAGGTCTTTACTTTTTAGCCCATGGCCCACCATTTTTTCTATGAAGAAAATTAGGTCCACTGTTAAGTAAAAGGAAGAAAATTGTTGCTCTTATTTTCCCAATTTGGATCTTTTTATCTTAATACTGACTTCAATCTCAAACCTCGTCTGTATTTTTCCATTTTGGCCTTTCAAAGAAGAAAGTTTTGGCACAACTGAGCTCACAGACTTCCTCTTACATGTTAATTTTGGCTAATCTCTAAACAGATATCTGACTATGAACGCAGATCATTAGAAAAGAAAAGAAACAAAAAAAAAGCAAAACAGTCTTGAGTTTGTATATTAATTTCCAAGATTTTGTTTTGCCAGTGTATTCCCTCTCCACACAGACTGTTTACCTGCACACAACTTAAACCTCAAACTTGACAGGTTGATACTACTCGACTACAGATGGGAACAAGAGGACCTTTTGCATTTTGGTTAAATTTCCAAAAGGATGTTTGGCAAAGACTTTCTCACCACTCATGGTGGTGCTGGGAACACCCCATTATATCAAGATCAGATCACATAAAGATAAAAAAACAAAATCAACTGAGGTAAATTTTACTCTTGGTGTTACTACAGTCGAACATAAATTAAAAAGAGATTGTTCACTCAATTCGAAAAGGAGTTTTCATTTTAGGTTTTTGCAAAAGACCGGAGAGGTTGCTTACATCCTCAACATCAACCACACCAATCTGAGGAGAAGAGAGGTCGATGTGGAAGGTCTTCTCCCAGTATGGCACCAGCTGAAAGTGAGACACACACAGAAAGCAGTATGTGGTTAGATTTATATATACTTACACAATTATGACATTCGGCCAAGTTCTTTCTCTTAACGCTGACCCCTTTTTGATCACTTTTGCATAGTTTTCCTGTTTTTCTTCTCATGTCATTTAATCTGCTTTTCCCTACCTGCCCTGTAGATTCCCTCTGTGTTTTTCCTGCCATTCCCAGCTACCTGACCCCCATTCACTCATTATAATGCATATAAAACAGCCTTCTCTCCTCAATCCCTTGCTAGATTTCCTCATGTACATGTATGTCTCCTTTCTTACGTTGGATGCCTGCTTTGTTTGCCCTCTCTGGGTGATTAACTTTGCCTTGAACTTCTGACAAACTAAATGATTAATTACTGCATAAATAATATTACACATGAATTGTGCTCACTCGCTGATAGACAGTTTGAGTAATAGGGTATTTATACCAGGGGGAAGTTGTCAGGGTCGATCCAGATGATGCTGAGGTTGGGGTTATCAGTATTCTCGCGTGCCACCTCCTTCAGGATTTCCAGGAACTCAAAACCGTCTAAGGAGGAGTTCAGAGGTGAAGAACTGGCTTCATATTTGATCATATCACCGTCGTGACTGCAAATAAAGAGGCACTAGGGTAGAAAATTACCTGGGTCATCTTCCTCAGCAAAGGCAACGATGTGCTCTCCATCGATGTCGTCCTCCTGGGAACACAAAAAGGATAAGGACGTCAGATTATTTTCCACTCCCTTGAAAGGCAAGTGTTATTGGAGGAAAATAATTAACCGATGCCTCTTTTCAGTCAGTCTCTTACCCAGATCTCGTACATGCTGTGTGGCTCAAGCTTCCTCAGAGTGGGCCTGAAACAACAAAACATCAAAAATTGTCATAGTCTATGAAAAAGTTGAAGCAGCGAAAGAAATGGTGGTTTTGGTATTGGTGGAAATCATGTTATTGTTTTTTGATTTAGTTCATCCTCATTTGTCATGTTGTGTTACTTCCTGCCCTTCGTCTTGTTTTCTCTTCCTTGTGATTGTCCCGATTAGCTTCACCTGTCCCTGATTGGCCTCCTGTGTAGTTGATCCATGTGATATCCTCCTCTCTTTGTCTGTTTCCCTGCGTACCTGTGTCCTATTAGTTATCACTCCCTGTGTTTTTAAGTCCTTGTCCTCCCTTCTCTCTTTGTCTGTTTGTCTTTTCTGTTTCCCCATGTCAGCCATCCCATTTACTCCTTCTATCATTGGTTTGTACCTTACTTTTGTTTGCCACTTAATAATTAAGTAATTATAATATAATGTTAACAAAAATGTATATCTGTATACATGAGAATGAAATAAATATAATATAAATAAAATGTAGCTTGTCTAACAGTGTCAGCTAAATAACACCACTCCGAAAGGCTCAACTCAATGGTTATTGGGACGTATCACCCCAAAATCAAAATTAAGAAATGTTTTTCTAAATCTTAAGCCTCTTTCACACATAATTCTGAACATCTTTCAGCAGTGCTGGTGAGTTTTACTTCTTATTCATGCAGTTTCATTCAGTATTCAACAAGGGACTGTCCAGCAGATGGCAGCACAGTTACAACTATGGATGCCAACTGCCACTAAACTCAACAGATGGACCTACTGTATAGTCCCTGAAATGTTACTTAAGATGGTGAGTTTGCCTGTTTTTCTTCACACATGACGCCACGTGGTTTAGTTTCACCTGTCGTGCTCTTCAATGAAGTCAACAAGCTCGGCCTCAATGTAGGGCTTTCCTGGAATGGTGACGGGCTCCTCCATGAATGGCTCATAGAAATCCACCTCGTTCATCTTCAGCTTCAGCTTCTTGGCGATCTGAAATAATGTGAATAGAAAAGAGAATCAGACAAGAAATCCAAACATTTTAAATCGACGTCAAGCCCATTAATATGACATGCGCAGCTCTCTAATGAATTGATTTTAGTGTAGACATATGAAAATAGATCCACAGAAGCGCTCAAACAAATGGGCTAAACCTTGGGGTTGAATGTGGCGTAGAATTTGACGAAGGGGTGGAACTCCTCGGCAGCATCGTCATACTCAATGAAGTCTGGATCGAGAAAACAAGGGGGAAAAAACATATTAGTATGCTTCTAAACAGTAGTTTGTTTTATTAAGAATTCACTTGCGGCTCAGTCTTTAAATCATAATCAACTTACGAGGAGATTTCTCGCTCTTGAAATAGCCAACCAGCTTGATGACCTCATCCATGTTGTGGAAACCCTTCAGCTCACGCTCGTTGTCGATGTTCTCCACAGGGTCTTCAATCACCTGACAACAGATAAGTTGATGAATATTTAATGGTTTCTGGTTTTGATTGGACAAACATCACGATACATTACATAATCATCATTTAGAACAGTCCTAATATCTCTTGTTTATATTCTACATGCTGATATCACATGACGGTCCTCAAGGGTCTATTCTTGGCCCATTACTTTTCGACTTTGGGTCAAGTTATCCGCAACTCTTATGTTTCCTTCCATGTTTATGCCTGATGAAACACAAATCCATTTGTCCATAATTTAATCAGAACTCGTCTCAGGTGCCTCACAATCTATCTCACAGCATGGATGGATGTATAATGACACCTGGACACAGCATTGGAGGCGGGGCCCTGTTTATTCCAATGAAAGCAGCTCAGTGGTGCTCGAAGCCAAAAAAGCTTCACTTCCTGAATCTTTTGTTGGGCCCACAGAGCATGAGCACTAGAGACTTCCACTCACTGAGCCAGCTAATGTCCGGTTTAGCGCCCGGCTAACATGATTAGAGACTAAATGATTTAATTGTGCATTTTTTCTAGTATTTTGTTGTTGGAGCGAATGGATCAAATTATGAAATTGTGTCACAATGTAAGCTCATGGCAAAATGAATTTTTGGGCCTTGGTGCATCACATGATGATGTATTTACAGTTTGCCTCTACAAAGTATAGCTTCTTCCTGGCAGCTTGTCTTGCAGTTGTTAATTCCTGTTTTTTCAATAACTAACTTAAGTGATCAATGGTCAGTTGCTCAGGGTTTGGCCAGGAAAAAACATACCACAGTCTAAATAAACCCACACCATCCTTCGACCATAAGTGACTTACATCATAAAGGAACTCAACCAGGGTGTCGGAGGCCAACTCTCCGTCATATTCGATGATCTCATTGTCGGCAAAGATGTAGATGCTTTCCACCTCATCCAGACCTGATGAGAGGGAAGAGATGAAACATCTAATTTTTAATACTCCACCTTTATACCGGGAAGATTATCACACACATTCATACAGCAATTGATTTGACAATTGCAGCTCATGATACAGTGTGGTTTATAGTTGGTCCCTGTGGTGAAACACTGATACAGCAACAGTAAACCACAGAAGTAGATTGATACTATAAGAATTCAGAAGTAGTCTACACTCAATTGATTAAGTACAAATACTCTACTACTGTTAGAACTCACACTTCTATTCATTTAATTTCCAACAGCAGTATATATTTGCACAGATATGGACATATATCACAGAGCTACAATGATATATGTGAAGCTGCAGCATCTTGAGTCAACACTTGAGGGCAGAGTTGTTTCATTTATTCACCATACATGGACTGTATGCTTTACTAAACTTTGAATCCCATGTTTACAAAGATCTTTTGACATTTACTGTTCGTTATTTTCTATAGGTGGTTCATTAACCTTTTGTTTTGTAAGTCATGCATTCAATTGCTCACTAGTAACCATGGAGTAACACTGGATAGTTGACAGTTTGGGTTCAAGTGTATCAGTAACTCACAAATATGACACTCGTACTTACTTCCTGCTGAATGCTTACATTAAGACAATTGTAAAAATTTGAAGTTTCCTAAATATTTAATATGTAAATTATTATGCAAATTATTCATTATATAAATACAAACCTTTGAACCTTGTATTGCCTTCCCATCAACCTCCCGCAATTCCCCCAAACAATTTTTGTCTGATTGGAAGCAAATACTGACATCCATCGTGCAAAATGTCATATAAAAGGTTTTTGGGAGGTATTTTGGACATTTTCTTTCTACCATGATGGCTTTAAGTTTCATAATTTAACAGCATCTGACATGAGAAAACCTTTTCACCTGACATGTTTCCCTTTTAAGAGGTACTATGTAGTTTTGGAGAAGAAATTCAAACTCAAAATGTTGATATTTGCATGTTAATGAGATAATATTACAAACTCAGAAATATTTGCCCAAACAAGCTGTTCTTAGAGGAAAACAAGGTCCCCAGAAACACTGTTTGATACTAGAAATTCTTCCGCAAAACTACATAGTGCACCTTTAAGACTGGCTCCTTAACTAGCTGAAGACACGACTGGACACATCTATGGTTCGTCGATTAATGTGGTGATAAATGACATAAAGAAGCTTGTAAAATCTGCAGAATTCAGTGAAAACACCAGGAGAGGCCGTGAGAAAAGTGTTGGGATGTTTCTCTTCTTCTCTGCCAGTGTCATTGACAATCAGGCAACAAGGTCTCTGTCGGTGACCGGCATGCTCACCCAGCTTCTTGGCAACAGCAGAGTCCTTCTTTTCATCCACCAGGCCGAATCCAATGTCCTCATCGTCCAGATCGTCCAGAACTTGGGCTGCAAGCTGGACGAGGAGAGAGGTGGGGGGGAGTTGGGGAGATAAAGAGAAGGTTTTGTTTAGCATCACATGAGGGCTGATTCTATCTCTGACTGATCTGACTTGTAAACCCTTCCGTCCATGTTAGACCTCCCCTGTCCCACCAGCCCCAATGAAAACAAACTTTCAAGTTTCATTTACACGAGTAACCTCTTGGCATTTCAACATTAATCTCAAGGCCTTAGAAGCGAAAGCTTTGGATTGCTGCCTTGCACTTTCTAAATCTGAGTGAAACTGAAGCCAACAATTGACAGCCTTCATAGCCGGCCGCGAGAGGAGCCCGGACAGCGGGGTTTCCAGAAGAACAAGAGGGGCAGAACTTGAGCCAACTATGTCGAGGGGAAGAGACGCTGCGACAGGTGTGGTGGAAAGGAGAGGAGCTCACACTTTGCCAAAGGAAAGCGGCTGCACACATGCACATACAGTAGTACTCAGATTCAAGCATACGTCGGCGTTTTTATCTCTCTTTCTCTCGACACGCTTTGCTAAACTGTATTTCTCACCGTTGGGTAAAAATACACTTGTTCTCCGTTTGTCACTCAGTTTAGAGCTTGCAGATGATGAAAGGATGACCGGTCTTTAACATGTGGGGCTGAAAAGCGTTATGTAGCAGCCTGCAAAGCAGCGTTGCTCAATAGATTACATTCAGCAGCGGCCAAATGCCCCAAAGCACATGAGCAAGTATCTTATACGTACAGCATGATATCGTATGTGCTACGTCACTCTTCATGGAGTCTCTTTAAAGCCGTCTATTCTTTTAGTCGGAGAGTCCAGACACATGAGCTCATGGCTGGACCCACATCCAATTTTTCTCTAATCTGGTTAGGAACATTGGCTTATTTCCCTCGAAGCACTAAAGCAAGATAATCACCATGTATCAGCTGATGAGAATGAGTTCTATTCAGGGCGAGGCTTATGTTACTTTAAAGGGTAAGTTTGTCCCAAATCTCAATAAGTAACATTTTCCTTCTGCTAGCTCTGTAATGTTAATTTTAATACCTATATGTATTATTTGGAATGCATTTAATCGTATATGAATTTATGTCATACTGTCATTTCAGTCTTGTCCGCGGTGATGTCATTTTGGGTGATAAAAACATTTTTAAAATGCATAAATGAAATAGAAAATTAAATGGAAAAGTAAATAGAGAAGGGAATTATTACAAAGGTAAATACCAATGCATTTTTTTTTAAAGTAAGACATTTATGTACAGATTTATACAAATGTATTGACACCTTCTTATATTAATTTTAGAGCATTTAATAGTACATTGTTCTATTTATTTGCTTTTTATAAAGGATTTTGGAAAATAAATACATCTAAACATTTATACAAATATTAAAAAATGAATAATTGTACATTAAATGGTCAGAAAATATGACTTTTGTGGTTTGAGTGACGTAACATTTAACATCATCGCTGGTCACGTGGGGTGATGGGTGTGAGGATGGATGGATGAACATGATGAACAGCAGTGTTAATAGATGAATTAGTTTCTTTTTCTCTTTCACAACTGAACCAGCTTGCTTTGGCAGACACAGTCAGAATGAAGACTCAGGCACAGCCCAAGCTGCTGTTGCTGGACTCTGAAAGCAGTTCAGTCTCCATCGGCCTGCGATGTCCGCCTGTTGCTTTCATCTGTTTCAAACCAAACTGCAGTCCAGGAGTGGAGAAGAACAATCAGCAGATACTGCAGCCACAGAGGGATCTGTGTGTGTCGCAGCCCAGCTTTACATACAGAAGGCAGACCTGAACGTACCTGAAAGATAATGGCTGCTTGACTCGAGAGCAACTGCAAGAAGAGGCAACGCTTTAGGGCAAAGCACAATAGTCACAGCCTCCAGGTTTACAACAAATGGGACGGGCCTTCACAGGAGACAAAACGGGTCCAAACTTACACACTGAGATTGCACTTGGGTGATTAAAGCCCTGTTCACACAGGACAGTCACACTTCACTTTAAGTCCCTTTATTGAGTATTTACAAGCAATCTAACTGAGCTGTAACGATAAAATCAAGTAGATGTTAACTATTAATTAACTTAATCAGAGGAAAAAAGCCAAATTCTCTGATTCCAGCTTCTTTAAGGGGCATTGTGAAGTTCAAACTCAAATTTGTATAATTCACAATATTAATGAGGCGATAATACAAACTCAGAAATATTCATCTTTTCCATAACTGAATAAAAAAGCTGTTCTCAGAGGGGAAAAAAAGGTACCCAGAACACTGTTTGAAGCTAGAGAAGATGGCAGGGTCCGCCATATATAAACCAAAGCCTGTAAAAAGTGTAGTTAAGTGTGATTTGAGGTTTGCTGTAGAGCAAACTTGACTTAAGACACCAATGACTACGCACTTTTTAAACTCCTGATTGTGCCGTCTGCATGTCCATCCGTTTTCGATCATAATAACTACATACACATGTTTTTCTTGCAGAAACATTAAAGGGGCAGTATGCAGTTTTGGGGATGAAGCTTTTATCAGAAGAGAAACACCGAGACAAACTGAACTTAAAGGACAACACAATCTCTTACTGTCTTACTTTGTTTATATGTGGTGAACCCTGCCACCTCTCTAGCTTCAAACAGTGTTCTGGGGACCTTATAAAAGGTAAACATGTCTGAATTTGTATTATCACCTCATTTTTGTTGTGAATATCAAAAAACTTCTCCAAAGCTACGTAGTGCCCCTTTTAATACCAACCAACCAGCTGCACTGCTGCAGACGTGGCTCTTATGGAGAAATTGAACAAGACACCTCCAAAGATACTTTCACAAAATTCAAATTCATCCTATACACCCCCCCCTCCCCGTCACCACAGGGCCATATTAGTAACGCTGGGGTATTTATATGAGAGGTGAAGTTGTAGGGCGGAAAGCGAAGCAGGGACTCCCACAGCTATATAAGGGCGTGTGAGAAAGCATGTTGAGGAGCAGAAAAGAAGGCTGAGATCCGTTACATATAGAAATGGGTGTGGAAGGGGGGAGGAGGGAAGACAGGCGGGGTTGATGAATGGATGAAGACACTTGACACGCAGAGTTAACACCTCGCAGCCAGTCGCTCGCTTAGAGCGTCCCTCATTTGCTGTTTTTCTCTGTTTTTCTCAAGATTACCTCTCACACCCTTCGTGTCCATCTGGCTATTTTGCCCTAACTCAATCTCCTGACTTCGCTTCACCCTTCCCCTTCTGGCCCCGTTGCTGTCGCCCGACCCATGCAGAAGTCTGAGTGCACGCAGCCAAGTGAGAGGTCAGCGATGTAATTGCCTGGCTCCGTCTCCCAGTGCCCAGTCAGTGTCAGCCCGTCAGCTGACACAAGATGAGGGCAGGGTGCCACGGTGAGTTGTCAGAAACGTGCTCTGGGTCTCTGCTGCACTTGGCCGTGGCACCAAATGATGAGCAAGGAGAGCATGGCTGGTTCGCAGTGCAGCAGAGGGGTCACATTTCTTGCAGAATAGCCACCCATAGCCTCTATTACTCTACACTGCTAAGTGCAGGTCAGCCTGTATATTGGAAAAATATTAGGTGTATTCAGCTGGATTACTAAATGTCAAGTTAAATTGATTTATTTGGTGAATGCTTTAGTCCAGAGCAACATACAAATGAGGTGCAATCCAAACCAAGTGTTAAAAGTTCCCCACCCTAGCAGTGGAAGATGACTGCCACGTGTCATATCAATGCCTTCTACTTAGTATGGTTGTGGATCTTGAAGAATGCCTCAGAGCCAACATGTTATCAGATTTTAAAGCAAAATGCATATAGAGCCGGAGTTTGCCACACATTACTCCTGCAAAATGTGTTAATGTGAAAATTGTAACTTGAAACAAGGGTAAATATTACAAATTCCAGTGGAAACAAGTGTAAAAATGTAATAAAGTCGCCTGACGCAACAAATTTCGCATTAAAAAAAGTGAAAAAAAAGAAGATTATTCTACCTCAATCTATGTTACAAATTCCACTTGAAACAGGTTAAACAATAAAATGACTTGTAAAAAGTAGCATATTCCTCCTGGCAATGGTATAAAAAGTTATACATTCTACCAGAAATAAATCGAAGTTACAAATCCCACTTGACACAAGCATGAGAATTTTGCAAATAACACCTGACTTAACGCTAAAAGTAACCCGCCACATCTGAATCATGTGTACATTTTATCATCAAAGATTCAGTGACTCAGTTTTATGGCAACAGGAATTTGCATAAATGACTGAATCACTCCTGCAACATCATCCGCCAGCCCTCTGTCCATTTATAACCTCAGTGTTTCACGATAGTTTCTTTTGTAAGAGGCAATGTTTTGCTCAGCACCGTTCTTTAACATGTACCACCAGATGACAGAATTGAATTTGTTGGCGTTCGATTGGGTTGGATCAATGATTCCTTCAGGCGCCAAGATTTCAGGACTTCACGGGGTCACCCTCGGTCCCCTCTCAAATTTCCTTTCTCCTCACATTGGTGTTTTCTACTGTACAGACACTGAGTATAGTGCTACAGGAAATCAACCTATAGGCTAAGAAGAGTGTGGTCTTCTACCTTCAGTGCTCATGCCTTGAAATAATATTTGGTAGGAATATTTCAAGGCTTCAATCTTGCTGTTCCATTCTCTATCATTGGTTACACGTTTCTATGTGTGCTTCACCCTTATGATGTAAGTCGCTCAGTGAGCAGGACATAAATAAACACTCAGACTGTACCAGCTTATACACCAGCTGCAGAGTAGCAGCTTGCTTTGCTGTTAGCTTCTCTGTAGACCCAACAGTGGCAGACTCAGTATCTTTGAGGGGCAGGGGCAAGGGGGAAGAAATTAAAACAGACACCACATGCACAAAGTTGTAGTATATCTATAGTGAGGAGAGGGCAACTCACTACATTTTGTCCAATGAAAAGGGCACCCTTGAGGGCACTTTATCATGTTTTGACCTACCACAGTGGAATCTAAGAGGGACATTTCAAATCTACTTAGTTATGTGTAGGCACAAAAACTACTCTGTTAGGTTTAAACACAAAAACTACTCTGTTAGGTTTAAACACAAAAACTACTCTGTTAGGTTTAAACACAAAAACTACTTGGCTATGATTAGGTACAAAAATAACTCGGCTAGTTTAAGGCACAAAAACTACTTGGTTATGTTTAGACACAAAAATGAATTGGTTATGTTTAGTAAAAGTACACATTGGTTAACGTAAGTTATGCTATTTACATATATTAAGTTATTTACAACACACAAGTCAGTCTTCATTCTTGGTCACTAAAGTCCAGTGTCTGACCTAACCCTATCTAACCAACGAGCTCAGCCTAGCTAGTGCAATCTCAGAGCTAGCAACCATCACATGTTCCACTAAACCTAACCTTTTTCTGTACTAAAAACAAGCCAGGGCCTTTCCCCCCTAGAGCAGAATGTTTTCGGTGCCTCTCGGCAGCGTGGGCCTAGCTGTGCAAGAAACCAATGTTGCTTTAACACGTTGATTCCGTCTCTGTATAAACCAGTGGGTAATAAGAAAAATCACACAATCATCCTTTCGTAAATCTTTGTCATCTGGTCTGCTACCTCGAAAAATAGCTGAATCTGTACAATGAGGGAACATTTAAAGGTATTTCAAAGCAGCAAGGTTTCCCATCATCCTGTGGGAGCAAGTGTCCTGGGATCTGTGCAAAATTAGAAGTTCAGCCAGCTTTTCCCTCCAGCCAGATAGTAAATTAATAATGGCTGCTGTAACACATCAGGACGTTCTACACCAGGCTGTTACATAACACTGCGCTGGGTAGGTCATGAAAGATTCAGATACAACAGTCAACACACTCTCTGACTCGCCACCAGCGAGTGTAACTGCTCTGTTTGGAGGGAGGGGTTCCAGGACTTCTGCGCAGAAATAATAAGTTTAAAGCTAAAGTATTGTTAAATTGTTGTTTTAATAAACAATGCACCTGAAGAAAAATCTTGCCCTCTGATTCTTTTAAATGTACTATTCCCACTTTTTCTTTGCACAATGTGGTCTCGTGGGAGATCTGATGAAATGCAGGGAAAGCTTTTAGATACCTCACAGGCCCACAAAGCTGATTCACTTCAACAAAGTGTGAGGGCAGAAAGTGTCTGGGACCATCTGTGAATGACTCACTCCGACAGCAGTGAGCCATATTACGGATAGGTCGCACAACAATCTCAGCTAAGAAACTCAAGCTTGTTTTCGTGAATTACATAAAAGGTGTGCAATGCAACAAAGATGTGTTATTCGTCTGAAGATATTTGGATATAATGTGGGGCTGGCAACCAACAACAAATTATATGTAAAGAGATACTAATAGTGTAATTTTTCCAAGTTATTAATGGCACTTTTGCTGATCTGAGACATGGTAGTGCAATACATGTGCTGATAAAATGATCAATTCCAGCTTCACAAATGTTTCTTACTGTGTTTTCACATTTAAGCAATCAATATAGCTATTTTATGTTACTTTTCCATAAGTTTTAGTCATGCTAACAAGTCTACATGTGCCAAAGTACCAGGCGTCAAACTTTATTTTGCAACTTCAATCGAGACTAAAATAACAAATTGATGGACCTTTTCTGTGACCTTCCTCTCACGCTACATAGGATGACATTTTTGGTTTTGAGTGAAGTATCTGAACCACTACTAGGGCTGACCCAGACGCTTTGAAGCCTCGAAGATCACCTGTCACAGTGATAATAGATGTCCAAGGCTTTTTTGGATTATTTCAGGGTTGTGTTGGTCGCACCGAAAGAGAGACAAAGGACTAATTAGGAGCTTGACATGGAGCTTTTCTGTGGCATTTAATTAATCCTTAACCAGTGTTGCCAGGTGTGCAATAGCTTTTGCATTTTTGCCATAATGTTGCCCTCCGTACGGTCTACCATCAATAATGCCAAAAACATAAGGTACAATAATCAAACCACTTTAACATCCTCCCCTTGTCTCTCATTTGACTCTTAATTACACTAATAGGTAAACATAAGAGCAAATAATGAGTGCAAGTTGGAAAGTTTATAGCCTGTGCTCAGCTCAAACCCGTTGAATATCTGCAATAAACTCTAGCGGAAGCGTCAAAGCTCCCAAAATGGCGGTCCTGACCTGTATTGACAGAAAAATTCTGTTCCCAACAGCCAAACATGTAACCTTGGTCGTCCCATAGATTTTCATCAAAAAAAGCCCAAAATTCCAATGAAATCAAATCAATGGCATTCCCATTAGCCTCAGCAATAATTTTGGTTTACAGCAAACTGGCTAATATTAGCATGCTACACTAAAAGGTGAACATTATCTACCAAACATTAGCATATTAGCATTATGGTGTGCTTTAGAGTGACTCATATCTGCCACTGACAGATTAAGCAGTGATATTATGTGGTACTTTCCAATTAAAATAGATTTATATATATGTTTTCTATAATAGGAAGAATGTGTGCTGTAATTCAGCAGATACAGTATCTTCGGTTATATATGGAGATGTTAAGGGCTTTTAAGCCCTGTGCTCTCACTGCTATCATTATTCAGGTCCATCACTTTTACAGGGTGAAAATGTAAGACTCAACGTCACAAAATTCCCATTTAAATTTTTCATGTTGTACCTTGATCTGCTGCATTTCCTTGACATTTTTCTCCCATGAATAAGTGATGCGAAGACGATCCCTGATACAGATTATGGAAGAGGGGGAAGCAGGAAAGAACATTGCAAACACAAAAAAAATACTGTGTTATATTCGGGGGCTAAGCGAGCACAGCGGGGTCATTTATAAATGATTATGTAGCGAGATAATGTACATGTACTGCTACATGCTGTGTGTCATCTGATGCATATACAGTAGAGTGTATGGGCTGTTGTCTACAACTATATTTGTGTTTCACATTAAATTCCATTTTCAAAGAACAGCCATCTAGTAAAATCTGATACATTTACATTAAAATGGTACAATTACTCAAAGAAAACAGACTTTAAAGAAATAACATGTGCATTTTCTGATTTAAATGTCTAAAAACAGGACCTTTGTTATATATATTATTGAGCTGTGCACTTTTCATTGGCATTGGTGGTTGCACGCTACTTAAGTCCTTGGTTTTTTTTTTTGATTGACAGTGGCAGAAACTTTCATACAGCGCATTTAACACGGGAGAGTGTGTTCATATTCCATTGTTCTACAGTGAAGGATTTCTAACCTTAACAAATCATTCATTTTTTAACCCAAACTATGATGATTGCCTAACCTTTTAACAGGGTACTTATTGTAGCCCAAACCTGAGCCAAAAGTTTTTTTGTGCCTAAACTTAACCAAACCGTAACAATTACATTCTCACATCATAAAACAGTTTCTGTGATTTGTATCTGTGTTGGAGGGCAAAAGTCACTAATGTAGCCCAATCAATATGGGGTATCAGATGAGAACAAGTCTCTGTGTGTTCTGAAACATTATTTTGTTATTCAATTTGGTGGAGTAATGGTTCAGTCACGCAATTAAACAAAAAGATAGCCCATATATACCATGTCAAATTCAGCTTTTTGTCAATTTTAATTGGCTCTGTTTTACAAAAATTACATCAACCCCTTTTGCTGTAAATATAATACATGTTAAATAAATATAATATGGACACAGTCAGCCAACATTGGGGCTGTAGGAGCGGTGGAGATGAGAGGGAGGGTGGTGGCGGTAAATTTAGCATGACAGACGACAGCGTGCGGCTCACTGCCATGCACCCCGGGAACCATTTTGGACAGTTGTTGGGAGCTGCTGACAGGTTCCTCACTGAGCTGCAAAGTCTCTGGACACATGAAACTCCAACCTCAGCTATTACTGAAGGTGAACAACCAACATTAGCAGTGAATCTCTGGAAATCTTTCCAGACCTTTTTGGCAAACGAACAACTCAAGCTTATTGACTCATTAGCGGTTGGTGATTTATATCAGTTTTCCAGAGTTACAGTATGGCAGCGATAGTTAACAGCAGTAGGTGACAGTGTAAACTTCCTGGTCAGAAATCCAGCCTCATGACGTCATTGAACTTTGGTTACTGGCCTGGTACAGTCAGCAGGTGCTTGTCGATGGAGCACTATCAATGATAAAGCCGTTAAGTGTTTTTACTAAACCAGAAAGTGCAGCTGTATTCTGTAGAGGCTGATGATTGCAATTCACAACACTATTTGTCTGCAAAGAGGGGCTTGGTTTCACTATGATTATACTCTAAAGTACATTTTTGCAAAATTATGCAAAATATCTCAGTTCATGCACCTCAGAGGGGGTGAGGAGATGATTCAGTGCCCGACAGAGTTTTGCTGCAATAAATCCACTTGAGAACTGCAGTTCATTATATTCTGTTGGTACAAACACCTCTTCTAAATACACAAAAAGCACAAGTATCATATTGCATTGTCCTGACGTATACAGCCTCAATAACAGCAGCTTGGTCAGTGGCACTATGCTTCTAGGTTTGACGCCATAATTATCCCTCTAGTTTTAAAGTCCAAGAGGTTGGGTAGTCGAGTTGGTTGTACGGGTC
Source organism: Sparus aurata (assembly GCF_900880675.1). Classification (NCBI taxonomy): domain Eukaryota; kingdom Metazoa; phylum Chordata; class Actinopteri; order Spariformes; family Sparidae; genus Sparus; species Sparus aurata. Next base: position 15,162,650 of record NC_044196.1, on the reverse strand, counting down.
ATGCACTGGATTGTTTTCTCAGATTCACACTTCGAATGTGTCCAGGACTCGATACGTTTTTTTTTAAGTTAATGCCCATAAATGAGGAAATAACTTACCTTTAAGCTTTTACCTTTTAGGTAAGTTACATGATGGAACTAAGTTATTTTACACCAATGTATAACCAAGTAGTTTTTGTGCCTAAACCTATCCAATTAATTTTTCTGCCTAAACTTAACCAAGTAGTTTTTTGTGCATAAACCTTAACCTAACCAACTAGTTTTAGAGCCTAAGCCTAACCAAACCACGGGCATTCAACCATATTGAAAGTCCAAAAGTCATACCATGTCATCATATGTTACCGTTTGTCAACAAGCTTTTTTTAAAGTCTAGCAGGACAACATAGTTTAAAGATTAAGGCCACAATGCTGATGCATTTATTATTGTAAACGATGTTGAAATATTAGTAGATAGTTTAGAACTACTGAATAGAGCATTTACCACTTGTTGATCCATATTATTACCGTGCAGCAAAAGATACTGTTTCAACAACAGCTGAAACCCTCAAAATCCAAAAAGCACAAGCTTCTATTATTAACCCTTTTCAACCAACAGGTGGCTTTTGACATGGAACAAACTGGACAAGCTGGAACGCTGGTCTGGCCGAAAAACAAACATCTCTACCCATCGACACTGATGGGATGTCAACGGAGAATAACACCAAGGACACTTTATCTAAACATAACTCCTGCCACATTTAATGTCATCACATCTGACAAATTAGGTCTTAATTTAGCAGCTCTTTCACACTGTTAATTGAGGAGTCGAGATGCAGGGGGAGGAAGGTGAGGGGCTCCATCGAGATGTGACTTTGCCTTCACACGGCTTGACAAGCACTGACACTTAATGGAGAGAGATGTGAAGTATTGACAGCTGTGCTCCTTGAATTAGTAAAACAGGTCTTCTGACACACAGGGCCGCTCATCATGATCCCGGACGGTCTCAAAGAACAAACTGGAGCAAATGAAGTGACTTGAAGCTTAAGTGCCTAATCTGGAGTTCATGAGGTAAAGAGGCCACGGGGACTTGGCCTGTTGGCCCAGCCCAGTCCAAGATAACTGGTGGTAATGTGATCCCATCCTACTTATGCATTCTGGATGTAGGGTGGCAATGGCTGTCGCTTTAAAGCAGAGACAGTTATAGTTATCCGGCTGCCTGTATAGGATGGATGGGCTCTGGAGTTAATACTGGATTACGCCAGCTGAGCATTACATCCCATTTCCGCTACTGTTTTTATGCCTGTCAGGTTTTTCTGCACGAGCATAGCAGAAATAAATCCTTGGTTTTCAGAAGACATCAACCTTGCCTCTTTCAAGCTAACTCAGCTAGCGATGGGCGGATGAGTTGGAGTTTCTAGCTGACTCACTTGAAAAAAGTACTGCAAACTGTGTCTTGAATACGCAAGAACACGATATCAAGCATCTGCTCAGATTTTGTCAAATAGGATTCAAGGTTACAAAGAACAAAGGTTTCCATTATAGACTGAGATATTTCGACATTTTAGAGTAAAGTTTAACAAGGAATTATGTGTGATTCATGTATACTGAATAATCAACAGTTTGGGACAGATTCCATCAGTGTCCTAGCATCTAAACCTTTGTATAGATACAGTAATGTCTTTACTGAAAGCAGGATAACTCCTTTTATATAGAAATGTGGAAAATGGCGTAAGCATATATTTGAATATACAGAAAAATATAACATCATACGTTAAAAACACATTTTATAATAGGAAAGTCCAAACATATTTGACAATACACACTATTATATTCTAAGTTAGCTTCAAGAACATGTGTCAAAATATTATGAATGTACTTTTTTTTTAACACATTGTAATATATATGTTTACTTTAATTGTTTTTTTTTTCTTGAAATGAACTTTGCATTTTGGAAAATTGTCAAAAATATATTTTACCATATTTTAAAAAAATGACAACAATAGGTATATTTATCAATATATACAGAGTATATGTAATTTGAAATATTCAACAATACATAGCAAGTAAATTATGAAATGTATATTTATGTTGCATATGCCATTAGGGTCTATTCAAAATACAATATCTGGTGAAGTTGTTAAAGAATTATTTTAGAAACACTGAATTACATCCAGATATTGAACAATACAATACAGACATGTTTTTTAAAGAAAGAAAAGAAAAAAAAAGCAAAGTCGTTTTCATTTATCTGAAAGAATAAATCTCATTTATATGCATTTATACATCTGGTAATACGGCACAACGTTTTATTAAATTCAATTTCTGGCTTCATTCATGCCAGAGGAACATCCATCAGCGGCCGTTGCACTGAAAAGCATTACCTGAAATAGCACAGACAACATCATCCCCACTCTCTTCCATCAATACAGTCTGCTGCCATTAAAAATGTAAGAATGAAATGTATTGTGCCGGTGAAAGGAGGAGCACTCCGACAGTCAGTTTGGATAACGGTTACCACAGCGACAGTCTGACCTTTTCCCAGATCTCTCGGTAGATGGAAGGAGATTAGAAAAGACAAAGCAGGAGCCTCCTTCGAACCATGAAGACTCCCGGCACATTATGAGACTATGTGTTGGCTTGCCTTGTGTGTGCCTGAGACACCTTTTCTCAGGTATTAACATAATGTGATGCAACCTCACAGGGAATAAAGGATCATAATCAGCCCTCGAGCAGTCTCTTCCTTCAGCTCTTTCCTTACAGGAATGCTTCCAGGGCCCTGTAACTCCATCTGTGTCTCTCTGTGGCTTGGGGTGTCTTGTAGCAATATAATGATCAATGAATTACGGCTCTTTTTACATTTCCAGTCACTGCGCTGTTCCCTAAGTGTCTGATAAATGCAAAAGATAAAATCATGAAATGTTTTGTTTCATAGTGCCGTGGAAATCCAAAAGTCTGTGGAGCCATGTTGTAAGGAGTTAGACACTGCAGGAGCATGATGAAATGTTAACATGCTAACAATGTTTACTATTGTTGCCATCAGCTTCTATGCAGAACAGAAGAAAAAGCACAGTTGAGGCTGATGGGAAGACCATAAATTGATGATAGATCAAAAATTCCTGTCAATGTCCACCAATTTTAACCAAATCTGTTGAAGTCAGTGCAACAACGCGATTGGCTGATATGTTCGTCGGGTCAGCTTTGATAAAGCAGACGATTGGCTTTTGGGGGAAAGGAGCAAGATATGTGTCAACCACCACCAGCCATCTTTGGAGTTAAGGACTTCACAATGGAGAAAACATGACAAAGTGTTCTCTAGGGTGCCATTCTAGTGGAGAAAACATAATAAAGTGTCCTCTAGGGTGCCCTTCAAATGGTGAAAACATGACAAAATGCGTTGTAGGGTGCCCTTTCAGTACCCTTTTGTTTGGTGGTGCTCCTTTTTATTTTATCCGCCCCTGCCTCTCATATATTCACTGGTGCTACATATCTCATTGAGTTGTATCTTGCTGTATGACTAAATTTTAAAGGCAAAAAATCTGTCTTAACTTGGTTTATTTACACCATTATAACATCAATGTACAGTCTACTGTTCCTGATGCATGAGGAAGTTCAAAAAATAAGAAAAGTTATTCCGTAGAACATGTTTTTCTCGTTTTGCTTGGTATCACAGGTAGACAAGTGTGACATTAAGGAAAGGATCCGTCCATATGGTTTACTGAATGGTAACCAGGGTAGCATGGCAACAGCGTGCATGTACGTGTGCGTATAGGGGGAGAGGGGTGGTATGTCGGTAAAGACGGTGGCAACTGAAAGATCACTGCAATTCGAGCTGCGACGAGGGCAGTGATTGATGTGTATGGGCATTTACAGTATGCAGTATGCCAAAGGTCAGAGTCCAAACAGAGAGACAGAGAGAGAATAAAGCGTTCTCAGGATTAGAAATTCATTTGGTCACAGCCATCAGCGTCTGGTTGCTAATTCTGCACCCTGCCTGTTAGCCCAAATATTATGAAGCGGAAGTCATCCAGAGATATGATTAAAGACTGAGTCATAATAACGAGGGGATATTTTTGGCTATAGTGCTGCAGGTGAGGCGGGTCTATCTCGAGACCCACTCATCAGGACTGTCAAATCCCCTTGCCTCTTAAATGCACTTCCAGTTCATTAAACAGATTGCTGTTGTCACTTTGCGCGGATTGAATGTTCGACACCTGTGATTACACCGCTGGATATTAAATGGAACCGGGAAAAAAAATGGCATGGCGAGATCTGCGTTAAACCCCCGCCGCCGAGCCTCCCTAAAAAAGATATCACTCTGCCGCCTCCAAATTAACAAGTTGTTGGAGGGAAACAGCAGAGGAGGACTGCTGTTGCTGCTCACATGACAACGCATGTCTTTAACATTCAAAACATTATGAAAGACTTTATAAATAATCTTTCCCATCAACATGCTCTGCTTGTCTGGAAGCTCACGCACACATATTGTCTCAGTCCAACAACCTACAAATTAGTATCTTATACATGTCAAACTTTCTTGAGGAGGGAGAAGCTTCAGTTTTCTAAATAAAATAGGTCTGATGAGATCGTGAAACATTAAAGCAACATTATGTAACATTTCGCAGCTTCAAAATCATCTACACGTTTTCAACACATGACATTGTTATGGCGTGGTGAGTTTTGTTTGTAGTGGTCACAGGGGATCTGGGATCTGTATTTACAACGGTGGTGTTGCACTCGGAAACTGTGGGGGGCGCCAAATGGCACAAAATGCCAATTTCTACACAATGTTGCTTTAACTGTTTTGATAGATGATTAATAATTTGAGTCTTTTTTTTCATTTTTATTGTTGAAAAAGCGTAAAAACACAGAAACTACAAAAAAAAGACATAAATGTTGCACAAATGCATAAGATGTATACTGTGATCAGCAGTGATATTTGGTGATGTAATAAATCGAAATTATGTAGAATAGGTAGGTTAGAGTGTGCTGCCACTAAAAGTATAGAAATTACAATATAATAATCATGGAATAACATGAAAAATAATCCTTATATACAATGTTTTCAAGTTTTTCAAGCAAAATTCCTCAAAAAATCATGGTTCCAGCTTCTTAAATGTGAGAATTTGTGTCTTTTCTCTGTTTTCTTAGATTTCATAGATTAAATTTCTTTGAGTTTCACACGCACAAAAACATAATCTCTGAATAAAGTGGTCAAACTGTACATAAATAAAACAATAATGGTAACGACTTCTATTTCAGTCGGTGGAATAGTGTATTGGTACCTCTAATTCAAGTTTGTCCTACTAAATGAAGCACCCTAAGTGGCATCAGCTGTTTCAATCTTGCTCCACAGTCACAGGCTCATTCAGCAGCCGTGTGGCCGTCAGCAGACTAGTAACATCCAATCATATCCATTCAAGGTGGCCGTTATAACCTGACACTTTAATTACTCTGCAGACGTGACATGCCAACTCTTGCTGCTGCAGCTCCCAGAGGCTCCACAACCTCCACCTTATAGTTTCTTTAACCAAAATGTAATATTCATGTGTTTTTTTTTTGTTTTTTTCAAAGAAGGAATTATTTCTGTCAGCAGAGTCACTGACCTGCACGCAAAGTGTCATTGACCTGTTTCATTGAGTGTTACAAAATAGGCCACACAATTTCAACAGTATTTTAAAATGTACTGCACATTCACAGCCAATATGGGGAGGTTGCTTTATCCTAACACAGCGGTGAAGACGGGCTGTGCTGGATTATTTTTCACAGACTAAGACAACTCCAGCTGGGGTCAGAGGTGACATGTTGGACATATTTTAGGAGTGACTGGATGACTCTTTTCTCATCGCACAACCTCTTTAAGTGGAAAATGCTGAGTTTGTTGATGATGTGTGTCACAGTATCACTACACCGCGAGGTTTCGCTACCTGTCAGGGTATCTGTCCTGTCTGCATTTTTTGCCTTCCCATTGCTCTTTTTAAACTGTAGCCACCAGCTGCCGAGTTAGCTCAATTAGCTGTGCAGCCAGTGGAACATTAGCTTATTAGCTGAGAGTCTGCTTGGACCACGAGCTTAAAAGGAAATTGGGAGTCAAAATATTGAATTTCTTGACATTTTGTGAGCTTATTTTCTTCTAATAGTCTAAAAAGCTAAGAGAGCTTGTGAAACGTAGTGTAGAAAACGTCGTATCACAACTTGGTGGGACTAGCTAGTTAGCCTACTGACTTCAGGAGAAACCTCTGCAACACACTGTTGTCTCTTTGCACGATTGATAATGTTAGTTAATTTTTTATGTTTTGAACTAAAATATCATGACCATATCAAACCAGGAAATTAACCAGAATTCACAAAATACTAGCGTTACTTAGCATGTTGCTGATATCATAATATACAGTGTTGAATACATGTTAGTAGCCCCACAGGCTATCCACCAATGATGGACCAAGAGATATTTTGAGTTTTTATCCATTAGCATAAATTATCTACACTAGTGCAGTGCCCGTAAGAAAAATGTATTCCTATAGAAAAGTGGGAGGTTAAGCAGCTTTTTCATGGATGGCCAAATGAGGCTGTGTTTGAAGGTGGGACGTCAGGGATATTTAGGTTTGTTGTGAAATCCGATATTCCAGGGTATAATTGGCCGTTTTTGACTATTCTTGATATTGCCATTATATTTCCCCTTAAAAACTATTTACTTGGTGTCATTACTTTTTTAGCACAACCTCACATGTGACTGTACAGTTACATTTTTATTTTGACATACTGTATTAACACAATGGACCTAAAATCACAAAAAAACATAAAATCCGAGTAGAAAAAGTTAGGTTTTTTTACTGTGAAAACCACAAATATGTTTAACAAACCATTTTTTATTACTTATAATGCAAATATAAATTGTTGTTTGCTAAATATGTGCATACACCTTAAAAATTTACAAAGTTACATGTAACTATTTACATTTAAATGCAGGCAATGCTCATTCAGCAGTCTCCTAATTGTCTTGACTCATTAACAAAAAAACGACTCCACTACACACCAAACACTACATAACACACTAACTATACACTCCAAACACGCTAAATGTCACAAATCTCTCAACTCTCAGTATTGCTGTTTGTCATTCATCTGCCTACGTCCCTCCCACAACTTCCTGTTCCTCAACAACCAAACTTGCTGCTTGGACACTTTCGTGACAAAAGCCCATTTTTACCGTTTCTTCCTGCACCAGACACAAAGCAAACGTGATGGCAATGTTCGCGAAAAAGCGTGGCGGACATTATTTACCCCAAGTCCGGTTTTGGACGTGACGGTGAGTCCGGTCCGTTGCCTCGATCGGGAGGTGGGCCGCTAGCTACACACGAACATCCACAGATTTGATTCCACTTTGTTGTCCGCGCGTCTCCGGATCTCCTCAGACCCGAACAGACTCGGTCCGGACTCTTTTAGTCTCATTAATACACAACAGTCAGTTTAGATGCAACAAACAGAACGGGACCGAACCGCCGGCAAAATCCAGGTCCAGCCCGCGCCGCAGCAGGTATAAATCTGCTTGTTTCTTAAGGTGGGGGGTCGCGGTGGGCTCTGCAGTGATTGGCGCTGGTGCGCGCGTGGCCACGGTGTGCAGTGATTGGTTCTGGTGTGCACGTGACTGTAGTGGCTCCGGTGGACAATGCCCGCGAATTTTGAAAGCATTTATGAAATAATTTATTAACGGTATCATTGCAGTCCAAGCAAATGCGAAATTGCACACCCTTGAACCACGCAGCAGCCGTGTTGAAACTCTCAGGTCAGTCTGATCCTGATCCGCAGAGATATTTGAGGAATACACACACACACACACACACACACACACACACAGACCGACAGACAGAGATTCCTTGCTTTTATAGAGAGATATGGTAATGGAAATACTCATCTGTTGAATTATTCTGTTTCTTTTATATTCTGGGTGTCAAAGACGAAGCTGTGGTTTTAAAAATATAGAAATTTACCCTCCAGTGTGCCTGAGAGTGTTAGTGACACCCAAAGAAACAGCAGCAGGGAGACTGTCAGCAGACTTTCAGCTTTAGCATGTCACACAAACTAGTCACAGCCAAATATGCATCATAAACTTTCTATATCGTATCCCTTAGTAGAAGCATGGATGAATAATACATCCCATAAGGTCCAAGCTTTGAACAAAGGCATTTTAGATCTGATTCCCTGAGCTCTGCACTTTAATAATTCATACTTCCTGATTCATAGGTGGTAATGACCAGCTATTTTAAGCATCCCCTCCGAGCACCTCCTGTTCTCAATCCTGATTGGTCACAACTGGCAGGAAGTCAGTTAACGGAGTCACAGTCCAGCAGGGACCTGCTCCCGCAAGCATCTCTTTTTCAAGCCAAGAAGCACAACTTGGCAGCACGGAGAGGAAATTGATCTGATCCGATGACTTGGGTGTGTAAATGATGGTTTAGGACTTCAGCCTGCGCCCGGAGGGGTGTGTAGTAACACAAAACAGTACAGTGTGTGTTACCTGAGAGAGCTGACGGAGCAGTGGGAGCAGTAGTTGAGGTGAGATATGGCCCTAAACTCGCTGTCCATCCCAGGAGGGCTTTTAGCCTCTTGCTAAGCATGCAGGGCTGTCCGGGGCTATTTACAGAGGTGACTTATGGAGGCTAGTGTAAGGTACACTGTGTCTCTGTAAGAAGACACTGCTGCTCTGACAGGCAGAGGATTGCTGTGGTGACTACACTGGCTGACAGTGGGGCCCAGGTGCATCCACTGTGAACGACTGGTAAAGAGTCCCTTAGATTATTTAATCCAGTAAATAAACATGCATACTCTTTTTCTCAGTAACACCACTGGAGCAGATTGAAGCTCCCATATTGTTTTGTTTTTTCAGGCTTAAACTTTTATCTTAAGTGTCTATTAGGAAATATTTACATACTTTAATGTTGAATAAACACATTATTTTTCTCATAGCGTCCATTGACACAGCACCCTTTCTCCAAATGCTCTGGTTAAGATACTGTCTCTTTAAGGCCAGCACAGTCGGCTCTGATTGGTTAGTTTTCACAAGCCTGAGCAGGCACCACCCACCGAATTTCTACATCAGCTCTTTGGTAGTTTTAACAATCTTGGCAATGCTGGGGGAGGAGACTGTAAAGTTGTGACATCACAACCTTACGGGAGTCCTGACTGCTCGTTTGACTGATGATTTTCTGATTACTGTCTCTGTGGATTTCTTCTTGGATTGAATGTTTCGATATTTCACAGTGCAAATAGCACCTGGACCTGCAACATCCATAAATCACAAAATAAAATGTTAAATCTATGTTTAAGGGTAAAAGATGTAGAGGGATAAGCTGTTTTAGCAAACTCACCCATCTTTTATTTGAAAATTCATGTCACTGATCTCCAGTGTAAAGCTGACAGGAACATGGTTTGTTTACATGACGTAACAGAGATATATATTTCAGGGATTCAATGTGGACAGACTGTTCGACGTGATGTGATAGTCCCGGTGTACTGGACATGGTGTAAATGCAAACATGTTAATAGCTATTCCAAATGGCCACACTCAAAGGCAGGGTGAACAGTCTGCTGTCCCATGAAGTGACAGCAGTCTACCAAACATTCACAATGTTGCACTGATGAAAGTAAGTTGTGTTAAAAGTTTTACCAAAGAGTTTGAGAGAGAGTTTCAAACACTGCCCACATTCTCACCACCACACACCTGGCAAATCCCTACATACAGTCAGTATGAGTGTCTTCATTGTGGGATTGTCTGTTTCAAACCCTGTTCAACACCAACACAACCCCCTCAACCCCAATCCTGACATCTGAAAGGTGTGGTAGGAGGGAGGTTCAGACACTGTTCAACCAAGAGATGCCAAAGCTTTCCAGTTGAGACTGCTACCAAATACAGTGTACCCAACCCTCGTTCATGGAGCAAATGGTGGGGCATAAATTAATATATGCACATGCAATACACCCTAATAATTATTAATAATAGTAAATACGTATGCTGGATAGGTTGTGTTCAAGACAAGCTCACCCAATCACGGCTTAATTGATGTTCAGATGGTGGGTAGTGACTATGTGGTTGGCATAGAATTCCCTCTCAGTACTTCCCTCTTTCCTGTTCCTCCTGTTCCCAAATCATCCCCACCTTTATCCTACAGGTCAGCATCCATCCAGCCAGACTTCGCAGGATGCCACACCTGAAGTGTCTACGAACCCTTCAACGTGACCAACTGCCTTCCTCCTCACCTGTCAACAGTCTCATGCTCACTTAACCCTAAAGTGTGAAAGCCACGACTGCGTCCAAGAATCCCCCAACTGGAGCCAAACTCTCCATGTGAAACCCTTACCTTCCTTCCCCTCTTCCCACCGTGACCCTTCCCCCACATGGGCCACAGATCCATCCACTGTCATGCTTTGGCGGAGACCCACCTCCAACGCCAGCTCTTCTATCTGAAACTGCTTCATGGCACTGCGGTTCCCATCCACATTTTTGTGGTAGTAGATCACCATCACGTCGTACTTCTTCATGACGGATTTGTAGTTCTTGGCGGTGAGGTCATGGACACGGTCTTTGCCATCATACTCTGGGATCTCCAAGCCCGTCTCCCCCCAGGACAGGGTCCCCAAGGATAGGAAGACCCCCAAAAACACCCAGCCCCACTTCATGGCTATCGGCACCTGGTGGACGCAAGAACGCCTCTTCTCAAAGTGGGGTAAAAAAAAAAAATACACCTTAGATGTTTAACGTTGTCCCTAAGGCAAATTGGTGTCAAGCAGGGAGAGTTAGGAACAAAGTCTGCCTTCTTTCCCCACCCGCTAGAGAAGAGCAGGTCTGACAGTGACACCCTCCCTTTAAAAAAGAGCTACACGTGGTTTTGCTGACGAAGAAAGGGGGAGTAGGCGAGATCCCACTCGTCCAAGAGCCATGCACAAACCAGAGGGGCTGCCAAAAAAGTAGGACTTAGAGCAAGAAGGGTGGGAGGGGGGATCAGGGGGGCGGGCCTGGGTCATACGGCCACCTGTTTGAAGCTGTGGCTATGAAAAGGGACAGCGGTTGTGTTGGGTGTTCGGAGAGCCACGGATACCAGCTCAGTGTCTTGGAGGACTGAAGGTATGGATGGATGTACGATGAGAGCTTGAGGAAAGAAGAGCTCCAAGATGCCATTCCCATATTAAGTTTTGCAGTGGAGTCGGGCTCTCGCTAAAAATAAGGCCTCAGCGGGAAACATTGTGGACAAGATGGCGACCACGCAGAGGGTCAGAGGGTAGACGTGCTCGGTGGGCACAGATGGACGGAGAGAATCGGAGATGCAGAGTCTTGCTGACGTTTGTGCGTCTGAATTACAGCGGATGTTGTCTGTATTGTTACAGAATGGAATTGGAATTGTCAGTCATGCAAAGTTACAATTTAGGAAATTAAAGAAAAATTCTCGTAGATGGATCATAGTTTATTTAAATGCCGTGTGTCAGTTTTGTAATTTGCTTGAACCGCAAGTATGCATAAGTACATATTTATTTCAAGTACTGTTGCTACAGTAAGTTACTTTTTCTTCAGTATTCAATATATATATATATATATATATATATATATATATGTATGTATGTATAATAGTCTGCTTCCTTATACTCTCTTTAATTCTGAAAAAAAGTCAGAAAATTGTATTTGTTTTAGATTTTTTAAGAGGTACTAAACCTCTTCTGTATTTGTTGCGCTTAAAGTTTTCCTAGAGTTGACTGTAAATTAAAGAAAAGTACAATACAAACAAAATCTAGACCCATTTTTAAAAACAGAGTGCTGCTTTAATTCACAATGAAACTCACTGACTGTGTCGTTTCAGTAGGGTCGATTTGTTTGAGTTGTGTCATGGAGATATTTCACTTTTTATCACATGTACTGAATCTACGGAGAGAAAGGGGGAATGATTGTAAAATAAAAACATCAGTTTGGTGCAGAAAATAATCCCACAGCTCAGACTGACAAGAAATCTTTGTGTTGTTTTTTTATATCTGTTTTAGTTTTTCCTTGATTATTGATTAAATTACCAAAAAAGAAGATCTCGAGGAAACAGCATTGAAATAGGACTTAGAAGAACATCTGATGACTGCTATTGGTTTAGACACACATGTACTTAAATCTGCATCAGAGGAATCTAGAAACCATCGGCTCATTACATAAAACTTGGTAAGGTTATACAACATGAGCGTTTGTGGTTGCAGGCTGTCAAGTGTAATAGCTGACACACCAGTGTCATGTATGTCATATTTTCTGCACACATACGTCAGGCGTGCATGTGGAGATTATTTTGGAAGAAGTGATCTGAGCGGAGAGAACGAAAGATGGAGACATGGAATGACGGAGAGACTCAGAGACAGTTTGGGATCATGTCAGCTATTAGTTTACAATGAGAAGGGTGGCTATTAATATCAGTGTGTAATATGATCAGCCCTCACCCCCCTACCAGCATGGTGGGCCGGACAGTGTGTGTGTGTGTGTTGTGTGTATGTGTGTGTGCGGCCTATTTAGATTCCACTGATGGTGTGGGAGGGTGTGGCTCTACCTCACAGATAGAGCATCATGATAGTGTGAGCCGTCAGATATAAACATATCTATCTCTTTGTATGTTGACTTTATAGTCGTGGTAAGTTGAGCGCTGATGTGTTGATATTTTTTTAACTTCCTTAGTCTTAGAGATTATACTGTAGTTATGTTGCACTAGTTCAATTTTAAAAAAGGCCATATTTGATCAAATATTTGGATTGTTAGACAAATGCAATATTATTTCCAGGAAAAAATAAATGTGAAATATTTGTCACTAATATTAGATTAAACAAAAGCCAAAATTGCTAGAAAAATTAATTCATCAAGTTTTCATCAATTTCTTCTCTTTAACTGGCAGAAGTTAAGCTTCGGAAAGCTTTGGAAAACATGCAGTTCAGCTGCAACTCTTAAAAAGCAATGCAACACTGGTTTATTGTAAGGCTATTTATTGGAGGCAGGTCATGTGAGCGGAGCGAGCGGGGAGCGGAGCGTGTGAACTCTAGTCGGAGCGCAGAGCGGGTTTTAATCCAAAGGCCAGAGCAATAGTTCCATTTCGCTCCAGTTCCGCTCCGATACCGCTCTCGACGAGTCTAGGGCATGCACAAGTCCACACAGACTCACGTGTGCCTTCAAGGAGGCCATTCGTTGAGAGATGGCGTTTGTAAAATATTTCGAAAAGCAAGCAGACAGGTCATATAGGTGCAATGTCAGGAATTGCTCCCTCTTTTAAATTTGAGCGAGCGTGGAGCGAATGAAATTTTAGGTGAACGGAGAGCGGTCTTTGATCGGAGCTGTCTGGTATGACTTGGAGCGAAGGAGCGAACACCCACGTAAGCAGGGAGCGGAAATTCCCGCCGCTCAGCTCCGCTCACATGCTCTGATTGGAGGGCAAGTGCAAACTAGAAATACATGCTACACATCTAAAGATGTGACAAAACAAAGAAATGACTACTGTGACTGTTAGTAGGAACAACGATGTTTACAACAGCAGAGTCACAATAAACTCAATAACTGGAAGAAGTTTAAGATTTGTGGCAGATAAACAGCCACACAGACAGCTATCATATTATTATTAACTCTTTTTTATACCTCTGTTTTTGACATCCCTTTGCACAACGGGAATTTATTTATTCATTTTAAAATAAAACACACAAAAAGGGCACTTTTTAATACGCGGCAAAAAGGGCGGGGGCTCAAGCACCCCTTGGGCCGTATGTGTGCACTTGCCTGCTATACAGACCTGGGATCTGTGTTTATCACAGTGGTGTTGCACTCAGACACTCACACAAAATGCCGACTTCTGCATAATGTTGCTTTAAGATATATATTTGTTGCCATTGTGTGCTTACTCTTTGTTGTATAGAACACAAATAAAAAAAACATTTTTCTTCTTGTTATCTTTATGCTATGTTACTTTTTCAAAATCTGATTTTTCTAAGCATCTTCTTATATCACCTTGTTTTTCTTGTACATTTTTTTCCATTTTTTTTTTCTTTGTGTAAAAGGGGCTAAAGAACAGGCCAGTTGCCAGGGTGCAATTTTAGCCGCTAACATTTCTGCCAACCACAGATCTGTCCAGCGGCAGACTCACGATGTAAAACAAATATATAAAACAGCACCGGTGCAGAGACAGTCGTGATGCATTTATAGTGAAGAGAGGGCACTTCACCATGTTTTCTCCATTGAGGGGGTGCCCATCATGTTTTATCCACTATAGAGGGCACTTTCGCTGCATATTTTTTTAACATGGGGACACCAAGGGGGGCGATGAGGTAAAATAAAGTGACCCTAACCTGAAAACACTCCAGCGATATAATGTAGACACTGTAATTATCTCACATTAAACCCGTTGCCTGTTGAATTAAATCATTCCGGAGCGTATTTTATGCCCATTCAGCTGTCAGAAAGTGCAAGAATAGCCTGGTGACAAGCTGACTGACGGGCTTTGGGTTTAACTTATCAGCTCTATATCAAATATTTTGAAAGGTTGCACACAGGAGTTGGTGCTGCTGCAGCGATGGCAGACAGCAGCAGGACCGGCGTCACTGCTGGAAGAGACTTGACACAGATACAGATGGTCTACACGCGTCTTTACTGTATTCAGCTTCGAGTTTTACTGCCACACAGAGCTGACATTTCCACTTACATTGATTAAAACCAACACGCGTGACCCACAGCAGCAGCTGACACTGCCCGCTTCGTTTAATCGCCCTCTGTGCAGGCAGTTTGTGTGTCTGTGACCGAGTGACACCGCAACCTGTTGCACCTCTGAGGTGAACAGCACCCTCCTCTGGCAGTTGCACTCACAAACCTCATTACAAGTCCATCGTCTCCCCCTCGGCCCTCCTGCACCCTCTTTCCAAAATCAACTCAAGCAGGATGAGTAATAACAAGCATCTGTGCCGAGTCACTAAACTCTGTGTGTGCGTGTGTGCGTTGTTGCTACGGCGACTGGGAGGTTGACTCAAACAGCCTGTTTTATCAGATGAGAGAGCACAGAGCGTCCTGCTGCAAATATGTCTCAAGCACTTGATGAACTGAAATTGCAAAAAATGTGCGAATGAAGTCCATCATCAGTCTGAATAAATACAAAATAGTTTTTTGCTATACTTTTTTTTATGGAATTTCTCTTTCAGGCATAAAGAACAAGTTATCAATCAGAAAATAAAAAATACAAACTGAGTTGTGTTACAAAGTACATTTTGGACAAACACGAAATATTTTAAAGATTTTATTCTATCAGCAAAGAGGCTAATGATGAGTTTTATCATAATCATGATAATAATAATAATAATAATAATAATAATAATAATAGAAATAAGACAATCTTCATACAGCTTCTTTTTAAAAAAAGTTTTACTGGACAAAATTTTGTTTGTTTTTTTTCATGAGTAAGAAAAAAAATCCTAATTCTCTCACAACATTTTTTTCACTTGGTTTCACATTTGGCGGAAAATAAAACAACTTTTTTTTTTCTCCTTGCAAAAGAAAAATTAAACATTTCATTTCACAGATGAAAAAATAATTTGGGAACTTCAAAACAAAAAAAATTGGCAAAACCTTTTATCACCATTCATAATCACAGCAGAGAAAATTGGTTACGGAAAAAAACATCCCTCACTTGCTCCTCACAGCTTCCATAACAAACTGTATCATGGCGTAAATCAAACTCTCACTGAAGCCGTTCGGGAGAAGAGAGAGAACGACTTTCCTGTCTTCTCCATCTGCACCTTTTCGTCTTTTTTCTTCATCACATCACTGGCATCAGGTCAGGCAATGCAAGTTATTGTGTGCTTCTTAACCTAGTCTGCAAAACTATATTATATTGGTGGAACATCTTTGTTTCATTCTGATGCAAATCAGCAGATGGATTTAATAACCCCAAACCCCTCAACAAAATAAAGAAGAAAGAACGATGAGCCACAAACCCTGTGAAGCACACTTGTATATATTTTTACGAGGGATTTAAAGAATAATAAGATAAGTAAGACTCTGGTCTGATCTCCTCAGGGAACTTGTTCCAGACAGTAGAAGGGTTCTTTAGGTTCTTTATTGCTTTGTCCCTTTACAGTAATGATCGAATTGGTTCAGGTTGGAGACCAGTGACCTGTAGCGCGTCTCCGCAGGCCAATGAAAGGCGTCCATGTTAAACGCCAACCTCCTCCGCCATGGCAGAAGGGTGAGAATGTGACATGTCTGTGTCGGGGCGCTAATGAGATCTAAAGGCTGCATCGCGGGGAGAGGGAGTCAGCGAGAGCGGGAAAGGTGTGATGGGAAAAGAGAAAATTAGGCGATAGAGCAAAGGATGGAGAAGTGAGGGTAGGGAAGAAGAAATGAGGGTACAACGGCACACAATGGAGATGGGGAGAGAAATTAACAAGAGGTGTGGGAGAGGGGAAAATGTGCCAGCATGTGTGACTAATAACTAGGCAGTAATTAATGTGTGTAATAAGTGAAGGGTAATCACTCTCACTGGAGATGATAGGGCCAAGCCGTAAGTACACGAACATCTGACATACACTTGCAAAAAACTGATGAAAGTACTGTATTTCATTTGCAATATCTCAAATCTGCTCTCATTTTAAAGATGACTGTAATTTAAAAAAGCTGCAGATCAGCAGCATGGCCAGCAATATCAATTTAAGTGGGCCTGTGGGATTAAAGTGAAAAGTGATATTAGGTTCAACCCCAACAGTTTTTTCACTTTTTATTTTTAGATCTCATTAAAACATTATGCCTACTGATAGCAGGGTGCTGGATTTGTTTACGGTTGCTTGGCAACATGTGACAGTTGCGAGAAATAAGGTAGCGGAGATGAGCTGAGATTTTATTTCTTCAGTCATTGCTGCAATACATTCCCAAATAACAATTTAGAGTTGTAGCAACAGCAATGATTTACCCATTTAACATCTGCAAGTCCGTCTATTGCTGGAAAATCCTAACAATAACAGGTAGAACGACATCGAATCCAGGGTCTGAATTGGTTGGTTTTGCTTTATAGGCACTAGAGGAGGATAAAGGCACGTCCCGGATGTTGGTTTTCCCCCCAGATGGCTCTTTCTTATGTTCCTCTTTCATGATGTATGGCCTTGCATTTTTAAGTAATGTCCTCTGGAGAATTTACTCCATCCTGTCAAGTTTATGGCTTCAACTCTTCAATTTGCTGCTCTAACGTGCCATGATATTTTCTGCAGTGACATTACTACACACATGGACATGTTTAAAATGACAGCAGCCTCTGTAATCATTAGAGTGTGTACCCTTTGTGAACCCACCTATGTAGGTGCATGTTTTACTATGTACACACAAACAATCTCGGTTCATGCAGTGACACAGGAGTGAAGCAGCTGTCCTCCTGACAAATTCTGAGCTCCATCAGAGCTGTCTAAAAATATCTAATTCAGAAGCTAAAAGTTTAATTCTGTTTCTTCTGGAGTGTTTACTCTGTCCTGTTGAAGTTTATAGTTATTTTTTTCAGTTTTGCTGCTATAGTAAAGTTTGGAGTGAAGCCATCCTGACAAATCCTGAGCTCCATCAGAGCTGTCTAAAAAATATTCAAATTAGACTTTCCTCTGGCCTGTCTGAATAATAAATCCAATGCACCACTGACTTTAGACCATGATTAAGGGTCAGTCACTTTTGCCATGAATGCACTGAACCACATCTAATTTTAAGACCAAACACGTCCATAGGCGAAAGTTCATTAGCCTCCTACCACTGATGGGCAGTAACGCGTTAGAAGTAACGCGTTACTGTAATCTGATTACTTTTTCAAGTAACGAGTAAAGTAAGGGATTACAATTGCAAAAACAGTAATTAGATTACTGTTACTTTCCCGCAAGCAGGCTGCGTTACTGCATTACTTAACCGTGATTTTTTTGTGAGACTCTCGTGAGTGACAATGATGTATGCAGGGCTGATTGCATTCCGTCGCCGGGTTTGCCCACAGTTCTCCGGATCTAACAGAGGCGCAACTTTCACTCAATCACACTAACGATAGGTCTACTAGCCAATCAGAAATACGGTGGGGGCGGGCCTTGGCCAAACAGATTGATCCAGAAAGCAGTCGCTGTTGAATCTGGATTTTCCATACTGGCAACACAGTATGGAAAACCAGTATCGATTCAGAAAATCCTTTGAATAGATTCAGGCAAGCAGCGGCCCCCAACCACCGTGGTCCCTCGCCGGACGCCTCTTGGTCCTCGCCTCCAGCAGCTGGAAGCGTCGCCCGCGACCTGGCTCGAGGGTCGGAGGGTGATGCGCCGCGGAAACACCGTTGGAGCTGCGGAGGTGGGTAGCCGATGTCTGACGCACCGTTCTTTTGGAGACTGTAAACTCCCAGCGCAGCCGGCCCTGGCCGCCACACCCGGGTAGCACTCTCCTCCGGGGCGAGAGGGGGGGTCAGTGTCAATGTTTTACCCCCTTGCGTCTAGCCGGAGGGTGGAGGGACCGCGGTTATTTCTCTTTATGTCAGACAAAAGTGTATCATGCAGTCCCAGAAACAATTGCACTTTGTCAGCTTAACTATGGTTGCACTTTTTTATAACTTAACACATCGTGTGCCTTTGTTTACATTTCAACTAGAGCTTCCTAGAGGAAAGATTTATAATTTAAGATTACTTTTTTGAATTTGAAAATTATCAACAGGTACTCTAATGAATTAGGCCTATTTGTTTATTACTGCTTATTACTGAATCGATATCGAAGCATTTAAATCAATATTGAATCGAAGCGATATTGAATCGAATTGCGACCTGAAGAATCAAAATCGAATCGTGTTCTTAACAATACCCAGCCCTGCTAGAAGAGGTGGGTAGTGATACAAAGCCCTTTGGGAGCTGGTGCTACTGTAATATTGGCTCACACTGGGTTTGTTTATCTCATGTGTGACTGTTGTCCATTTATTTTCCACAGCCACAAAAGGTCTTTTGCTTTATAGCGTATTCAGGTTGTGCATCATGTTTTTGAAAAGTAACTTAGTAAAGTAACTAGTAAAGTAACTAATTACTTTTGAAAATAAGTAATCAGTAATCAGTAAATAATTACTATTTCCAAGTAACTTGACCAACACTGCCCCCTACAGAACATGCAGTAGGTGCTTCCCGTAAAATGACGACTACATTTGCACCAGACGATAGAGCTCAAAGACTTGTGATTTGAAAACTAATGACTCAAATGACTTGTCTGTGTTCAGTTAATGTTTTCAGTTTAGTACCTTGACTTGACATGCCCAAGAAAAAATGACTTGGGACTTGGACCAGATTACATGAGTCACAGCCTGGCAGTGGGCGTATAAAATCCAACTGTTGCAGTCGTGTTGTTGTCTCTCTTCTGAATCACATCAACACACTGCGGCTGACCAGATTTATAATGTTTAATAAAAGATATGCTTGACTATTAATTCATCAGATATGAGTAATCTCCCAAATCAGACCCAAGTCACAACCCTACACACATACACACACTCATACACACACACACACACACACACAAACACACACACCACCACCACCACCTCCCACTAGGACCGGTCTGGCCCTGATGCCCGCTCCCTCTTTGTCCCACACCCACGGTCCGTATGCTGGCATAAATGTTGCTAAGCGTCTCCACATGCTACCAACACTCTCTCCTGCTATGACACACACACACACACACACTAAGGTATCTGAAAGTTTATAAGAATCACAGATTCAGATGCATGTAACGAGTCAGACTCAGACTGTACAGAAGTAGCTGATATTAAGATGCACAGATTACCGTGAAAATATACTTCAAGAGTGCATTCGTATGTCTCTCTTTTGGTAAAGTGGTGGGTTGGCACTCAGCGTGAAAACACAGGCCAGGCTTTCAGAACTGGTGTCCAAGCAACCAGAGAGGGCAGAAAAGAGTGTACGCTCCCTCACACACACACACACTCAACTGCACACAGAACAGCAGGAACAGATATAAATGGAGATTCGTTGACATGCAGTTTTATATTATTAGCATTTAAGGCCTTGACATTTCCAGAAGAATGGGGGAAATGGGTGTGTGCAGCGGCTGTGAGTGAGCCAAATTTCTTACAGTTCAGAAGTCCCAGTCTTTCAGGTGAGGCACTCACTCTGGATGGCTGTCAGACTTCAGCTGTCTTCCAGGATGGCACTCAGCTGTGAATGAAAGGGCAGCGCAGTTTGACTTTATGCAAGATTCAGTACTTCACTGTTGTGTCGAGTAGGACGCCAAGCTTGAATTTGCCTCAGTGCAGTTCAAAAACAGACGTAGGAGACTGCTACAGAGTGAGAGGTAACTTTAAAGCAACTTTATGGAGGTTTATAGCGAATTGAATCTCGTTATGCAGTTGTCCGAGCTACAGCTTTACTGTTTTAGTCCAGGTTCAGAGTTGTTCTCTCTAAAACACAGTGTATACCACCTGCTCAGCACAGAATAGCAGCTAAAGAGCCAGATATTTTACCAGAGACCAAAACCAGAGTGAGTTAAAACAGAGTGATTACTTGACTGCAAATGGTTGAAAATGTTGCGTGTTACCTACTCAGTATGTAAATAAGCTAGCCTGCTGTTTGTTCCAAAGTTCATAATGTTAACTGAGAAGTGATGATATCTCAGTATTGTGTTTAATATCAGCTGTTATTTATGACGTATATTATTCATCATCATACAAAAGTTTAATTGACCTTTTTTGCTTTTTAAGAATACTATGTTTTTGCATTATAACCTGAAACATTGACCTGCAAGCGTACATTGATGCAGATGAAATGTTGCCATAATCAACTAGCTAGTTTAGGAGCAAAATAGCATAGCTAGTGTAATCAAATTACAAGATTAGCCAAATTCTAGCTGGCTAGGCTACTTTACTTCTCAGCGAAGTAACTTTAGCTTGCCAGCTAATGTTTTGAGGTTAAACTGTTGCCACACTGAACTAGCTAGTGTAGCAACTTAATGGGTACCATTAGTGTGCCAGCAAACGTAGGCCTAGCTGTGGATGCCATAAGTGTTGCCATAATGAATTAGCTAGCTTAGTAGCTAAGTAGCATAACTTATCTGTGAACACGTCAAAGACAAATTTCCACTGCTTTTTGCAGGGGACAATAAAGTATTTCTGATTCTGATTCTGATTCTGATGGGCTTTCATACTTGAAACTTTGATCATCTGATTTAGTAAATGCCAAGTAAAACAACACAAAAAATGAACATATGCTTATAGAGAATTCAGCCAATTATTTACTGCAAAACTAAGAGGATTAGATTATATAACTGTTAAGGAACAAGATTTGTTTTATTTTCACCCCATTATGTTATGGAATTTGACTTTCAATTACATCAATTTTGGTTCCATTTCCTGTCTTTGTTTTCCTGTCATTTTTAATTAGTTTTTTTAGCGTTCACTCCTAAGTGAGTGTCCTTAAATAATCTGTGTTTGCACTTCGGATATTTCAGAATAGGTTTACACAATCAATTAAAGCCAGTCAACAAAACGTTAGCAAGACATGGCAGACACCTTTTTCCCAAGAATTATACTTAACTAGGGTAATAACCTTCTTTTTCTTTTCGCATTTTGTGCTTGATCGCTGCTTTATTAAAAATAAATAAAAATATATTAAGAAAAAAATAAGAAACTGCTGAGATATTTGGCCGCAAGATATCATGTTTATTGTTGGCTTGTATTTTGTTGACGCAGTGGTTTTAGCACACTACTGCTGGTTGTGTTCTGCCAACACTTCCAACTGCTTCAGGCTGCGCACTTGGTTTTTTCCTACCACTTTATTTTTTCTCACCCAGGATGCACTGGAGAGAAACCCCAGTCACACATCACCCACGTTGGCCCACGAGGGACAACTTCTTTGCATCCAGGATGAATATTTGGCAAGTCGGTGAAATGAAGAATAAAATGGGAACATAGAGAAATGCCAAGCCAGCGCATACCTAATCCAGAAGCCTTTGAGGCCTTTGCTGCTCATTTCTCTGAACGTTTTTGGGCATCGGCGCCTGGAGCAGAAGTTAATTTCTGTCTCCGACGTCTACGCTCATGCCAGTACTGTGAGACCATTTAGTCCCTGTCAAGAAATGTCAAAACAAAGAGACTCTTTGACAGTTGGCTGATGACAGGAGGACGAGACGTTGCTTAGTAACTGAAAACATGACAGACTGTCTGATCGAGCCTCAGACCGAACAGTTGGCGTGTGTAGGATGAGTGTATGTGCTGTAGTAAGAGTGTGTGTGTGTGTGTGTATGTGTGTGTGAGAGCTGTGTAAATCTGTGACAATCTGAGACAGCGAGGGAAAACGATGTTTTAAGAAGGGTCAAAGGGTTTAACCTGTTTACAAACCGGGTGCTTGCAATCGTGAGACTGGTGCAGATGGTTATCCAATCACAAGCAGCCTTTCACCTTCATTGAGAATCGATGTGTGTGAGTCACCAGTGACATCAGCACATGACAAGATCGAAATAATGGTATGTAAAAATCTAGGAAACATATACAGCAGCCATAAATTGATATTGTCTGAATAAATAATGAATAAGCAAAAACAAACATCGTCTTCGAGCAAAATGTTGGCTGCAATCGTTCAATATCAACATTTTGTCCGCTTCATGTAAACTAAATCGGTATATGAAGCAACACCCACCAACACAACGGTTTACAGCTACCATTCTTTGGTCCAAACAAACACACAAATTAGCAACCTGCCTCAGCTGCTTTCCCACGTTCCACCAATGGCATGCTGGGAAGAGCTCCAGCCTGAGGAATACGCACCAAGCTGTTGCGACAGAGTGGCTGCGATCCCAAAACTGTTACGTTCCACAAGTGCTCCAAATAAAAACATGTTAGAGATCACAGCCGAAAAATAAACCCATCTTGATGTGACAATGGGATGGTTAGGGGTTTGGTTAGGTTTAAGGAACCATTAGGTGTTGAGGATAGGGGACATTCATCGTCATGGTTACATGGTTAATAATAAGTATGGTTGGAAAAAAAGGGGAAAAAAACAGCTACAACATAATCTTTATTGTCATAATCCCAGAAAAAACACGATTCACTTTCATTGTAAGGTGGCGAACTCTGGTGGCCATAGCAGTTGCAATTAGCAAAAGGAGCAAAGGAGGAAGTCAGATGATGTGGCTTCAAGAGGGGCATGAGGTTTGGGGTGGATGAATTGCCCAACAGTGCTGAATGTGGGCAGTGCATGAAGGTTTGTAGTCAGTTTCTGGGCCTTGACCATACACACCTCTTCGCTATAGGTTGTAGCTGCGGCTTTGCCAGTCAACGGCCATCGAGGTTGAGCGCCACATGAACATTTGCATCTGGTCGCGAGGCCAAGATGCAGATTTGTTTCCTGCCACCGGATGCAAATGTTTTTTCCTGGCCCCTTCGCATAGAATGGAAATTAATTCTGTTTATATGCTGGCTCCTTTTTGTATGAGTATGAAAGCATGTATGGAGAATGCGTCATGGCGCTGGGTTTGTCCAAACTTTGCCTGCACACTTGTGCACTTCATATCGAAAAATGCATCCAGTTTTTTTTCGAGCTACTGAAGAACAGGCTCATTTTTCTAATCCCGAGCCATCTCCCACGCTCAACTACACAATGCAGCGGCCATTTTGGGTCATGATTAATGAGCTGTAATCAATCGCTCGGCAGGTTTCTGAGCAACACCTAATGTGACAACCCTTTTAGGCTGTCGTTGCAAACTGTAATTGTGCCCCGGCTAACAGGCCTTGTGGGGATGGTGTAATTAGGAGACTGCTGGTAATGAAGACCAGTTATCGTTGTATGGATGTCTACCCCAGACCCGACCTAATGCAGCTGCATCTGACAGCAGAGTAACAAATCATAAAGACTATAATGATTCAACAAGAAGAGAGAGCGTTTGGAGAAATGACGTGAATGCACATGTCAGAAGAATTCGTCATTGAGTCTGACGTCCATTGTCTCTATTTTTGACTTTTTTGTACATGTTTTAGGCTCTTTTATGACGTGTTTGACAATATCGAACAGCCAGAGTGCGAAACACAAAGACATAGGGTGAGTAAAGGTCCCAGGAGCTTCCTTCCATCTGGAGGATGATTCGGCCAAAATCTGCCTGAATTGTTATTTTCATGTTAACAAAA
This sequence comes from Sparus aurata, assembly GCF_900880675.1. NCBI lineage: Eukaryota > Metazoa > Chordata > Actinopteri > Spariformes > Sparidae > Sparus > Sparus aurata. Next base: position 15,138,520 of record NC_044196.1, on the reverse strand, counting down.
TGTGTCATACATTAAAATATAAAAACCCTTGAAAAGAAACCTTCTGTTAGTTTGATCATTACTCATCACAGCACTAGTCAACGTCACAGGGGTTGCAATTAACAGACCACGCTGAGGAGTCACGACCGTATGACACATTTAGACGAGGCTGGAGTATTTCAGGAGAGGGCAGAAAACAGCCCTGAGTGACTCAAGTCAGCCTGAGGGGTTCTGGATCTTGATTAGTTTTATCTCAAAATTAAATAAGGCTTCATCAGATCAAAGATACCACTTACGTGTGTTATATTAAACTGTATATTGAAGGTATAAATTAGAGAATTCCCTTTTTTTTCCAACAAGCTGTCAACACAGCTGAGAAAATGTGGTGAAATATCCTTTAGGGCCCCTGCCCCTCAAACATTAGTCTGCCATCAATTGTTGATACTTCAAAATTGGGAATTGGACAAGTATGATAGATACATACCTTTATTGTAAAGGAAGGGACAGTTTTCTCTAAGTTTTTGGCAACAACATTTTGTTTTCTATGTTTTTGTAATTCTTGTATTTTAAGGAGACCTGGGCAGTGACATAAGCACAGCATTGTGGGAAAAAAAAGAGAAATACAAAATTTAACCTAAATAAACAGTTTTCACCAAAAAGGGACATCCTTCTTTGTGGTTTTCCAGAAACATACTTAGCTAACGTTTATTCTGGCTTTGGGTTTGTTCTGGATACGCTTCTATTTAAAGCTCTTGCGGTTAAAATTTGTTGCCGACACTGATGGTGTGGAAAGCACGAGCAATCAAACCGAGCTAATGGTTTACCCACATTACCTGAAAAGCTTTATTTGGATGTTAAACCAAATGAGGGCCCAGGAATGCTGTGCCAACAACTACAGAACTGCTTCGACATTTCAAAGGTAAACCACGGAAATGGTTTGTAAACTGTCACTCAATGTAATACTTGAGTATAATGTCATTAAGTGCCTCGATTGATGCCTAACAACTTGAAACAACGACAAATCTAAAGAACAGGCATGAGTGAACATCAATTATCCCTTAATTGAAGGCCACATTTCAGGGCTCAGATCACACCTGTTGATTGTCAGCAGCAATTGCGACAATTTGAAGGCCCTAATAACCACTATTATTTTTTACATTGTTCACAGAGTGCTTTTAGTTTTAATATTTAATCACAGAAGCAAGCACAGCCGAAAAGCATCAAACGGTGTCATGGTTTAACGCAGCAGGGCAGGCTTGGCTCCGTGTTACCGAGTGGCTGCTGCGCGTGGTTTGTCATTACCGCTCTGAGCCTACTGTTTTTATAATGGGGTCTGATGCCCTGAGCTGCTGGCCTGCACTTAGCGCTGTCGGTGATTAGAGCTCGGCCTTTAATTTCTGCAGCGGAGTCGGTGTCATCGTGTGGAAGGGCGAGGAGAGGGGGAAGTGAGAGGGGGCTGGGGGGGTGGGGATGAGACCAGGAAAGATGCTGAACAGAGATGAGATAAATTACACCGTCCTTCAAAGTTTGAGTGTGTGATGGAAAAAATGTCCATAAGGGAGGATTTCAAAAAAAAAAGAAAAAGGCAGAGGCAGGCAGCGAGTGATGACTGCAGGCAGGTGAGCCGACAGAATGATGGATGACAAAAGATGAGGGGGATGAAAGATGCACTCTGTACTCTGTGACAGAATGACTCCCAAACTGACGGCATTGCATGTTTTATCCCAGAAACAAACCATGTTTCATTTCATTCACTCTTCTATGTTTTCTTAAAGGTGAATTACACCAATTTCACACATGAGAGTCTGTTTATTCTCTACCTGCACAATGCGATGTGACTGAATTACACATCTGTTTACTTCCTGTCAACACCATTCTTCCTGGGCTAGCACAGTTAGTTTTGTACATATATATTTGTTGTTTTTAAATGTGGTCTAGAATTAACTTGATACAATATTTTGAACAGTAATTATCATGTGTTTTGAATTTTTATGTTTAGCATTTTTTATCAATTTTGATAATCACCCGACGTTAGCTGGTCAGCTAGCCTAACTGGCTACTAAAATAAAGAACACCACCATCAAGTTTATGAGCAATGAGGTTAGGGCTTAACTGCTAAACCTCACAGAACAGTGTGCATCAGTTCATTTAGTTTCTGGCAGCTCTTCCGAGCACTGAGCGCACAAAAGAGTCATAGCTACATAACGTTGGCTAAGCTATGAAAATCAGGCTAATGTTGGTGCTAAACCGAGTTACTAGCTGAGGATTGTTTATGGTTGTATAAGACACTGAGGCTTGTATCAACATTTAAAAAAAACACTCCTATGAAAACAAAGAGAAAATTTCTAATGAGTTCAGGCTAATCAGGCTAAGTTGTTGCTACATCGAGCGAGTTTGCTAGCGGTTATCTATGATATTTTGGATATTATCAAAATTTGCAAAAACATTCATGAAAACGAACCGTGAATACTAATGATTTCAACGTAATCAGGCTAATGCTGGTGCAACACTGATTAACTATAGCTGACAACTGCAAATGGCTAGCCTATCTAAGACACTGACGTAATTAAGAAAATGATCAAAAACACTTATATGAAAACGAAGAGTAAATACTACTCATGTGTTCAGGCTATTTAGGCTGCTGTTGGCGCAACAACAAGCGAGTTTGCTAACAGTTATCTAATACATGAGGATATCAACATTATCAAAAACACGCTAATGTTGGTGCTGTACTGAGTGACTTAAGCTGTTGATTGCTAATGGTTAGCCTATCTAAGACACTGAGGTTTTTATCAAAATAAGAAAAAAACAAAAACTCATATGAAACCACAACAACAACCTTTGTATGAAAAACGAAGAGTTAATACCACTAATGTATTCAGGCTAATCAGGCCAACGTCGGTGCTACATCGAGCAATTTGCTAACGGTTGTCTAAGAAATTTTGGTTATTATGAAAATAATCCAAAACACTCATGAAACGAAAAGCAAATACTACTAAGAATATGCACAAAGCTAATGTAAAAAGCAAAGTAACTCACTAAGGTTGGAGGGGAGGTTAACGTTGCTATGGGGTTGACAGGAAGTAAACCGATGCAGTTTGTAACATGGACATTGAGGCTAGCCTACATTAGCCGCTATTAGCATGGAGATGTCATCTCCAAGTGAACTGTCTGAAGTTGAGTTGCATTGTGGGTAATACATAGCAGCAGAAGAATAGAATACAACAAGTGCTACCTCTCAGACTGATTTTGATCCTTTCTTTTTGAACTGTCCATTGGAGTGCAACAATGCTACGGGAGAAATATTAATATTTGATTTAGTCCGACATATCCACCTGAGCCAGATCAGGAAGCAGGAAGATTTTAACTCCTGGCAACTTTTAAGTAATCAACAGAGTCCTATCAAAAATGTGACAATATAAAATCCACATGGCAAACCTGAAAAGCTGAAATGTGAATGAAGCCTTTATCCAAACCGAGGTAGGGAGAGTAAGAGCAGCGGAGATGTGAATGAAAGGGGCGCAGTGACTCTGCATTTTCATTGTTTCTCTTTCCACTGACTCATCCCTTTCAATAAGCACATTCACATACAGTGACACAACACTCCCTCTCTCTCTCTCTCTCTCTCTTTCTCTCACTCTGCCGATCTTTCTTTCCATCATCCCTCCATCCTTTCAGTTCTTTCCCCCCCTCATTGTCTCTGTTTCTCATTTGTATCTTCCTGTCTCCTTCGTCCTTCCTTCCTTCCGTCCCTCCTTGCTTCCTCTCTCTCTCTCCAGCTGAAGCCTCGCACTTGTTTTGTTTGGGAGAACTTCCTCTCTGTGGCTCTTTCTTCTCCCCCATTTTTAATGAACGAGCCGGGTCTTGTGATGGGAAACAAGAACTTCCCTATTTTAGTCCGCCCCGGGGAAAGCACACACACACACACACACAATTGACATGTTCACATTCAGCCTGTTTTTACTCTACAGAGACATAAACATGTGCTTTCCATATTGAAATGTGGTTCAACCCAAACTCAGATTTACACGTATGTATATGTGTGTGTGAGTGAGGGGAGGGCGAGGCGGATAGTGCTCGGCTTTGTATTCGTTTCTGGTTCCCGTCCGGCCACTTCCACATCCCCACAGGATGCAAACACACTCACACACTCTCTCTCTCACGCACACACACACACACACATACACATAATCTCTGTCAAAATGTGTGACAGCGCAGAACATAGGCAAATAGTTTCACGGTAGTGGCTTTAGAATTGTGAGATTTTTTTGGTGTCTCTTCTTTTCTGTTGTCCTGCGTCCTTGTCGCAGCTGGTTGGAAAACTGGAAAAGAAGACATTTGCGGATGAATGCAAGACCTTAAAGCCAATTTCAGCTCTAACATGGACGTTTTTTATTGTTAGAGTATCGTCAAACTGGCACATAACGTAACACAAATAACATAAAAGCTCAGATGGTTACGCGACGCAAAGACGATGATTAAAATGTGTCCAAAATGTTGCATTTTGACTGTTTATTGGAAAATTCTTTGTAATAACGGCCAAATTTAAGATTATGAAAATCAAAGAAACATGTCTCCTAGAATTATCAGCAAAATATGGCGTTATCTCAAAGTGTGCATGTGCGATGCCTTCATGTCTCATTGAAAAGAACACTTATGACTGATGATAGTGTGGAGACCTAATTTACCTGTAAAAGTCAAAGACAGCTTGAGTTTAGCCAGAACTAGCAGATAGCGCAACACAAACAAGACTTTTTTATTCGGTCCTTTGTGTAATTCTTTGTGTGAGCCACTAATGGATTAATGCTCCATACTGTGTTTTTGTTTTGTTTTTTTACAATAACTAAATCAGACCACCGTTGATGTTGAAGATATTCAGTACCGTGTTCCATCACGTCTCTCTGTGGCAGAGGCGAAGTTGGTGAGCCCTTGTCTGTCAGTACCGTTGAGAGCATTTCCATAAATCCCAGCATGCTAATCAACATATGGCCCCCCAGGCGACCGAAGATCATCAACTGACTCATACATCACCCGCCGGGCGCTGTTTGAATATCCGACAAGTGAAGTTAGAAAAACAGATTGTTGTTTTCTTTGCATCATTTTTAGTTTGGTAAGTAACAATGCAATCTGCCAAATTTTACAAATTTCTTTATAAAAGAAATAAGACCACATAACCTTAAAGATGTAAAGAATTGTACTTAAACAAGAGTACTTGGGTAAGTTTAGTGTATCTGTGTCATTCAAAGAACGTTTTCTGTTGCTCCAATGCAAATGACCGTGTGCTTATTTGCATACATTAACAACAATATGCCTATTGTTTCAGTGAAACCAGCCGGTGAAGGGACTCCAGTTCATCGAGCTGCTCACAGGTGGAGAAAGATTTAGGCTGTGTGAGGACCTTGTTTGAACAGCTGCATCGATCATTGTGTTTAGCAACGGTCACAATGTTGAATTTAACAAGTGTATTAGCTTTCTCTTCTAAATGTCCACAAATGTCTCATGTTTTCTTGTTTTTTCAGGTACGTCATGATTTTGCTTCTATCCATACACCAACTTTTGCAACTCAGATAATAGTTTTTGGGCTTTTCCACTGTGATTTTTTTGAAGCAAATTTTCAAAGTGGTAGATGGAAATACACTTAAAATGCGTTAAAGATCATTAAGACAGTAGTCTTCTCTTCTGTAATGAGACAAGGAGACAATGACTGTGAAATGTATTTGCCTTCGGATGTAGTTCTCTTTGATTTCTTGAGTATTTCATTTTCTGATTGTTATTATGGTATATGAAGAGGCTCTCTCTTTTATTTATTTATTTGGACTTTTATCCAGTTGCCGAGTTGGACCCCTAGAGTGGGTCAACGGGTGACTTTTTCAGCGACAAGTATTGTAATGGTTGGCTCAATCATTCATGCTCATTGATGCGATATGTAAAGATGATTCTGTCTAGTTTCAGTCTGTTTTTTTTTTTTATGCATTTATTTATTTATTTCTAATTTCCCCATTTTGTGTATCTTTGTGTGAGACTTCTGACAGTTGGCTCCAGCTTCTATCATATATATATATCATATAACATATATTGCTGCTGGCATCATGTGGTATCTGTGTTGCGTCAGGTAGTTGCCAGTTTGTGCAATATAAAAAGTAAAAATCCAACCAGCATACTAACGTTAGCTAGCGTTAGCAACATTACCATTAGCTAGGTAGCATAAGCGATGTTAACACTGGGTAGTTTTTTAGAAACATTAAGGTTAACCAGCAACGTTAGTGTTTGCTACCTATCGTTAACAATGTGAACGTTTGCCAACTAGTGTTAGCAACATCAACATTAGCCAGCTACCATAAGCGATGTTAATGCTGGCTAGGTGTAGAAACGTTCAGGTAAACCAGCTAGAGGTTGCGACGTTAGAGCTCTTTAACAACGTGAATGTTTGCTAGCTAGTGCTAGTAATGTTAGCAATGTAGCAAATTTAACAAATGTTATCAAAAAGACCTTTTAAAACACAATGCAGCAGATCTTAAGTGTGGTGGTGGGGCTGTCAACGACTGAAATCTATTGCGTTGTAGTTACCTACGTGTTCATCGGCTGTACGATCAAGTATTTACAGGATCTTCAAACTGAATGGACTGAAAGGGTTGGATACTCCCCCAGAGCATGTTGTTGATGCTGGAGGAAGCCATGTGTTACTGTTTGTGCATTTGTCTCAAAAAGGGGAATTCATCTGTACCTCGTGGTCACAAACCTCACAACAAAAGTCTAATTCATGCTTAAAGATTTTTTAGCGTTGGCCTTATCATGAGTTACAGACCAGAATTACAACATCTTTTTCCAGTCAACAAAAATAGTTTCTCAGAGTGACTTATTTCTAAACCGTGCGCTGCTGCACATCCAAACTGAAAGGGAAAAAATATTAGAAGAGGTCAAAAAGAATTCAGCATTGCTGTTTTTAAGAATCATCTGACCTCAGCGGCAGTTTATACACTCTACTTACAAATGGATGAAAACCACACACGCTGACACACACCTGAAGCATGTGAAACCATTAGAAGCCATTAGCCCCCATTAGCCCCTGTGTAGCTGGGAGCAGGATCATTTTCTCTCAGTGGCTTCATGTGTGGCTGTGGCCTCTTTGGTCTCCAACACCTGTGAACGCTCTGGGTTTCAGTTACACTCAAAGAGCCTAACCAGCTACACCCACGTATCAGCGTTTTTGAGAATTTTCGTGGATAACATCAAAGAAGAAATTAGCCTTTCCAGGAAAATCTGCTAAAGAACAAATCAAGATAATTCCAGGATCTTCACTGCATTCAGCTACGGGGCTGACTTTATGAATACTTTACATTCAAAGACGGTTTGTCTGCCAAAATCTCGCCTCATATTGATACAGTAACTAATGCTGCAACTGGCAACACATTTTTGCAAACTGAAACATGGTTGGTTAGGTTTAGGTACCTAAACCACTCGGTGAGGTTTAGGATACATTTTAAGTTACATCATGTTATGTTATGTTACGTTACATCGCCTTATACTATGCTGTTACATCATGTCACCTTACGTAATGGCGCCTTACTTGACATAACATCATGGCACGCAACGTTACCTTACGTTAAGTTACCTTATGTTTGGCCCCCTTATGTTACATCGTGTCACATTACATGATGTTGCCTTACGTTACATCTTTTCACGTTATGTCACCTTACATTGTGTCACCTTACGTTATGTTACATAATGTCACATTACGTTACATCCCCTTATATCATCTTACGTCATGGCCCCTAACCTTACGTCACGTCATGCCGCGTTACATTAAGTCGCCTTATGTTACGTTGCCTCACGTTACATTACGTCTCATCACCTTAAGTTATGTCGCTTCATGCAACATCACCTCACGTTACATCACTTGATGTTATGTCACCTTATATTCACGTGTTACGTTACATTGCAAAAAGTTACGTGCATGTGTTACATAGGTAAAATACTCAAAGTTGACTTTTAGTTTAAAACAGCAGCCTCCTGGGTGGGACTGTCATGTTTGTTTCACCTCTAACTTACCTTCTCCCCGAGCTCTTTATACTACCTTACCTGACTTCCTCCCTTGCCCCTGTCATGATTACTACATCCACTGGAGGTCGCTGCCAATTTATGGAAATTTGGGTCGCACTAAGCTTCTTGAACATCAGCACAGAAAGGCTGAAGACAATCTTTTGACTGAAGTTCCTCTTGAAATCTGAGGCAGTCATATAGAAGATTTTAAACTCCATTTCTAAATGAGCATGGTCCTGTTTTGCAACTTGTGTGCATTTTAATTGTACTATGGGCCAGTTTGTTTTATGGAGGACAGAGAAGAGAAAACCGGTGAATGACGTAACTTAATTTGTGGGACCAACACCCAGCGGCACAGCTCCTGTTGGCCCGCTGTCACTTTTTAAAAGAATGGAGCTGGGGTTGGAGGGAGGAGAGGGTGGCGGTGGTGTTTTGGATCATGTTGTGATGGAGAGAAAGAAACAGGAGGAGGGATTTGCGGACCGGATAGCACGGTGACATCAGCTTTGAAAAATGTGTGTGTGTGCTGGAGTCTGAGTGTGTATCAGTGTCTGAGAAAAAAAAAGTGGAATCAGAAGGGAGGAGGATGGACAGAGCTCTCACTCCACTCTGTTTTTGAGGACCAAAGTTCAATTCATATAAAACACGTTTTTAGGTCAGTTGGTAACAGTGGAGCACATTTTGCTGTTTGTTTCTTTATTAATCCCTTATTTTAATAGCACACATAGTAATTCAAACAGGAAATTGACTTGAATTACGATACTCCAAACAGCTTAACTGCTTAATTATGTGATTTTTAATCACTTTGGCTTCTTCATTAAGCTTTATTCGTGTCTGTGTGTTGTCCCGTGTTTTCTCACTGGACCAATTGGTTCCTGATAACTGAAACCTAGGCTACCTCACTATCATGTTATGTTATGTTATGTTGTGATATTTTATGTTACATCTTGTTACGTGACGTCACATTACATTGCATTACTTTGCCTTATGTTACATTGCGTAACGTTACGCTGCGTAACGTTACCTTAAGCTAAGTTACCTTAAGCTAAGTTACCGTATGTTTGGTCCCCTTGTGTCATGTTACATCATGTCACGTTACATTATGTTGCCTTATGTTACTTTTTCTCGCGTTACTTTTCTTTGTCATCATATCTTGACTTTAACAAACTCCACCGCCAGACAGTCGGAGCAAAAAGGAACAACTAGAATGTTACGAGAATACTTTTCAGGATATTTACAAGCGAGAATTGTATCCTTTAAATCAACATATTATTTGTCCCTCTCCATGTACATAGTTTTTTTTTTTTTTCCTGAAATAAGGTCCAGTGGGTGGTGGGTGTTTTTTTTTTTTCAAAATCGGCCTAATTTCCATGCATCTGTTCATCCATTCCTTCATTCATTGAGTGGTTTATTGTTATTGGTAGAGAGTGAGTCGTTGTATCCAATAGACGATCTCTGGATGAATCAGACAGCGTGCTTAACCGTGACCGAGAGAGAGAGAGAGGGGGGAGAGAGAGAGAGGGAGGAAAAGGCGTTTCCACGTTGAGCAGCCGGTGACAGAGCAGCGGACAGCCGAGCGGACGGACCGAGAGCGGAACCATCCTCCAGAACAGAACCGTTTCTCTGTCGTTAACCTCCGAACTGTTACTGACAGCTCGTCCCGCACCGTGTGTCCCCTTCACGGCCGCGTCCTCCTACACAACACGCCGGTGAACCGGACTCTCATCCATCACTGAACGACTCGGAAGCCGCCAAAAAAAAAAAAAAAAAGTGAAACCGAACCTTTTTTCCGAGACCGACGGAGGAGCGGACCCGCAGTTTTTCCTCCCGTCACACACACAAGAGCTGCTGCTTTGTTTTTTTACTGTGACAACCCAGAGGAGATTTTATCTTCCCCGCACACTCCCGCATCTCTCACCCCGTCTGTAGCTGACTCATCCCTGCTGCTGCTGCTCGGGGTGAGTACGTCTCCGGGTCGGACTGTGTCTTTTCAGGCCGAACCTCTTCAAGGGTGTGTAGTTCTGTTTTGTTTGGACCATTCGTGGATATGTCTCTTCTCACATACCGTTACGTGACTACTGTGTGTGTGTGTGTGTGTGTGTGTCGTCTACTTCACAGTCTGCCTGGAAAATTAAGTTTTCCGGCTTGTTTGGGGCATCAAACGGGACGGTGGCACAGAAATGGGGCGTTCACGGTCCTGGAGTTTTGTTTTGTTTTTTTACCTATAAATATACATTTACTCTGACTGTAAGAGTGGACGCATATTTTGGGGATTTTTCTGTCAAATGTGCCAAAAAAAAAAAAGACCCAAATAGTCAAAATGACAACGTTAAATGTGCATTTCATTGTTGAGTCAGTCATGAACTTGACTGTTAAAGTGGCAGGTTCGCAGATTTTCCCATTCCCAGGAGGGCATTTAACACACCATTGATTAAACTAATTGGATTGGGTTTAGTGTCGCTGTTGGCCTTCACCTATCCCATCATGTCCTGTTCTCTCAGCCAGATAACCTCCAAAGAGACCTGATCCACCGATATATTATTAAGTTTCCTCCTATTAAATCGTTTTAATTTCCCAAATGAATTGTCGTGATGGTTTAATGTGTGTGTCTGTGAGGACTGGAGCGGATTATCTACCTCTGAACCCACACAAAGTTCAGTCAGGAGCCACAGTAAACAACCTTGAACCACCTGTGACCGTCCAGGATGAATGAGTGTGTGTGTGAGCGGATGGGGAAAGGGTGGGTCTTTTATGAATGAGTGTGCGTTTGTGTGTGTGTGTGTGTGTGTGTGTGTGTGTGTGTGTGTGTGTTGGAGGGGTGGGGATGACTTGTACTCCTCTGGTTGGCCAGTAGCTGGTTTATATCACCAAATATCTGCTTTTAATGGCCTGATTACTTCACAAAAGCATTGTCATAATATTTTTGATGGTCCTTTTTGGTCGGACTCGAGGTGGAATCTGTTAAAGAAGAATACCGGCCACTTTTTTAAGGTTAAAACACTCTCTTTACAGGTAAAAATAAGTCAAATAACTGTGTTAAGTGTCAATAACTCCTTTTGGGACACTAAACAGTAAATTTAAAGCAGTAAAAGCCACTGTGATTGTGATTATTTTCATATATTTTCCTTTATTTTGCAATGGAGGACCTCTATTTGTCTCTGTTTTTCTCTTATTTTGAAGGGGCACCATGTAGTTTTGGGGACGAACTTTCAATCGGAACAATAAATGAACTTTATTTGTTTTCATGACTGTACAAACAAACTGAGCTTAAAGGGCAGCGCAGTTTCATCCAGTTTCACTTTGTTTGTGTGTGGCGGACCCTGCCACCTCTCTAGCTTCAGACCTTATTTTCCTCTGAGAACATTTTGTTAATTCAGTTTTTGTTAGAGAGAAATAGTTCTGTGGTTGTATTCTTACCTCATTAATATTGTAAATATTAAAGGTAGAGTTTGAATTTCCTGTCCAAAAACTACGTAAAGCCTCTTTAAGTCAGGCTTCTTTTAGTATTTATTGATAGAGAAAATGATAACACCAGAGCCGATATTGACGACAATCTTGATATTACATAATAACATAAGATCATCCTTTATTTAGTCCCACAATGGGTAAATTTCCAATATTACTGCAGGAAAAGGAAAGCACAAATAGAGAAGCATCAATTAAAAAAGATAATGAATTAGTATGAAAATAAGTTTAAAAACACCAAGATATGTACCAGAGAAAAGATAAAGTAGTATAAACAATATAAATAAGAAAAAAACTCAACAGATAGTCACAATAGGTGGCAATAATGTGCCACAACGGGAAGAAAGAAGACGACAATGGCAACGCAACTAGCTAGCTTCTGCCACACAAGCACATAGTGGCCAAACTGTGTAATTACATTGTGAAGTGACACACAGTGGCCCAAAAAAGACTTTTTCCCATAAGCTTACATTGTGAAAGAAGCGTCTTTTATTTATTTTTTTGCGCCACAACCGCCACAAAACAAACTCCTTTCACCATCATAATTTGAGGTATTCGGTTTGATAACATCTGGAAAGTCTAGAAGAGCCGCAAGATGTAATCATTGTATCTCTACTCGAGTCAGTCAGGCATTAAAGGGGAAGTTAGCTGAGGTCCCGCGATGCGGAAGATCCGGAGATATGGGGCTTTTTGGCGTCACGCGCTATTGAGCAGAGTATGTAACTTCTACTGTCGCACATAATCAAATCATAGGAGGTGGCAGACAAGAGCGAGACACTCTACCTGAAGTAGTTGTCAGTGGCAGTCGTTTAGTAGTGAAAACCAGAGCACAAGGTCTCGTCAAGAAATTGTTTCCTTTTAGGGGTTGTTTTAGCTTTGTGACATTTGGTGTCGGGGGAGGAAGGACAGGAAAGAAAAATAAGAACTTTATTTGACAAGTAGTACTTGGATGAACGAGAGTACTGTGCTTGTGTAGTGAGGTTTAAATGATCAATATCAAGTATTGTAAATGTATCTAAAGGCGGATGATTCGCTGTCGTACTCAACTAGAACTCCAGTATAGGAAAGAGAATGCTTGACAAAGAAAATCACAACTAAAATGTTTAAAAAGGGCACTTTTTTCATGTTTTTGCTTAAAAACTGCCCCAAAATAAGGATTATCTTTTTGTTCATCCAGCCGCTGTTTCCATTCAGACTTTAAATGTTTCACATGCCGCACACGTGTGATCAACGCCCTTCTCTTGCGCATCCCGACCCTGTGTGACACACATATACAGTACATACTGTACGTCCACGTCCTCTACACAAACCTCTTCGTAGTGTGCGACACTCGCGTACAGCAAGACAGCTGTCAGTCCACTTCCTGTGTGGCCGCATTCCAGTCATGTCATCCGCTCCACAGTGTGCAACTTTCACGAGCTTCTAAACAATCCCAGAACAACAGAATAGACTAATCCACTTCATGATACTGAAGCCTTCGACCGAGACGTTCATGAAGTGCCTGCAATGTGAAGCGTCCCCGTAATGCATGTATGTGTGATTTCGTGCAGGTTTATAAGGACCTATTTTAAAAGTGGGGACATTTTGACTTCCTCAAAAGATTAGGATGTGGTTTTAGGAACGAGATTAGATTTAGTTTTAGGTTAAAATTGGGGGATGGATTTTTATTGTGTGTACAAGAGTGTGTGTGTGTGTGTGTGTGTGTGTGTGTGTGTGTGTGTGTGTCCCTTGACTCAGCTTTTTGGGAGCCGGCCTCCTCTCCTCTCTGATACATATCGATCTGTCTTCTCGGACGGAGGATAAAAAAGAAAACTGGGCAGCGCAGCAGAAATGTGCTTCCTCTCTTGGGTTCACTTCCTCTGTGTGTGTGTGTGTGTGTGTGTCGGTGGTGTCGGTTGTCTTCCCCGACGCCGCCAGGGGAATGTTTGTGGTTGAGTGTTTGCAGGCGCTGAGTCAAACACAGTTTTTTTTCTGGGAAGATCAGTGATAAACTGGTGGAACTTGGAACCATCAAAACAAACGACGGAACATGCCAGTTCTTTTGTTTTTGCCTCGACTTTCACGGCTGTGTTGTCAGCAAGCTGTTCGCTGTCACACATTCCAAACAACAGACAACAGGATAGAATAAGCTTCATCACTTCGCCACAACTACTGTTTTCAGCCTGAAAAAAAAAAACAAATCTGGGATAAAGGATGTGTCAGTTTTTTGTATGCACCGCAAACTGGAAGTCATACATTCACTCAAGTTTGCCCAAAAAGAAAGTCCGCTGTTGAGTACAGTCACTCCTGCAACCACAGGAAAAAATGAGGAATTGAGACTTTTGGTCAGGCGAAGCTGGACTCGCCTACATCTGATTTATTTCCTCTCGCCTTCCTCTCAGTTACATTTAATACAATATATAGAAACGGGCAAAATCAGGCACCGAAATTAATGTGAGAGGAGTTATTTTGTTTGCTCCTTCCGTAACAAAAGGCTTCCAACGACAGTCAGCAAACTTTTAAAACTTTTGTGTTCGCTTTTGCTTTTGTGTGCTTTTTCAACTTCTTGGCATAAATGCAGCCGCCTCACTAACTATTCACTGTTTGTTTCAAAATATATTTTTATCATTGTTACTGTTTCTCATCATGAGACCCAGGCGGGCCTCCATTGCATCAGTTTCCGCAGACAGAGCAACGTTTGATAAAGCCCAGTATTAGCCTGAACTAAGAAACACACGCCAATGACGCAGACTGGGCAATTAAATCACTTCACTCTGAAAAACCAACACAAATGCGTGTGGTCTCAGCGTGGAGACTTGAATGTCATGAGAACAAGCCGCGTTTTACTCAGCGGAGCTGCCTCGCCGCCGCACAGAGCGGATCGTTTCCTGCAGCCGCGGATCCTCTGACAGGCAGAGAGAACAGATATGTCACTGTCAGAGCGTCCCTGCCTTTTGTTTCCCATCTCTCCCCCTGCTGCGCGTTTGTTTACTTTCACCATGTGTGCGCCGGGCTCTCAGGAAGCTATGAGTTACAGCGGGGCTGCTGCCATTGGAGCCGAGTTCCATCACTGCCTGTAATCTGCGCTACGGGCTTCTCGATTATATCGTCCTCTGCTGCTGCTGCTGCCCACTTCTCTCAGCTTTGTTCTCGGTGTCCGTTTACAGATTAACCTGCTGGAATGAGATGCTGCTTCCTAACTCAACAAGAAAACGTTTGTTAAACACCCAAGTTGAGGCCGTGCAGCGAGGATAACAACGTCAGGTTTTCCAACTAAATCTGCATTGTAATCCTGCAGCCATGAACGGATGCAGTGATTCAGAGATCGATAACGTTATGGAATGTTCCTCTGACTACAAATATTCAGGCCTGTAGTATATCGGGCAGTAAAAGCATCAGTCCAAAACTGTATACTATTCAGTTATTTCCTGTATTTTCATCGAATCTGTTTGCAAGGTTTGCTGTAAAGAGATACAAGTAGTCAAATTCATTCATCTAGTCTGATAAATGTACTGAATGTTTCTACAAAAGTGGTTCCCATTGACTGTTACTCCATCTGAAAAGGCTGCCACAGAATCTAAAACCAATTAATGGAAATGGTGAAGGGTAATTAAAAGACAATGCAGAGCAGTGCCAATTGTTTCTGTTAGTTAAATCACTTATCAGTTAAATAACTTTTGAACGAGATGTTGGTACAAGCCAGGGTTTCCATTATCCAGCAATTACTGTTTTGTTTTTACCGGTAGAATTTGTTGAAATACAACATATTTAAATCCCTCTAAGCACAATATGAATTGTATTAAAAAGAGGGGGGGCCTATCACCAGAGTAACTGCTAACTGCTGCTAACTGTAGCTGCCGTTAGCTTGTTAGCCCAGTTAGCAGTGCAGTTAGTAGTTAAGAATTTGAAGTCAGTGCCCTATGAGAGTCAATTTTGAATGTTTTCAACCAAAATTAATTTTGTTAAAGCTCCGGGCGGTTATGAAGTTGTTTTTTGTTTTTTTTCGTCCTACTTCCAACTTCTCAAATACTGGCGCTTTTAGATTGCTAGCTGTGTCGGTTGCCATCAGAAAGTGTCTTTGACAAGTTGGGAATGAGACTAAAAAGTCAAATATAGGAGCTTTAAGTTTTATAGTAGACCCTAGAACTAAAACTAGAATTTTTCCTATTTGTTTGGCGATTGTCCCAGAGAAGGACGCCATCCACATTGATGCTTTACAGAGTGACTCTCTCTGCTAGTCCCTCCTGTAAACACAACAACTGTACTGCCACCTCTCCTACGTGCCATTGTTTTGTACCATCTTGCATTTGGTTGTTGCGATGTCATTCGTTGCAAGGTGGTTTCGATCCCCACCCTGCGTCCATTTCCGCCCAAAACAAGTCCCCGACCGGCGCTATTTCGCAGGGGCGCTGTCGCTACATCCTGGGCTTTGCGCCACCCAAGACAGTGGTGATTTATTTATGGAAATGCAAATAAGCTAGCACATGTTTTTTTTTCCCCGGATAGCAGAATCATAATATCTCCAGCGCTGACACACACAGTGCTGCAGAGATATGTCTGTCCATGAGAGACTAGGTACTTCCCGAACACTCACAACTGCATATCAGGTGCAAAGGCAGGAAACTCTGAGTCATTGGGGTCACAGAAAGTGATACTGAGAACAGGACAGAGTTGGACTGGACCGAGAGTGAAACCAGCACCCGGAGCAAAGTTTACCAGCCCCACTGCTTTTCGAAAAAGTCTTGAACAAACAGTGTTGATGCTCTGCTCTTTGGCAAACAGGAAGTGATGCCTTACAGGGGAAGGGTGCATTTCAAGTTATATATTGTACCTTTGGAGGTATATACATTACAGATGGTCCTCCACCCACTAACCAGCAGTATATGAATATGTAACAGGTCAATGTATCGAGTGAGATGATGATGATGTCGTGGCTTACTTGGAACTTAGCATCCAAAACCTTGTATAGATTTCTTGGAGGAGGAAATGAGCAGCCAGTCGCCATTTATTAACCTGAAGGAGAGCTTTGCCTTGATTTTTTTGTATTTTTGAAGCATGTGCAATGATTTATAACAAATTCCCAAATGCCACAAAGGTTAAGCTTTTCACTCTCAGGCTGCAGTCACACACACACACACACACACACACACACACACACACACAAAACACAGATTTAATCCCTCCAGCAACTGCTTGGTTGCGTGGACGGTCAGTTGCTGCGCTACAAGTGACGCCTACACCGGCAGAAAGCTACTTTATAATGCTGTAATGTCTTCCCTGTGAAATACAGCATTCTGCAGAGTGTTCAGATTTCCTCTTTTCCGGTCGGAGCAGCAAACGCATCGGCAGGATCGTGAGGATGTTAAAAAAAAAAAAGCTAAGACTCGAGCGTTCTGTGGGTTCTCCGGGCGGAGGTGAAACAGAGGGGTGTCGCCTGCCTTAACACAGCTGTGGAAGTGTTTCATAAGCCCGATCTGTGCGACCGGCAGCGTCTCACAGCAGCCAGAATAACAGATGAAACGGATGAAGTGCACCTAAGCCTACACAGACGGGCAGAGCCACATAAACGGCGACAGTGCAGATGGGCTGAAGTGCACACATGCACAAACACGTGGACACACACACACACACACGCTTGCTTGCTTGACGTGCACTCACACACACACACACACTGATTTGATCCATTCCCCTTTCATCCGCGCGCATAATCTACTCCGCCGCTCGACTCCAAATGAAACGCCTCAGTGGGTCTGATTGGATTTGATACGAGTTGATTCGATTGAAGCAGGAGGGGAGGTGAATACACTTCTGCTATGTGTGTGTGTGTGTGTGTGTGTGTTACAATTTGCAGGATTTTCCACATCAAACCTTTTTTTTTTACATTAGCTGATCACTCCAAACTCTCGTGCCACTTCCGGACCGCCGTCGCACTGATTCATCAAAGTTGCAGCTGACTAGGAAGCATCACGACGCCGGGTGTAGCGCTGTCAGCTGCTCGGCGGATCCCCTCGAGCCCATCTCAGTGCTGACGAGCTGATGCATCTCACATGTTCTTCTCATCACACTCATGTTCACACACACACAGAAGTCGTGATTGCTTTACCATTTAGGTCAGTTTTTCCTTACAGTAAGCTCGACGCAGCTGTTCACTTCCAGTATTTTCGCCGAGCAGAGAACCGATGTGGTGCATTCAGGGGCTTGCGGGAAAGTCCACTATCTGAGTTTAAAAGGATTTGTCCAACAAAATCCCAAAACATGCAGTATTTTAACATGCAGAGCCGCCTACTTTGACATGCAGCTGACGTGGCTGCTGACCATTTTTACACAAAATACATAAATATGCAGAATCAACTGCATTACTCCTCCAGTTTCAGCTTGACTTTAAAGGAATAATTTGGGAATAACTGGCTTGCTTTGATGAGAACATTGATACCACTGTCGGAATACGAAGGATTATCTAGGAGGTGATTAGCTTAGTTTAGCATAAAGACTGGTCACAGGCAGTAGCAGCTAACGTGGGTCAAGCTGCATTTATTGTTTTGTATTTGGATGAAACATGTGAACTAGTTTACAAGAATTGTAAAGGCGGATTCTGTGACGGTTAGAGAAAAAGCAAGTGATGCTGTTTTCCAACTTTTGAGCTAAGCTAAGCTAATCACACATGTGAGTGGTCTTCCCATCCAGCTCGTAGTAAGAAAAGTGTTTCCCAAAATGTACACTATATTTCAAATGTATAACTGACAAAAGACTAGAAATACCTCAGATAACTCCTGAGCTGGATCGACCCCGGTGTGTTCATGTGACTCAGTTAACTTTTTGGCCAGTTTTTGTGTTCGCCATGCGACAGACGAGGACTCAGCCTGCGGCGCTGTGAAGAAGCTGGCTCCTGCCTGTCGGGTGGTCTGGCGTGTTTACGCGTCTTCATCTGCTCTTTGAATGATGAAGGATATTTGTGTGCGATCAAGACTCCGGTGGCGTGGGCGGAAAGCACGGCTCTATCACAGTTGCTTTGACGAGCCGTGAGCCGCTTGACGAGACACTTTGCATTGCTGAGGTGATTCAGATCAGCCGTTTCATTTTAACGATGACTTTAATTAGACCAAATTTTGTTTTTATCTACTTCACGAGGATTGTTTGAGCATGATCGATAGGAGATTTTTGGGAGAACAAACTAGTGGAATGCATGTTTTACCATTAAATGTTTCTGTTAGAGGTGACTCTCTGGCATTTCCTGATGTTTGTGCACACACGTCTTCTGCCGCGAAGAGGAAGTTTGCTTCCTGACCTCATCAGCCAAAACCCAGAACGTGTCTTTGCTTCCCTTAATGTTATTACCTCCATCCCTTCCTGTAGTCTGGCTTGTATGTATGTTCACGGTACTGTATGTGTGGTTAAAGAAAGCCTCGGGAATCAGGTTAACCTCCTCGCCACAGAGATGAAAAATTCACAAAGTACACACACACACACACACACACACACACACACACACACACACACACACACACACGTGTACCTTCAAACTGATAAAAAGTGATGCAGGCGTCAAACTTGCTTGTGTGTGTTTGTTTATGTAACCCTCCGGGGACATGTGTACCCACCTAGTGCCTCGAGGTGTTGCACTAATGCATTGTATCACAGCACAAAGGCCCGACCACAAGCTTTCATGTAATACCTTTTTGCAGGGTTTTTTTTTTTTTTGGAGAAGCTAAGCCCACCGTGAACAGCGAGCAGCCCACAAGCCACATCCGCCCTTGTCATTGTTTCAATTCCCATAGTCGTAGCACTTAGTACTCAACATTTAGAACATCTCCTCGGTAATGAGTTGAATTACATTGGGTTAATTCATGTTGAAATTGGCCCCAAAAAACAGCTTCACCATGACGTAATCTCTGCCAATATTGAATAGGTGAATACTCTTCAGCTTGTTAGTCCTTTGTCATGAAAACAGAGAAGTGCTTGTCTTTGTGTGGGTTTAAAATAACGCACACTAATTTGTATCTACCTTTTAACATCAACCTTTTACATGTGATTACATGTACAAACTTGTATTAACATCTTTCTACGCGCTCATCTAGTAAATAAGTGAGGATCTTCTCTTTCTGTCATCTGTAGTTGAAGTTTGATGTTCAGATTTATGAAAAGGTCACCACCATAGAGCTTGACTGTTTGCCCTATTTCCAATGACTTACCTGAAATGTTAAGTCAAACACAAAGTTTAAGGACATAAATACTATATTTATGCACATATCTGGTGGCATTTTGGCACGACCATTGGAAAAAATGTGCAGTTATGTAATATATTGGACAACATGTATGCAATAGCAAATATATCTGCAACAGGCCTTTATCAGCCAGCATAACACATCTTTCTTTAACCATCTGACTTCAGAACAGTTTGTTGTTGTTATGTGGCCTTTCCAATATTACCTAATTTTGCTGAGTGTGTACTCCATGTTTCCCCAAAATGGCACACAATCAGTCACAGAGTATGGACAGAAGGGAAACTATTGAGCAGGAAGCCAATTTTACCTCATGTTGCCTTTGTTAAAGACCTCACACAGCATCTAGTCTCGCATTATGAGGACAACAAGGGTGTTTGATGGAGCAAATGGATCTTTAACGGCAGTGTTACATAAGCAGTAATTGGATCCGAGCAATCTCGGTGATGAAAGTTACATTTCAGCCGTACTAATAATTGTTGCACGAAAGACGGGCCTGTGAGCTTGTAATCGCCGAGCCAATTAGCAATTTTTCACAATGATATCCCTCCGCTGCGACATCTCGTCATAACACCGAGTCAGTTCACATGTGGTGCTTATGACACGGTGCAAGAGCAGTAATATCCTTGAGGTTGTTCTCCTCTAATTGCGGGTTGTGATGGCTGCATAGCCGCTCTTTATGGAACATTACAAGGCCTGTGCGCCATGTACATATCTGAGGGATGTTTTCTTTAACAATGATGTATGTAATTATCACTCGTGGTGCCCAGAGAGGATTATTCCCCATGACTTTAGTGATCCACTGACTTTTCCTGTAATGCCACCAGCAGGCTAATCTTTTTGTTTTTAGGTGGAATTTCAGCAGCTTTTACAGGCATTGATAGACATTCATGTTTTCCAGCTTATGTTTCCCACTGATTTCTCCTGGTACAGGGTGACAGTAGTGTAGCTGCAGTTATGATTGAGATGTCTCAACAACAGCTGGATAGAATTGTATGTTCCTTTCAATAGGGCGATGGACCGTCTAGCTACATTTTAAGGTCCACATTTTAAAGTACCTGGAAACTAACTCCCATCCGTCACAGTTGTCCTCTGTGTTCAGTGCTCATTAGCATTAACATGTTTGCATGCTAACAGGAGCACTGAAAACATACCAAAATATGCATGCGATACCATCACGCTTGAGGCTGAGACCATAAACGCATCAAGAAAAGTGTTTACTGAGGTAATAAATCAATTGAGAAGTAGGGTCATTTCCTCATAAGTTTACATATAATCAGACATCTTTTTGAAACCAGTGGAGTTGCCCCCTGCTGGCCGTTAGAAACAATGCAGATTTAAGGCACATGAGCGTCTTTTATAGGCTGCACAATACATTCATCGCACCAGACAAATCTGATTGAATCTATCTTTTCTCAGGATGGAGGCTGCTAGTGATGCGCAGGTTGACAGCCTACAGCCATGTAAGCATCACCATTCAGCTCACACACTGGCGTCTGAACTCACCAAGCCACGTGTATGGCTGCATATTCTTTATCTTGTTCAACAGAACGAGGTGCAACTTTTGCTGTTTGCAGTCAACAGGTTCAGAGCGCAACATGGCCATAAATATCCCCTGAAAGTCTGGCTCTGGCAACAGGGACGCTCACTTAACCGTGAGTTATTACCTCAATAATGTGGAGGAGAAATAGCAGGACCGCACATCGAGCCCTGCAGTGAATTCATCTACCGTTGTGTTATTATAGAAATCCATAATGGAGCTGTAATGTGAAGAGGCGATGAAGGCCGGCAGGTAAAGTGCGCCGGTTAGATGTCTAACATTCCCCTCGATGCTCTGTGATCGACCGAGTTTCATTTCCTCTGAATTACACCCATCTTCCTCCCTGGTAGAGGCGTGCTTAATCCCCTAGTGGAACAATAGAGAAGACTGAGCGATGGAAAGAGAGACATAGGGAAAGCAATGGAGAAGGAGCCGAAGTGAAAGAGGGGAGAGGCGGGGAGGAGGCAGACGAGCCGGCACAGTTGATCTGAAATTTTGAGTCACGCCCGGAGTCTGAAACTGACAGAACAACTTGTTTAATCTCTAATGGACTGTTTGGTGGTGTGTGTGTGTGTGTGTGTGTGTGTGAGGGGTCAATGGCTCTAATATAGACAGCCATTCCCAACAGTCCCTGACCATTTGACTCCATGTCCCCGTTAGTGAAAGAGAAGGGGAGGCTGCCATTAAAGATTGCCTCTCTCCTGTGTGTGTGTGTGTGTGTGCATCTTGTCTCTTCTCCCCCCTTCGGCTCAGATGATGGCTGTAACTGACGATGACTCAGACTGCACCCCGTCCCTCCTTCCCCTTCCTTTTTCCTCATCCTCCTCTCCGTCCTCTCTTTCCTCTCACCTCCTTCCTTCCCTCACCCCTCACGTTTCCTCCCTCCTCTTGTGTTTCTGGCGGCACTTACCGTAGATTAAGGCTCAGGGCGTAGATGTTCTCCCCGCTTTCGTCCTTTCATCTTTTTCTAAAAATGCTGATGATTCAAGCTCAGGAGGAGTAATTACTCATTCTCTAATTGAAACATGTTTTACAGGCTGATGCAAGACTTTCTTAATCAGCAAAATAAACATTTTTCATTTCATGTAAAGACATTTAAAGATTATTTTTGTGCCAACATTGTAACACTTTTGCTCATTTAGCCACTTGTTAGCAATCGCCATTTTTGAGACATGTAAACACTATAATTCAACGTAAAGAGGATTTACTCTGAAATCTATTAAATGTTGTGTTATCCACAGACTTTGTCCAAAAACCCATCTAAAAAAACCCCAAACATTTCCCTTCAAGACGAGGGAACCGGAAGTGCTACAACACTATCCCATCTTTACGTTTTGCAGTATTAATTGGTTGTACTCTTCACTTCAGACGCTAATAACTTGTCATACATTTAAACTTACAATTATTTGAGTCAAGCTTTCCCAGCTGTCTTTCTGGTAGCAACTTTACCGCTAATAACGCTGTTGTTTAGCTCCACGCCACTCATTTCCGTGATCTATCTTAGCCTAGCTGCTACCGCTTCTTGCTTCTCTTTCTCCATCTCCTGCTTTCTCTTGCTCAGTGCGTCAGACGTATAGCTACTCCGCGGC
This sequence comes from Sparus aurata, assembly GCF_900880675.1. NCBI lineage: Eukaryota > Metazoa > Chordata > Actinopteri > Spariformes > Sparidae > Sparus > Sparus aurata. The sequence goes on along the minus strand of NC_044196.1, from coordinate 15,115,709 downwards.
TGCTTTTAGCAATAAAGGTCACTTATTTGTTGTGTAAAAGTTGATATAATTTTACAGCTTTCGAGTTTAATAGCAATGAAAAGATGATGCGCAGCAAAATTAAAATACGTGTTTCAGTTGCCATGATCGTGGATGGGGATGGCCCAACTTCCCATGAAAAAAGTCCTGTTTTGGTCGCCACAAAAACAGCCGGAAATTTCTGCGAGTTTTCTCAGAGACTTTCAAGTTTTAGGAGCCTCGTTGGCTGTTATAACCTCACCTCTAACTCTTGATGTGAATGGTAATGTGTATGTGATGTACCGCATGAAAAATGTCAGCCTTGGACTGTGACTCTGTGATTTCCAGAAATGTTAACTGCTAACGTACGACTGTGCTGTGTCAGTTTGCTTTAGTTCCAGACCTGCGGACTAAAGAGGACAAAGACGAGAGATAAAATGATTGTGTATAAGTATTAGAATAATAGTATTCATACTGAAATTCAGCTCAGCCTCACAGTATCAGGAGGTATGTTGACTATGTGGCAGTGCAATATCCTGTTAAATAAGGAGCTGGTTACAGCAAATAAAGGCAGAATGCAAGTTCCACTGTCTAAAAATACAAGTTATCCCTGTGCCTGGTACTGTTGAGTCCTGCAGAAAATGAGACAAAGGGGCACAGAGTTGTTATTATGTAACCCAAGGTCTCAGATGTGGGCTTGTGTGTTAATGCCTTTTTAGTGTTCCTGCAAGGTGTGTTTATGAGTCGACACTAAAACCCATCAGAGGAGTACAAGAATGAGCAGCAGAGGATTACAACGCGTCAAAACATTATGCAGCGGTTTAGTAAAGATCCTGTTCGGAGTAACATTATGTGGCTCTGTGGAGGCAGAGCATGCACACACTACCACTTGGCTTTTATTGTTAAATTTGATTTTCCGTAAATTAATTAGTACCGGTCCTTCTCAAGAGCCCAACTTAATTGTTTAATTGTTGTGTAATAACAAAAAATGTTTTTCCTCGGGATCTCGAGTTCAGAGAACTAATGTGATGCTCTCGTAATGAGTGCAGCTGCTATTATTACCTCTGTTATTAAAAAAATCATGATTTAGTGCTTTAATTATTTAAAACTTAATCCAAAGGTCTGTATGTATGCGTGTGTCTGTCAGTTACTTTGACCATTTTACTTCACTAGGGTGTGATCATCATCACATGATTCATCATGTAATTGCGTGGCAAAGTTTATTAAGTGAGAAAATCAAGATATTATATAATAATAGTTAAGACAATAAGAAACTGAGACCAGTCCTGTGTAGCCGGTTGCCGCAGTGTTTGTTGAATAATTTCTGGGTTCAAGATGCCGGCAGCGAGGACTACTGTGGAAAGAAATTTACAAGGCTAACTCCTTAAAAGCAAACTATTATGTGTTAGCTAGATTGTTGCTTACATTAGCTATCTTAACATCAGAGGCCGCAGTGTGAATATGGTCTTTCGATGTGAATACAATGTTAACCATCTCAATTTAGGTTGTAATATGCTAACATTAGCTAACTAGCCCTGAAAATAATGTACAACCAATGGATTAAAAATTATTGTCAACAGAATGTGACATTTTTGAAAATTTGGCATTATGATGTGTGTTGCAGATATAATTAATGAAGTTAGCATGTTAACCCAGCCTGTCTTGGTGCAAAGCTCCTGTGCTAGCAGTATAAGCACCAACACCATGTCCGTGAAGGCCCCCACACACCGCCCAGACGTCCAACTGCCTTATCCGACCACTCTCCGACCACTCTGTTGCCTCTCGTCTGACCCGTTCGGCACAAAAGTTGCATTGAACACACCGCTTCGACGTGCTGCCTACTCCACAGTAGCGTGTACATTCTGCTCTTGCGCGAGATGCAATAAGCCGGTGGCTCTCGTGTTAAAGACGCTGGACTAGAGGTTTATGCATGCAACTCTCTTTACTTTCGATCAAAACGATACTTAACTATTTCAGACAAAAACAGCTGCATACTAAACATGCAGTAAAGAATTACGCAACGAACACAGATTAATTCGTCCTAAACAGACATAATAACAGCTAGTCTCATGCAAGTATTCCAAAACATGAAAACAAGAAATTATGGAACGGAGTGCGTAGAAAACCAATGCGCACACATTATTCCGCCCCTCCCACACACCGCCCTGATTCGCTAGCACACCGCCAATCAGAGAATCCAATGGCTCAGACGTCCGACGGCCCTCCTCCTCAGACTTCACATGCTCAGTCGGATCCGACAACGTCCGCGCTGCACCGAAAGCTTCCGACGCACCTGAACACACCAAACATATTTGTTCCCGACCTCATCCAAGTCTCTCCAAACGCTTCAGACATCCAACGGTTGGGCCGGTGTGTGGGGGCCTTTAGCTCCCAGTCCAGCTGGCTGCACAGCTAATTGAGCTAACTAGTTGAGGGCAGCTACAGTCAGCAGCAGTTAGCGGATACTCTGATGATATGCTGCCCTCTACATATTGCACCTTTTTAAGGGGTCACCAAAAGTAATAAAATCCATCCTTGGGTATGAGCACTGAATATCATACTTTAAACCACAAACGCCAAACTCATGGTGCTGCAAGCGGAAGAGTCGGGGGATCACCAAAGTCGTAATGATGTATTATCTGAAAAGGAAGAATATCTGCAGCAGATTTCACGGGAATTCATCCAAGGTTGTTGAAACTTGCTGGTGAGTACCCACAACTCAGATCACTATAAAGCCGTACTGCTAGCGTGGCTAATGCCATTTTCTCTTGCATCACAGAAACAGCTGAAGGAATGATCTGAGTAACAACACTGTAATTTGAAAAAGTATCTAATTACCAATAAGAACATTTGAAACGCCAACACTTCTCATGCTGTCTGCATCTTGTTTGCGACCTCTATTTCCCCCCCTGCTGTGCTTCTGAGGGAGTAAACTAGCTCTGCTGCAGAACTGCAAAGAAGAGGCTTTTCGGCTTCCTCGTCTAAACAGGTCAGAACGGGGCGGAATAACATTATTACTTTTCAGCGACAAATCCTCTCACACATCGCGGCTCCTCTCTGCCTTTCTTGTCGCACAGAGCCTGAAAATACAACAAAAGGCAGTTTCTCCTCCTCCCACTCCTCCGCCACTTCCAACCACCACCACTACCACCTTTACTTTCTGGAGCTGCATGATTACAGCCAGCACTCTTTCTGAGGTGTAGCGTTTGTAAGGCCGTGTGTAAATTTGCAAGTCAGTGTGTTTTTTTTCTTATGACGAATGTCGAAGCCACTTTGCATGAAACTGAACACGAGCACGCCCATGTCGATGTTTCAGGAAAACATGCACAGCAGATATGTCGAGTGCGTCTGCTTTTCTGGAGATGCAAGCATTCATGTGGGCTGTTGCAGGCGTGGGTGCTCTGGCCTGTTTATCCTTGTGTGTGTGTGTGTGTTTGTGAGTGTGTGTGTCTGCAGCTGTGGCTCTTGTCCACTGTGTGAGGCGAGGTTATGGCATCCTGTTCCTTTTCCTCGCTGCCTCTCCATCTGGAGCAGAGCCAGCCTCAGTGAACTGTGCATTACAGTGGGATACAGCCCCATTATCACTGTGGAGAATGCCGGCATCCGGACTAAGGCCTGCTTTGCAACTGTGTGTGTGTGTGTGTGTGTGTGTGTGTGTGTGTGTGTGTTCATGTTTTGTGTGCAAGTTCTTAACTCTGAATGATCCTTTGTTTACTTAAAATATTCTCAAAAGAAATTAGGTTTTCCAAAATACCCAAAACATGTCTATGTGCATGTTGCTATGAGAGGTTGTGGACAGTGGTGACTAGAGTTGAAGTAACCAATTAATGGTTTCAGCAATCGAGAAAAAATACAACATATTTTCTTCTCTGTTGTGAAAATTTGTTTCGTTTCTTATTAATATGATAATACGCTGCATATCTTATTGAATCGGTTAGGCTTACTGATGGTCATCTGACTGCAGTCAGTGAGATTGTAATGGGCATTTTTGACTATTTTCTGACATTTTACAGACAAAATGATGAATTTAAGTGGTGCCCAAAAATGTCTGTATGTATTGTTGAAATAGCAACATGGCCAAGTGCAATATCCAAATTGCAGAAGCTGCAATTTTTGGATAAAAGTCAAATGCTGCTGTTCTGTGTGTGGCAATGCTGTCCTTTTATAATGTTGCTTTCCTTTATGGTGTTGCTGTCCTTTGAAACATTGCTGTCTTTTGAGCAGTGACACCCCCAAAGAGGGGAAACTTAACTGTCCGTCCCATCGCGAGTGCCGCCTCCTGCCCATTCGCAAGCCATCCTGAGATTTTCAGTTCCCCCCCTGTAAAATGTATATGATGGTGAAGCTGCCATACAGACTTACGTACATATCTCTAAAAAGTCGAGCTCTGTTATGATATATTTAACAGATAATCCAAGAGGGTTTTTAAGTAGGTGAATCTTCTCAACACATACAGCAATTCCAATCAAACTAAAATTGCAATCTGAAAAGGAAGAAAGTCGTTGAGTACAGGTAGAAAGTTGCATAAAATGGAAATACTCAAGTAAAAGTACCTCCGGTTTGTACTTCAGTAAATGTTACATTCCACTGCTGCCTTTTTTCCATCTCCTCCCTGACAGGCCCTACAGCAGCTGCTGTAATGACACAGGCAGGCTGAACAAAACCAGGCTAACACTCCCGCATATGCTTCACACTCTTAAATACCAACAGGCCAACAATAGGGGAGAAAAACATGTTGTCGAAGGCTCAATGTTCACACATTGAAAACAGCTAGGAAAAAGTGAGAATGTGGGTTTGTGCAGGTGTCTGTCGAATTGAAAACACACAAATACACCTACATGCAGGGGATGAAGAGAAGGAGGCAGCTGGAGAAAACCTGCATGTCTGTATCTTATTGAGAATACCGTGCTGTTTTTGTTGTGTCCCAATCACAAGAGAAAAACCTCCAGCAATGCATCAGCTCACTGGCATGAGCTGCAAACACGTGAGCAAAGAGTTTTTCCTTTCCCGTCTTGTCCAAATGCTCCAGCAGCATTTTTCCACCAAGCCACTTCTCCATCTGGGATCAGGCAGGAGCCAAAACAGGAAGTCGTTTTTTGTTTTTTTGTGTGATCTTTTTGTTTGGGTTCAGTCATCCGCTTGAAGTTATTCATGCAAAGGTGCAAAGAAAAGTGAGTGGGAAACGAATCCTGCACCATCAAAGTCAGAGTGTGCCTTTTATCAGCATCACTTTGCATGTCTGCGTAAGTGATTCTGACTTGGTGTGTGTGTGTGTGTGTTTGTGTGTGTCAGTTGGCCTCTGTGCTTGTTTCTTTGTTTGCATATTGCTGAGAGAGACAAAGAGAAAGAGAGAGGGAGTCTACTGTATGTGTGGTGGAGGTGGTGGTGGTGTTGTTTTCATGGTCGAAAAAGCAACGTCACGACCCAGACTGTCCTTTACTTTATTATCCGCGCCGGTCTTCTGTTTTTTTTTTACCATTTTGTTGTTTAAATGAATCTATCTAATTTCTCAGCAGATATAAGTGGACATTTCTGGCACAACCAGCTTCATAGGACAGGACAGTTGATATTTAACTGCCACATAATTGACTAACAATGACAAATAATTGAATTTGAATGGTCACTGCTCCCAGACAAAAAATAGTTCCACTCATTACCCCCACAATAAACTACAACCTGTTGTTTATACACTTTGACGTTTTACAGATCAAGTAAACTAAGCTTTAACTAGTTCATATGTTACCAGTTGACGGACCCAGACCAGCTGTTTCCCCTTAATTTTCACTCTTCATGCTAAGCTAAACGAACTGGCCGACTGCCTAATGCCGTATTTACGGTACAGACATAGTGGTATTGAAAACCTAACTTCCTGCAAGAAAACCAAAAAAAAATCATCAATCCCAAAATGTGTAACTTATTCCTTTTAAAGTTTGTAAATATAGCAATTACAGTCATTGAAATCTAAGCTTTGTTGGGTATGAACAATAAAAAATAGCTTAGCTTAGCATAAAGAGTGGAAACTAAAGCTCACAAACTAACAGGCCATTGTATTATGTTAAAGATAAAATATGTAACATTTTGGTACGTAAATGTCAACGAAATTGAGTAGACCTTTGTTGAGCTGAGCTGCAGCGATTAGTCAGTCGAAAGAAGATTAATTGCTAGCTTTTTTGATTCATTGTCAACCTGAATTATATATTTCCAACATTGTTCAAACCTTGAGAAATCTGTAATTTAATTCAACGGTGTTTTTCGATAACACAGAGTATTCAGGCTGTAGCTCAGTGGGTAGAGCTGAGGACTAGTGACTGGAAGGTCGCTGGTTCGAATCCCTGGCTCCCCAGGGCGGGACTGAGTTACAAGCCGAAGCATCCTTGAGCAAGATACTGAACCCCAAATTGCTCCTGATGTGCAGTTGGCACCTTCATGAGTAAGGCGATGAGCTGGCGACTCATCCAGGGAGTACCCTGGCCTTCGCCCATAGAGTCACTGGATTTGGCCCCAGTACCTCGCTCCACCTTGAAAAAAGTTGGTATAAAAGCGGTAACATCACCCGCGACCTGCATGGATAAAGCGGAAGAAAACGAAACGAAACGAAAAAAAAAACAGAGTAACACCAGAGATACATCAGAAAGAGCAGAAGTTAGAGAATGGGACAAAACTTAACATGAATTAAACATCATCTTGTCCATTATTAATGGTTGTTTGACAATGAAGACAATCGACTCCCATCATCGAACTACATTGTTGGTTGTCATTGTAAGCCGCAGAAACTACATATACGCAAGTACATATGTTGGAAGTTTACTGGTTTCTTACTCTCATCAAGAAAGCAAATTTCCCAAAATGTTGGACTGTGTCTATGTATACAGTAAAGATTAGGGCAAAGTTGTAAAAGTCTGCCGATCCCAGTGATGGAGTGTGGGAAGAAATGTTTCCGGAGAGGTTCAAGTTTGGTAGCAAAGTCCCCAGTGATTGTTGGCACGGAACAGGAAGTCGGTCTGTTCTGTACAAACACAACAAATGAGTGGCCAAAGCATCTTTTCATGGCTGGAAACATACAAAAGGAAACATAGATGCCCAAATTTTGAAAATTAGCTAATGCTTTCTGCTCACATCTGGGGGAGCAGGGGAGAATAATTCTTTAGCTGAAGCATATAAGAAATATGATTGTGAGGGTTGAAAACATCCAGGTTGCTCCCACATCTGGACCAAAATAGCAGTGAGATCCTTTCAAAGAGTTTTTTTTTTTTTTTTTTGCTTGATTGACATGATTTTGTTTTCCAGAGTGTGACGTGTGTCAGAGAGAGATTAAAACAAAGATAACAAGATCAACAGGGCAGAAGAGCTGCTTCGCACACAACAGATTGTAGGATGTTTGAAGAGCCTCTGAAAGAGAAACAGGGAAAAAAATAGAAAGTGTGAGATTATGTGAGCAGCACGACGGGGAGAAAGAGAAATGTGATAATGGGAGCGAACGAGAGGTGGTGGAAGAAGAGATGTTCTGGAGGAAGAAAAGCGGGAAGATAAAGAAAAGAATAGGTGTTAGGGAGTGTGAGGATGATGAGTATAGAAAATGAGACATGTGTCTGACGTCAGCTGAAGTGCTACAGGTCTGTCCTCAGTGACAGAAAGAAACAGACGGCTGAAAGACCTTCACGCTTTTAATGGTCTTGTGTGAAAGTCGACTTTGTTGCTGAGGAGTTCGACGGAAAGATTTATATCACTCTCATGTCTGTACGTTAAATGTGAAGCCACAACCGGCAGCTGGTTAGCTTAGCGTAAAGACTGGAAACAGGTGGAGACAGCTAGCCTGGCTCTGCACACAGGAAACACGATTCGCCAACTAGCATCTAGTTGCTTTTATGGAGAGTTAAGGGTTGGACTATTTCAGACGCAATCGGTCAAACTTCCTGGATTTGTGTCTTCTCCACAAGTGGTGAGGCAGGCTATCGTGTTGCTAGCATGTTTGGCTGTGTCCACCATCTTGGACAGCTAAGAGCAACAACACCACACACAGAATAGCAGAAATTTAAACAGGAATAGGTTTAAAATTAGATTAGATTAGTATTTTTCAACATTTTCGGAGAGTTGGAATACTCACAAACAATAGCACACATGTTGGAAGTGCCGAAAATGTACATCCGATGTAGGTCTAGGTCATGAGTTTGGCAGAACGGCTCAACAGTACCCTCTATAAAATGTAAACAAAGTATAGCATCGTGGTACATTTCACCTTAATCTATGAAATTTGGACGCCACATGCATCATTCAAGACTTTATTGAAAAGTCTCTTTGTGCCATGACCTTATCCCAACAGGAAGTCAGCCAACAAAATCCTCAGAGGAAGTTATTCCAGTCCAACACAAACTTGGTCAGTTTATATAGAAAAAGAAAAAGAAGGAGCTTTACAAGTTAACAAAACAGGTGCCACCTGCTGCCTGATGTCATCATAATTTTAACTAAACTTAACAAAATTCCGTTTTTACAGTAGTTCTGTGTGTGATTTGTCCAAGCATCAGCTTAGATTGTGGAGTGACAACTGTTTCCCGCAGCCTTTATGCTAAAGTGATCTAAGGTAAGCCAACTAGCTCATGTCAAGAAATCAAACAAGAGAATGTGAACAAAATCACGCACTTTAGTTTGTAAGTTAGCTCACATATCGTTCATCAAACCCTCTGTGTGTAAGCAGCAGTCGTGCTGCCTTCATGCGCGCCTCGTAAATGCGTCTTTACAGCCTCAGAGGTTGTAATTAGGCTTGCTTTGGCATCATTCAGCCGGAAGCAAGCAAGATGGAGATGTTTAGTTGCTGTTGAACTTTGAGAACGGTTGGGGAAAGAGCCACTGCATCATCACATTAAACATTATTGAATACATGTTTTAACCTCAAGAAGAAGCAGATGGTTCACTGCCGGTAATGAAAGGCACAGGATTTAGCTGATTTTCCGTCCTTTCGCATGACATCATCATTAATTTGGTGTATTAATTTGGAGATTATAAATTCAGCGTAGCTACTTTTCTTCACCTTGTCTGCTCCTGCTTCATTTAGGCTGCTCTACTAAATTTAGGATTGAGGCAGCTTTAAACCTCATAATCAGTCTTAGGTGAAAATGAATGTCCCTGCGCTGCTTCCTGTCCGCCGAGTGTCCCTTCTATTTCACCTCTTTCCTCTTCAAATGATGAATTTGCTCTGTGAACTTCGACGCCCTTTGAGGAAACGAGTTGCCATTAGAGTGACTGCTCTGCCATCTGGCTCTCATCTTCACATCAGGAGACGGGTTGTAAAAGCATCTCAAACACGCGTAACGTACAACAGGCTGAGCGTCTCAGCGCCGCCTCACCCCTCCTTCACACCCTCCTCCTCGTCCCTCTCTTTCTTCCTCCTCTCCCTAGGGCCTTTTTCTCTGCTTGTCTTTTTAATTCTGCGCTCATACGAACGGTGACACGCACGACCAGGCACGTCATCAGCCGTTCGTCAGAAACCAGCCAAGACTCCTGTCTGATTTTCTTGATTATTGGACAGCCGATCAAAACATCTGACAGCGTCTCCCCCGCAGGCCGACCGTCTCTTAACGCTTTCTGGCTCTTTAATTTGTTTCCCCTCTCGGCTACCTGGACACCTGTCTGTCTAAAACAAAGACAAGTCTTGATTCCTTCCTGCGTTGATTATGTTTTGCAGTCTTGGGCTGCCTGAGCCGGGTTTAATGTCCCCGAGGTGAGGTCTTGGTGGTTGTATCCGTACATTGCCGGTTCCTCTGCACAGCCCACGTCTGAAACAGTCCAGCACCTCCGCGCCCTTTTGCTCGCTTCGTTTTCGAGCTCCCGGCTCAACTGCCAATTTCAGACTCGACAGCTAGTTGTTAAGAACCTGTCGCTACACCATCATTTCCGAGCAGGTCATGGCGGAAAACAAATGGATGTAAAATGAGTGCAATTTACTGTAATGGTGCTCAATTTAGTCGTTCGCTCAGTGTAAGGACGGGTCAGGGAGGTGCGACGGCCGCGTGGTCTGCCGCTATTTGTAGTGAAACGCCTGAAACGCAGAGACGAGATATGAAATGTATGTCGGAATGTAAATGTTTTGGAAGACGCTCTCCCACAGTTTTGAGTTCTCAACGCACGTTTTCACGCGCCGCCAAACACATGCTAACGAAAGCCCGCAGTGTGGTTTTCTAATGAAGGAGGAAGCGAGGGAAGAGCTGCAGAGATGAGGAGGGGAGGTATTTTTGACTCCGCAGCAGGACGTCTGGAGAGGCTGACGTCGGCTCGCGCATCGCACCTTTTTGTCACATTTCGCCGAGGAAGTTTTTTCTTTTTTTTTTTCGCAGTCGTGCTCGTGCACGGAAAAATCCATCCAGGGAGGGGAGAAGAAGAAAAAAAACTCTCGCATCCTGTTTTTTTTTCGTCTGCACACACACCCCTCCCCTCCTCATCCTCTCTCTCTCTCTCTTTCTCCTCCCAGAGGCACAAAGATATTTTTATCCTCCATAAAGCTCGAACGCTAATGAAGCATCGACGACACAAATACATTTCCATGATTTTTTTTTTTCCTTTTTTTCCCTCTTTCAAATCTGGCTCCTACCGCCGCTGCCGTGACACACTTCAGCGTCTCCGTCTGCTGCTGTGAACACAAACTGTCAGAGTACATGAGAGTCAAGATTACGCCGAGCGTTTCAGTGAATGTTACACATTTAAAAATCGTGTAAACCTCATTAAGGTGAGGGAGGCGGCGAGGGGAGACGATTCCCACTTATTTCCAGTCCATTTACTTGTTTCAGGCAGCGGCATAAAACGAGAGCCACAGCTCGTCGGCCACGTTATGACACATTTATTCAAGGGAAATTACTCCAAAATTGATTTATTTGCATTGGAAATGAGCAGAAGTCGTTTACAAAAATGCCCGATTTTAACCAAACAAGACATTAAAATTAAAGCTAAATCATGCGAGTGGATGAGGGGGTTTATTTATTTACTGTGTGAGCGAGATCTCAATCTTTACCTGTACGCAATCAGGAGATTCAGAGTGAGACGTACAAACGTGGACTCACCCAAACTCAGAGATCATGTCATGCTATCGAGGGATGTGCTTTCAGTCTGAGTGATGCAACAGACTGTCATCGAGCCCGACGTTTAAATCTCCAGCAGCCCGTTGGCCAAAACCGCGCCGGGCCACAGACAAACATGATATCACTCCTCTTCGGCGCTATCGGATCACTGCTGAGGTGATGTGATATACCGGCTCTCTGGTTATTCATCATCCGGATTTATGTCCGTTTTAATCCTCCTGCAAACACATACAAGTGTGTGTGACGCGGCGCCTCACGGCGATTAAATCGAGTTGTTGTGCAGGCGCCGGATCCGTCGGTACAGTCACTCTGATCGGCCGACGACTCCTCAAGGGATCCGCCTCCCTCCTTCTCGTGCACACCTAGACACGTGCAGCTCTGTCGCGAGAAACTTTGAACACGACTGTAAGAGACGAATGAAGGTTCGCCATCTTTATTCCCATTGTGTTTCGACCGACGACATCACAGAATGTGACATTGTCGTCGGATTTTAAAGGAAAGGATTGTGACAGATAAAATGCCACATTATTGTTATATTTAAAGGTCCGGTGTGCAAGATTTAGCAGGATTAAAGGTCATATTGATGATGTCTACATGATCCACTGAATAGCTGTATAAAAATTAAAGGCTGCATGTGCTTCTGCGTGAGCAAGAGCTGCCTTCTGCTTCATCTAAATTCTAACGCTTTCATCGTGGCTGCAGGAAAAGACCAGATGGTTGTGACTAAAACCAGACAGAGAGTGAGAGAGACGGCCCAGATGTGGCGTGTAGAGACGCAGGAAGAGGTACCGGCTGCATGAAAGCAAGAGGAGTAAAGAAAGAGTGAGCAGGAGATGAGTTGGAGCGTGTGCAGGAATACCAGGAGTGAGTTATTGAACACACAGATGCACAGTCTTTTGTGCTTCCTCTAATCAAAGCAAAGCCCGGTTTATTATGGGACCGACCTCGTGACCCCGCAATGACAGCGGTCAGGCCCGACGAGGCGACGACAGCCACGCAACCGCACTCCCCCGACGCCGAACCACCATGGAGGTTTAAATTCTCTAATCCATTAAAATCCTGCTTCAGTGCGGCTGAGCTACCGTGAGCAAGTCAAAAAACCTCCCGCACCTGATAAGAAGGCGCAGTCAACAGGCTTTACAAGCCGTTTAAGGTAGTTGTAAGCTGCCGGTGTTAACATAAGTGGTGCCATTTCCTTTTGTTTTGACGATGCAGGTGTTGTTGATCAAAGCTGGTAGAGACATTTTACTCAGCTTAGCTCCTGTGCCTCTGAGCTGTAATGAGTTCTGTAGAAAAACCTTTTGTTTTAGGAGTTTGAACGGAAAAAAATGGTTCTGGCTTCCCAAATGTGGAGATTTGAAGCTTGATTTCTATGTTAGAAGGCTGAATAATGGAAAAAAAAAAAACATGCGTAAAATGGCTCCATCCAGCTCATCCAACATTATCCAAGTCTCCTGGAGCCCTGACATCCCATATTGATTTGAAAATGTGTTACTTACTCTCTTATTTAGTTTTAAAAGCTGCTTTGCTTCAAAGCATTTCTGTAGACTTGTAGTGATGAACCTGCAGAGAATTACCACCTGACTCGGCAGTTTCCTCTCAGCTCTCCGGAGCCTTTCAGCATTTCTCAGCATTTTATTTTGGTTCCTTGTCTCCACTCACATCAACCTTGTTTCTAGCATCATGAATCTACTGTATGCTACCTGCCTAGCACCAAACAGTTGATGAACTAAGTTAGCAACTAGCTAGCCAATGGAGCATGTAGGCTAAGGGCTAAAACACAAAAAAATACATATTTCCCTCTGGTGGAGACCAAAACAGATCTAAAAAAATGTATCGGAAAAAGATCCAAATAAATGCTAATGTTGCTCGATGTCTGTCAAGAGTGCTGAATGCTAACGTGTTAAAATGGTAATAAAGCATGTACGCAAACAGCTAAAAAACAAAGAGAAACATATTTCCCTCTGGCGGAGACCACAACAGAGCTAAAATGGACTAAGATGTTTTGAAAATGGATCCAAATTGATGCTAATTTTGCTCGGTAACTGTTGAATGTGTACAGAATGCCAACATGTTTGTGTTTACAGCTTGTTGAAGTCACAGTAAGAGCTGGAATACAAAAAAATGTCATCAATACTTCTTACATAACCTTAGTTTATGTCATCAGTGAGTCCTCTAATCGGATTAATTATGCTAATACGTTGTGTTGTCAACAAAGCTGCTAAATATCTTGCTGCGGATGTGTTTGGAGCATCTTCTGTGCATGTTTTTGGAGAAAATGGTTTGAGAAATAAGAGCCAGTGTCTGCAAAATGTGTCTCCATAAAGCCCCGAGGGGGAAAGAGTTAGCGAGAAGAGGAAGAGGGTCGTGTTGAACAATGCAGAAGGGATTAGCTCCAGTTTTAATTCCGAGTCCAGCTGCTGTTTTTTTTTTTTTTTTTCCTCCCCTCTCCTCTTTCTCCCTCCATCCTCTCTAGCTCTCCCTTTCTCTCCCTTGGCGGCTGCTGTTTTTTCCGCTGCCTTAAACCCGGAGCCAGGAAGTGTGTCCATGGTGACGGCAGGAAGTAAAGCCTCGGCTGGTCAGTTGCAGCCAGGTCTCCGCGGCACGCAGCACGCTGTCTGCAGCTCCTTGATATATCTTGTTTTTCTCTTTCATCCCAGCCCTCAGGTCTCAGATGTTGCATCTCTTAGAGTTTTAATGTTTTTTTTTGTGTTAATTTCGGTTCCGAAGCCGCAACAAAATCAAAGTCGTTTTTCGTGTAATAGGTGAAGATGCACTCAGGCTTTCTTTTAATGGGAGTTTGGAAAAGACAGCACCTGGGTCCACTAATGAATTCGTCCCCGCCTTTACAAGATGGCACATTTTGCTCCGTCTCCTCCGGTACCGAACAACAAACCCAGGACCCTTTTTTTCATTCTCGAACGTGCGTTCACTCCCAGCATTTTAATGATTTGTGCATCCTCGTGCTCACTCGGCGAAACCTTTTGATTTAGCTGCCGAAAGTCTCCTGTGGTGTTTTTCTCCCTCTCTCTCGGTGACCTTTCCCCTCTGGCTTTACGCTAGCTTGTGCCAAAAACAAAAAAAAAAAAAGAAAAAAAAAGGGGGGTATCTGTATGCAGGACACATCCACACAGTGCCCACAGTGTGTGTTTGTGTGTGTTGTTTTGCTGGGTTTGTGTGTCACTTGGGAGGATTGATTGTTGGCTCTGCCTACACAAACTCCTCACTGTTGTTCTTCTATAGCTCAGAGAAAAATGAGAGGGAGGAAAATACTAACATACATGTGGATGCATAAATACACACAAGTGGTTGTAATTACCTTCCGTGAATACATTATGTAAAAGAGAGATTGTTAAGATTGTGAATAAAAACAATATGTGCAGCCGGAAGTATAATTCTCCATTCACCCAAGAATGATTTTTTTTTTTTTCATCATCATTTTAACGAGACTTATTTCACATTAATCTGGATCGTCTCAGTTAATTTGCGTTTTACACGGCTTGTTCATTAATAGGCACAGACGGAAATGCCTTTAGATGCAATTGGATCAACTCGGGCACTACATCGATATTTCAGGGCATATTGGTATATCTTCCTAGATTCTGGGTGTCTTTATAACGGCTTAAGTGTTGCCTTTTCCTTCTTTCCTTTTAAAGGCTGAAGTACAGTAATGGGGAAAATGATTATGAATAGAGATGTTTTAGTTACCTTTTGGGAAACAGATCTCAAAGATGAATATCTTGAAACCTTTGCCAATAAAGCTAAAACCATCATTAAATACCACTAGATTTAATGTCCAATTCGAAGAGAATGGATCTTTGAGTCTCAATCCCATTTTCTCAAATATAGATAGTTTGGGTCGGTAGGTCAGGCCGTCCAAGGAGACGTCTGTCCACATTTCTGCATGTTTTCTGACAGCGTATGGTTGTGGAAGAAATGGAGCATCACCACCGCAAATCGTGGGTGTCAGTGTAGCATATAGTTCAAGCGAGATGACGAAGAAGTTTGAACAGTGGTGCACATCTGACGTTCAGCGTCAATTTCTCTCATGTGTGTAGAGACAGAATTCTCTGTTCACATCATCTCTGTCTTAACAGGTGCATTATCAAAACCTCCTCCACCGTCGCCATGTTTGTTGTTAGTAGAAGCTCTTGACTCCGAGCTGCCCTCTAGTAGATGTGTTGCCAAAGGTTTATCCTAACGTGAAGGAAGCATGAAAGTATGTGGGCAGTTACATTTGCATTGTTTGAGATGGATGTGTTTGTTTTCATACGTAAAGGAGCATAAACGAGCCTTTAGATCTGCAGTAAGCTCCATCAAAAGTAAATCAGATATATTTCCTTAGTTCTGCTACTTACTGTAAAATGTGAACTGAACCCTAGAACCTTTTATGTAAAAGGGTGTAAAATGAGCCATCATCATGTTCATTCAGGCTGAATAGGGGATCGTATGAAGGTTTGATTGACTAAATCGACGTGATGAAAGGAGTGAAATGAAATGTATTCTGTAGCTCTTGAATAAACTCCATGTTGACTTTCACTCAGTATAAAATACAGCTGACTGAAAGTCGAGGCCAGTTGCATAGTAACGGTATCTGCCGAGGATTTAAAGGCTGGCGTTATTCCACATTTTTGACAAAAACAATCCAACCGCGAGGGCCGCTGAGTACTTATCAATCGTATAACAGGATCTTCCACAGCAGATGGAGATACCCAGTTGTCATGGAGATATCCAAGTTTTAATATTTTTTCCTGAGCAAGTTGAGATGTGTTTTCAACAAATTCCATCAAAACACCAAAACCTTGCATGGTAAAATGATCCTGTCGTTTCATTGCTAAGGAAGATTAAACCTTTGGAAGTGGTCACAGGCATGAAGGCCTAGTTTATTTTTTAAGGGCTAATATCCTGAAACAGCAGGGGGCTGTAGTTTGTGAGCAAAAATCCCTCAAACGGGGGTAAAATGTGCATTTGTCTGAGATTATTTTAAGCAATGGATTAATACACATCTGGTGCTTTTGGACAACAATTGACATCCAGCTGTATCAGGCTGTGGCCACATAGACATAACTCATTAGCATGTTTGTTGTTTTTAGTAATTTAGAAAATGTATAGAATATCGTCAGCTTCAACGTTGGCAATGTGAGCATCTCAGTTGGTTCATACTAGCACCACCAGGCCACAATTTCACTGTCTCCAATACTTGGGTTCGTTAGTAAATGCTTTTGAAACAAAGGGCATTCCCTTCAGCCTTAGCTTCACTTTCAGATTAATACTAATTAGCAAGGCGTTAGCATGCTAACACACTACACTGAGATGGTGAATGGGGTAAAAAATTTACATTATCACATTAACATAACATTATCTGCCTCACAGCTTCACTGTATAAAGCTGCAGCCTCACAAATCCTCTCCGTGTCTGTAACCTTGATTTCTCTGTTGCTAAAGTTCCATTTTCTTCCTTTTTGTCTTTGGTCTCTTTGTGTTGGCAGCTGTTACCACTCATGCTAACTCCTCAATTTTCAGCAAACAAACCAGCATGTGTGCGGTGCATCATCACATTTTTCCAGGTAAAGATCAGCCACAAAGTCGCATGCAGGAAAAGAGGAGTCACACTAGAAGACAGACTTATTTATTTGAAAATACCACAGTGAAAGCTGAAATCAATGCACTGGGTTTGGGGAAAAAGGTAGTTTCAAAAAAATTAGAAACAATCTGATAGATTGTTAAAAAAGGATGAAGATATTTGAATCAACGGGACTATTTTTACACACAGCAAATCTTCTTTTCTCCTCAATGAAAAATGGGCCAGTGGCCTATATTCTCCGGCGCTTCACTGCCTCTCCCCAGATTAGCGCTTCCTCCTCTCCTCCATATCTCTCCCTCCCTCCCTCCCTCCTCCCTCCTGCTCTCCCTCGCTCTGGGCTTTTGAACTGATAAGTGCTGGCAGTGCTCGCCGCCTCATTGGACACCAGGCCGCCTGTAAGGAAACGAGCCGAGCTTCCTTCTCTCTCTCTCTCTCTCTCTCTCTCCCCGCTCCCGTCATCGAGCCTCCTCTTTTTTTCCCTCCCTCATCCCATAATCCCGTTCACAATATCGCTCCCTCTGCTCTCCCTCTTCACTTCTGCACCCTTTCTTTTCGCCGCCCGTGCCTGTTGTGTGAACGGGAAGGGTAGCGGTGATGCAAGTTGACCGACCGGGCGAGGGGTTAATCCGGTGGGTTGTGGGCAGGGAAGTCTCTTCCAAAGCGTTCAAAAAACAAAACTGGGCGTCCAGAAGAGAATCAGCAGGATTAAGAGGACGAGGGTGTTTTAGTTGGTGATTGTACATAGGCGATGAGGGCTCAAAGTCAGATTAATGGTCAGAAATCAATTCTAATTGACGGCAAAGGTAAACGAGCTGGTTGAAAATTATGTGGATGAGTAGAGGGGGGCGGATGGCACAACCCTTAGAGAGTTGTGTTTGACCTTTTCATGGCAGGATCGTGTTTCAGTTTTGGATGTCGGCGCGTGAATGCACGTACCAGATGGCAGCGCTACGCCCAGCCGTGAAAAAAAAACCCGACATACTGTACAAGCGCCGTAAATGTCATCTACGTTTAAAATCCAGCTCCCTCAAACTCGCATTTTGCGAAATACAGAACATCTGCTATAAAGAGCCAGAAGTCCTCCTGAGTGATTCACCGTCAGTGGACCAACTTAAGTGTTGGCTCATTGCTGTTATGAATAAATCATAATATGTCCATTACATTACAGATTATTATAAATCGTGTCAGCAGATTTAGTATATTTACTGGCCATGCGGTACCAGAGATGTAGACCCAATCACCTCAGATTTGTACTTGAGTATTTCCATTTCATGCCGCTTTATGCTCCTAGTCCGCCATATTATTCAACAGTTGATGTTGCGTATGCAGTATGCGAGGTCTTTGCAGCCTTCTTTTACAGAAATGTGTTTTTAAATTAAACTACCTGAATACAGAAAAATGACTCTAGCTGGCTTCCACTTATGGGTCTTGATCAGCCTGTCAGCATTTACAACTGCCGGATGTTGCATTGTAACTTAATCTAGCTGACTGCAGCCTGGAGATGTTAATGTACCCACAAACTTAGATAAAATTTGAAGTTTCACAGTGAAAAATTTAACACACTATCCGAAAGATTAAAAGCACTGCACGCCTAGCCAGTAAAATAATATTTTCTGCAAGACGTAAACTTTGCAGATGATGTACATATGTTCATGTTCAATGAAACCTTGGCATCAGGGATCCATCGGAGTTGTATACCTCCACAACCCAATCACCAGAATAAAAGTTAGCTAAGTACGTTTCTGCACAACCACACATGGGTTAAAACTGGACTTTTCTTTATGTTGCAACTTCACTAAAATGGTCTATTTCTTGTCTCTCTTGCTTTGACTTAAAATCTTGTTTTGGTTGCACATTCAGGGATGGAGATGATCTGACTTCCTGTGGAAAAATAGCTTGTTTTGCTCGCCACAGGAATAAAAAGAATCGACATTTCACCTGGCTTAGATTGACCCACCTATCTTTCACTGGCCTTCGCTGCCTGACTTGTCTTATAGGTCGGTTTACCCTCGAGATTGAGGTCACCGAAAGACCACAGATACAGTTGGTTAAAGCTTTTTGCCAGGGCTCGTAGAAACAAACCGAGGAGCTGAGATATCCGGAGGGAGCTCGGAGTACACTGCTGCTGCTTCTTATTGGAAGGGGCCAGTTGAGGTCAGCTCGTTGCACCTGGGTACATCTCTGTACCCTTCAAGACGAGCTGGAGTATCTGAAGGGAAGGGTGTCTGGGTTTCTTTTTTTGGCTTGCTGCCACGTCGACTTTGACTCAGATTAGCAACTAAAACGGACTGATGGGATCTTATCATGTGAATCTTTTTCCTTCAAGCTGTGGTTTTTCCGATCCATTTCAATCACTAACAATAAAGATAGATTCCAACTGAAAAGGTTCAGTAGTAGGTCTCTGATAAACACTTAAAAGCTGTCAGAGTCACACCTGCAGCCTCATGAATCAAATAACACTTTGCGCTATGTAGCAAGTAGCACACCACAAGGACGAATGGTCGAGCATCAGGTGGTACTCTTC
This sequence comes from Sparus aurata, assembly GCF_900880675.1. NCBI lineage: Eukaryota > Metazoa > Chordata > Actinopteri > Spariformes > Sparidae > Sparus > Sparus aurata. The sequence continues at coordinate 15,096,539 of NC_044196.1, read as the reverse complement.
ACTTGAACCCTGGCAAGAATGTCATCTTCCTGCAGTTGTGACTGTCGAGAAAATATTAGAATGGCGTATAGAATTTCAGGAATCCAGACCCAAAAAACATTTACAGAAGTTTGTCTTTGTGTGTGCTTTTATTGTGGTATTTCAAACATTTCCTCATTGTTTGTGGGATTGTCTACACTGCCAGAAAACCGAACAGAAACCATAAAAATAAGCACAGGCAGAGAATGAAAAAAACTCAAACTGCCCCCCAACCACCTCCAGTAGAAATGAAAACGGAGACACAGCTGGCCGCTAACAGCATGGTGTCATTCTGTGGCCCAGCAGGACACCGCCGCTACACGGCGGTGGATAAAGCTATTACGTGGCGATGTGCGACGAGGGGCTTGTTGAACCCCGCAGTGACCGGACAGGGATTCCTCCTCCTCGGTCGCCATCTGCAGGGGGCGTCTGTTTGTTGTTTGCTATCGGAAAAGGAACCCGCGGAGAGGCAGGTTGGATCGCTTCGGCGCCTGTGGCATGGAGCGCCGATCAATGTGTGGCCGCTGCGTGAGAGCCGGTCAAACCCTGCAGTGGTTCACACACATGTGTACAAACAAGATGCAGGAAATGAGAAAAAGTCGATGTCTGTTTTTCAAAGTTTAAGGTGATGTCTCTAAATGTCTTGTTTACTGCATTTACTCAAGTACTGTACCTCAGCAAAGTTTTGAGGTACTTGTTCTTTACCTGGACTTCACTTCACTACGTTATTGAGGCAAATATTGTACTTTTATCATCACATTTATTAGATAATTTCAGTTTCATGTTACTTAGCAGATTACATCCTGCATGTAACACATTTTTACAATAATTAATTGTAAGCAATCACTTTTGAAAAAACGAAACAGATAATCAGTCGACCCAAAGTACACAGAATGAAAGTACATGTATTTATCGTATTGTAATTTTGATATTTAAGTAAATTTATTATCAGATAGTGTAAGACTTTTGACGCTGTCCGTTTATCACAAACATTCAGCATAAGAACTTACTTGTTCAGTTTTCTATCAGCTGTCTCCTCTGATGTAATGTAACTAAGTTCATTTACTCGAGTCCTGTACCAAAGTACAACTTTAAGGTGGTTTTACTTTAAGTTTTCTGCTACTTCATACTTCTACTCCACTACAATCCAGATTACATACTGTATCTGATTCGAATTAGATAATGTGCTTTTACTTGTTGTTTTGCTATCTTGATTACAATTGATTTTCACTCGACTTTCACTTTTACCAAAGTAATGTTTTAACGCAGTATCTTTACTTTTACTCGAGTACATTGAGTACTTTTACAACACTGTATAATACAGAGGCAGGAATTCGTCATATTTGAGAGGCTGAAAACAGCATTCTTTAGCAAATGTTTTCATAAAAATTGATTTTATAGAGTAACGGCGGTGTAGCCAGGTCATGATTTCTGGAAAGAGACGTTTGCTGTTGAGTTCAAATGTGTTTTTTATTTCTTTTTTGCTTTTTGAAGAAGTCTGAGGCACTTAAGGGGGCGATGAGTTAAAAAGCCTTTAATATCTCATGGCTATTGAATCATAACAACAGTTAAAGCATGCCTACGCGTTTCAGCCACCGAGGCCTTCATCAGGGCAAGTACAAAATTGTATTTTTATTTTGTATTTTTTTTCAGCTTGTTTTTATCACTACCAGCTGAGTCCCTTTATATTGTAGAGAAAGCAGGCGTCTCTCAATATCTCAAAACTCGGCAGCTCGCACCAAAGCACTCTCGATGAATAAACGGCACCACAAGAGAAGAATAGAAAGTGTGAAACTTTCAGAACAAGAGCGTCTTCCACCTGTTTTATGCTTACAATGAATCAAACAACTCTCCCTCTTAAACTTAAAGTGGCATCAGACCATAAACAGCACAAATAAACGAGGTAAAGCCGATTAAATACCCCACAACTTCTCTACCTCCTTATTCTTTCTGCCCTGTCGCTTCATGTTTTACTCTTGGAGGTAGCGTCAGTCTCTATCTCCTTCATTAAATCTCTCATTAAATAAACCCTGACACTTCAGAACCTCCTATCTTCTGTTTCTCTCCCTCTGTATATTTTTCTCTTTCACTCACACGGACCGAGAGGCAGGAGTGTAGGAGTCCCGCCCACTCTCCCATCTTTAAAATCTCCCATGAAACTCACCTCGACTTCACGAACAAAAAAAAAAATCTGTCCGGCTCTCAAACGAACAGCACAGGCTCTTGTCCCAAAAAGAAAATGCAACAAAATATTATGTAATTACCTCATGCGGCTCTGGCAAATAACCGCAGTTTTAAGGAACGTTTGCATCTATAAACCGTCTCCTTCTCTCTCAGAATATATCCTCAGTTTTGCAGGAGGTGAGGGATTAGAGAGTGGGAGGCAGAAGAGCTCGCAGTTGCAGGTCAGAGCAAATGTCCGCCTCCGAAAATCTACCTCTCAGGTCAGAAGTCTCTCCCACCCATCCACCAATATAATTTTCACATCTCTGAGCGTGCAGCTAATTGCTTTTTCTTTTGAGCGTTTGACCGCAACCCACATGCTCCTCTTTGCTCAATGGGTATGAAAAAGGGGCGCTATGTAGTTTTGTAGACGAAATTCAAACTCAGATGTTTTTATATTTACATAATGAAGTAATGATAAAAACATATATATTTATTTTGTCCATAATTGAATACACAAGCTGTTGTCAGAGGAAAACAAACCATTAATCAATGCAGATCAATGTCTTTTCCAAAACTACGTATTACACCTTTAAGACAATTCTGAATCTTCAAAGAGACTCAGAAGCTCTTTCGGGTGACAAGTTTAGCTTAGATTTATGCCTGTCCTCATTTTTCCATTGCTGTTGGAGTTTATTTATGAGGTGACTTTTTTCACAAGGAGATAACCTTGAAAGAAAATATACTGGAATCTGCAGGCGCTATTAATAAGTGTATCAAACCTTGTGTGCTGTGAGAGACATTTTCTTTTAAAATTTTAATCAAGCTGCGACCTCCCTGGCAGAGAATTGAAGCTGACGCAGAAATATAAAAAAACTGCAGTAACTCTCAACGTTTGAAATAAAGTTATGCATAATTAAGGGCATGGCTGTTCTAAGGTAGTCACTTCACCTCAGATGATTCTAGTTACTTAACTTGATGTCTTGGTCGTGTCGTGATCTTTCTATGTGGCTAATTGGACAAACAGACGGGAGGGGAGAGACAGACGCATGTATTTTTTATCAACAAACCACCCTTTTAGCCGCCGGAGCCGGTTGGCAGAGCCTGGCGCGTCTTGGAGGAGTAAACACCCAGAGTAGTTTGTTTTTGTTTTTTCAAACTTTTTGGATTAAAAACTTTAGTTTGACGGAACACAAACACACTTTCTTGTGACTAATGTACAGGAAGGTATTCTGGCTCTTTGCGATCAAACCGATTGTCTTGTTAGCTAGCTTGGTGGCCTTGTTTAACTAACTAGCTTTGCTTCATCTCCACCCACACTCCACCTCTTTGCCCATATTTCATTAGCCAGGAGTTAGGCGGAGTCAGGACCAAGATCCAAAGATGGCGGCGGTCAGTACCACCCACTCTGAGCTTCATTTTGGCTCTTTAGAAACATAAGGGTGACGTTATACAGCCACTGATTTTAATACAAGCATTTACAGCAGCACACATTACACAATGTTTTATCTACAGTAAATAACACCTGACTGCTGGCTTGTATCTTTTGTGCTTCCAATTTGATCAATACCTCTTATGTAGTTTTGCTTTTGAACTTAATGAGTTATAAACCAAAAAAAACTAGAAAGAGCTGGCAGAAACAAACGAGCGACACAAAGAAGTCTGGATATATTTATTGAAAACAGTACAACAGTCTACTTCTCTTCCCAGAATCTCTGTCGCAGAGATGTTTGAGCTGCTATCCCGGTGGTTTGGTTGCCATGGTAAAATCTAAAGGCTTGTCTCCATGCTGAAGTCCAGCACAGTTGGCAAGGGCGCTGTGTGTGTGTGTGTGTGTGTGTGCGTGTGTGTGTGTGTAGGCTTTGATAAAGAAAAGAGTGAGAGGAGTCGTGGTTGCAGGGCGAGCGAGCATGTGTATTAATCATATGACTGTCACGATGTCAAGAGATCAGCTCCCTCATGTTGTGTTTCTGTGCTCACTCATTTATGTTTGCAGTGTTTTCTGACACATTGTTGTGTGTTGCATTACCGTGTTAGCCACTGTGAACCAAAACTGTTGTTTGTTAATAATGAAATGTCAGATTTCAGTTTTGCAAATAGACTCAAATGCTACAATAATTAACGGAGACACTACAGAGGGAAAAACATGAAACTCTTCCCGTTGATTATGTGCATTGAGGCGATCATTTTATCTGAGATTGTATGTTTGATTTTGTAAATAAGTTCATTATCTCATCAGTATGTATTTAAATCTGTGATGATTTACATACATTTCCACTCCACAAATCAAAATTCTTATTAGTTTTCTTGCTACTTAAATACTGTCAACAACTATTGGAAAAAAAAACTACTTTTAGCTTTTTCAAGGGTCATTTTTGCCTCTTTTTTTGTCGTTCTTGTGGGTTTTTTGGCTTTTTTGTGTTCTATTTTATGCTTTCAGGCTTTTTTTCTTTTTTTTCTTTTTTTATTTCCATGTTTTCTTGGCTTTTCTTGCTTTTGGGGGGTCTTTTTTTGGTGCATGAAGAAATGTAAACACCTGACTTTACTCAAGCTGCGTACCTTTCCAATGTGTACATCAGTGATCCCTTATGGGAAAGCGCTTTTATTCTGAAAGGGTCAGGGAGGGTGCGAGGTGAAGTGAGGAAGGAAGGGGAGTATGGTCTCTGCCCTGTCGCTAGGTAACAGCCTGCAGGCCTAAAGGCAAAGCCAGGCCTGGTCTCCATGGCAACGTCATTGGTGTGGAGGGTGAATGGAGTTTAGGTACATATGTATGTATGTCTGTAAATGTGTGTGTGTGTGTGTGTGTGTGTGTGTGTGTGTGTGTGTGTGTGTGAGATCTCCCGCCCTCAGCACTCAGCAGGTTGAGTATTGGAGCACTTGACAATGTAAAGAGAATAGAGACAGTGTTGTGAAATATGAGGCAGATAATGGAAAAGAAAAATAATAGATTTTATCTGTAACTGCAAAAGAACTCGGCATCGATGCGTCAACTCGGACGCATCGATCGCCTGCTGCTGTGCTTACTGACATGTGTGCCTTCACGTCGGTGCTTGCATGCTGTTGCGCATTTGTGAAACCCCCATTGTGATCAGACATGGAGATAAAGGCGCGAGAGAGAGGATGGAAGAGGAAGAGAGACGCGAGGGAAAAATAACGTGGACGTAGACGAGCTGGAGAGTGTGAACAGTGGGTCTCGTCTGGATGGACAATGGCCTGATTGCACAATGTAAAGCAGACTATAGTGGAAGTTGCGGTGGGGGGGTGAAGAGTTTAGTCACGGAGAAGATAAAGACTGCTTGGAATCCATTTACACCATGAGAGCTGTGGAAGTCCATTAATGATGAAACTGAATGAGCACTTAAATAATTCAACCCTTGATTCACATTGAAAACTAAAAAACAACATTAACACTTACTAACACACTAATCATCAGAAGTTCATCGGAAATGTATAACAGAGTTAAATAAACTTGTACTAATTCTAATTATGAAGTGTGTCCAAAACTACACGTCTCAGCTTGTTTAAAAATTAACCATATCCTTATGTTTCCCTAAGTGTTTATTACATTACATATTAAAACAAAATAAACTTTAGTGATTGGTTGAATGCTCTGCTTCACACTATGCTCAATTTTAAAGAACGGACGTTGTTAACGAAATGAAATGTTTTAGTTTTAAGCAAGTAGACTAAAATTCAATGATAATTCATTCTAAGAGAAGAAAATCTCATGACTTTTTAGGAAACTGCACACCTTAAATTTCTGTGTTCAGAATCATCATGTTAATCATCCTTATTAGGTCTTTTATTCTGAAAGGGTGCACACTGCGCTGCCTTCAGCATGCAGGTTAGGTTTATTCATCCAAATCCTAATACTCTCATTTTGGTACAGAAGATGCTAAACTAGATCTAGGACACGATTAGCTAAGCTTAGTTTAATTTAGCTTAGCTTAACTTAGCATAAAAACTGGAAACAGGAAAATGAGTGCAATGACTTCCTGGAATCCAAGTGAGATTTAAATGCAGAGGTTGGAGGAGTCACGCTAGCCAATTCCCCCTTGTTTACAGTTTTTATGCTAAGCTAAGCTAGCCATACTTTCACCCACTCAGAGGGACTTCATGGTGCATTCAGGTGCCCGTCTTAAACTCTTAAATCTAAAGAGCTTCCTATGACAACGGTGCGCCAACAGGGAGGTTGCGGTGCGTTCAAGCCACCTCATAAACTCAGAGATTGAGACCCAAATGGCCACGAAGGTTGTTTAAAGTGGGTAAGTTCTTATGTTCCTTAGTGTAAAAATCACATTAGTAATACATTTGTTAGAATTTTGATCTGTTAAAGATAACAGTACTACACTGTTGACACCTGTGTGCCAAAAACTTGACAGTACACTCCGTCAAATTCTTTAAAACTGTTGGAGAAAACCGTGAGAAACTTTGAGATTTGAAACTGAGTATGAACCACAAGCGTAAATCCTTTGTTATTCATTTGATTGATTTTTAAAAAAGCGGCAGAAACACAACAAGAAAAGAAAAACAGACAATCGTGCAGGAGAGATCTTTTTAAAAAAGAGGCTTGTAGAATGAATCTCAACTCAATATGAATACAGAAGTTATGTAATTCACAAAATTAAGCAAACAAGCAATGGCAGGATCAAAAAGGTGGCATAAAGGCTTTAATTAATTTCCCAACACACACAGCATTAATGGTCAGAGTCTCCCGTTATAGCTGAATTTTGCAACGTTAATTTCATGATCACTCTTACTCACCATCTCTTACGAATTTAAAGACACTCACACACACACACACACACATAAATGTCAATATTGCTAACAGGGCACTACATTTCTCCACTATCTAAGAAGGGACCTGGATAGTAGAGTATAATATAAAATAGAAAGGCATCTTTCACCATAATATTGCTCGAAATATGCTCTTTTAATGCCAAGATGGGACTTGCAACCTTCAGCTTTGTCTACCTATCAAAGAGGGGACACACAAATGCGTGCACACACACACACACACATACATGTCAACATAGCTAATAGGACCCTACATTTCTCCACTTCTAAGAGGGGACGTCTTTCTGGTCATTTTGAAATAAAAACAAAAATAAAACAGAAAAACCTTTTAAGGTCTTTCACCATAATATTGCTTCAAATGTGTTCTTTTAATATTCTTTTATGAAATTGCCAACAGGGGACTTGCATCCTTCAGCAACATCTACCTATCAAAGAGGGGACACACAAATAAAAATGCACACACACACACACACACACACACACACACACACACACAGGCAGCATCAGAGACAGAGGAACGAGCAGACAAAAGCATGTTTGTGTTCATGAGAATGTGAAGCACAGTGGCTCTCTATGTATGGAGGCAGTGTCAGGCTCGTCCCAGAGAGACTGCGGGGGGGCGAGGGGTGTTAGTTAGAGTAGAGGGGGATTTCACAAACTCTTACTCAGAGTGTGACTACAATATGACACAGGAATATAAAGATGAATATCTAGCTTTCAGTTTCAGCCTCAAAAGGAGCTTAACTAACTTTCTGTGATCGTTTATGGTCAGTTTTTTCTGTCTTTTGTCGTCAGGCAACTTGTAAATCATAGATATGCTGATTTGGGGTCTATTACAATTGCCAAGGAATTGCTGTTACACTTGGTTGAGAGGCAGTGATGATGACCCATGAACACTGAGACGTTTAGGAGCAGCATAAATGTGTTTTTAAAGCGGCACTACGTAGTTTTGGAGAAAAAATCCAACCTCAGAATTTCAATATTTATCGATTCAATGGAGATTCTAGCTTGTTTATTCACTTGTTTATTTCCAAGTGAATAAACAATCTGTCCTCAGAGGAACATACACTGTTTGAGGCTAAAAGGTGGCAGGGTCTGCCACATATAAACACAGTTAAACAGCATGAAACGGTCTTGTCCTTTAAGATGCAACTCCAAATTGCAAAATTGCAAAACATGTCTACAGAAAGCAAGTACTTGGGCAAGGTTTCATGAGTTTGATGTTAAAGCCCTGTAAAAATGTCTTTTAATTTAGGGAAAGAAAGAAAAAGACAGACAGACAAAAAAAGACAACTTAAATTGTGTAATGTGTTCCAATCTGTGCAAAGTTTAATGACTTTTTGAGCACATTTAGACCCTCACAGACATGATTTACTTCAGGGGATAGAATGAGAGAGAAAGACAGAAATGAAAGAAAAAGAAAATACTTCAGACAAAACTTCAATTTTATAACACATTTAAATTTCACAACTGTTTGAGCATGTTTAGAAAATAAATTACATGTTTTAATTTAGGAAAAGAAATAGCTTCTGTGCATTTCAAGAGAAAGAATAATAATTCCTGATTTGATGAAATTTAAAAAGCATGAATAGCGTTTTTGAAGCACGGCTTGTGTTGACTATTTCAATAGAAACATCTTTTAATTTGTGGTGCAGAAAGAGTTAAAAGGCGGCGTGGAGATGGAGCGGCGTGATGGAGGTGGTGGGAGACGAACACTAAATGTAGCCACTCCATCCATTGTTGTTCTGTTTTTTTTTTTTTTCTTTTCTCCTCTAAAAGTACACAAAAGCAGCGCCAGTCCATTGTGGTGCAAAACAGAGAGCAGGCCGGGCGACCTGGGTCGAGAGTGGAGGCGACACACACATACACACACACACACACACACACATTCATTCTTTCAGTCTGTCTCCCCTCCGTCTCTCTCTCTCACACACACACACAATTCACAAGCTCGTGAGTCCTTTAAAAACACATTCATACACACACACACACACACACACTCTTCACGAACTTGCATTTCAAGGCAGCACACACACACACACACACTCTTCACGAACTTGCATTTCAAGGCAGCACACACACACACACACACACACACACACACACACATTCATTCTTTCAGTCTGTCTCCCCTCCGTCTCTCTCTCACACACACACACACACAATTCACAAGCTCGTGAGTCGTTTAAAAACACATTCACACACACACACACACACTCTCTTCACGAACTTGCATTTCAAGGCAGCACACACACACACACACACACACACACACACACAGAAACACAGTAAGCATTCAGACTCTGGTTGTATTCACTGGGAGTTAAGGTGCATATCCCTGCTCTCTCCCACGCAGCGCTTTGTGTTGATTGAGCAAGTTGCTCTGGTTAGAGGGGAGATGAATGTGACATTTAAGACTGAAGAAACACACACACACACACACACACACACACACACACACGATGCACAGTAAAAAGCGCTCTGTCATCATTGCGCTCTCGCCCCGAGGCTGAGCTCGTGGATCAGACGGACCAAAACCAAATGCCACCATTAGCCATTAGAGAGCGGACAAACAAATCTGACCTTAAATCAGCCCGATGGGACGGGTCGCAGTCGGCGTCACCCTGCTGCAACATTTTCACCATTTGTCAGTGCAGCATGTAGACCTGTTTAATGCAGATTTGTGATTTCTGGTGGATTTAAAATGAAAGTCTACCTGTATTTTTGAATGAAACTGTGGCCTTGAATTATCGTTTATTTTGTCTTATGTCAGAATTAAGTCAAGCTTCGGTTCTGCTGCTCGGCTATAAACCATCAGCTCCTTTTCACATGTCCGTCTGAGCACGCCAGAGACGATTAAGTAAGGCATTGTTCCGCCATAAGATTCTCAAACAACCAAAGCGGCTGCTACAGTATCTAAAGGGCGCCCTCTGCTGGCGGCCGCCACTAACAGCAGCCCTCTTATATAGGTCACACCACTCATCACGCAGCTCTTCTGGGCTTTCTGTACGCCATGCTTATCTGCGATGAGACTGAGGGGATCAGAGGCAGACAGAGCTACGTGCCAGTGCCCCATGATGCACTGCACCGAGCCAGATGCATGGATGCCAATGACTTGGGGAGGGGGGGAAGGGTTGGGGCTGCTGATGTGTGTGACACCGACAGAGGTGTATGATACATGTTTATGTTGGGGATGGATGGATGGATGGATGGGAGGGAAATAGTCCTGCTGCGACTGGTGTCGCTTCACAAAGTTGCCAAAGTGTCCCTGAGCAAGACACTCGATACCGTTCAGCTCAACCACAGCTGCTTTCAGGTGACCTTAATCATTTCCACACAGCTCAACTGGAGGCAGGGGGAACATCTCGACTAAAAACTGGGATATCAAGTCCTTTTGGAAATCCTGAGGCAGCTGTTTGATTGGATGTGAGCAGGGGCGAATACGCTGTAGCAGCCTTTTCTAGAAAGCTTCACATATGGATCTTTTTTTAACACCTCTGACCAAAAATAAGGAATCTAAACGTGAAATGGCCCAGAAGCTAATCTTAGTTAGATAAAGAAGACATTTGCCCTTTTGATTATGATTTACTGTTTTGTTTAAGCATGTGGCATATGATGTCATGACAGTCCTTGTATCACAGATAATTCCGTTTTGACGCATATTTTTTTTCTGTTGATCAACTCAACAGAAAAATGCAAATATTCACCAGATGTTGAAGCAAAAACAGTGAAATATTCTCTGATTCCAGCTCATCTAATGAGACAATTTGCAGCACCTCTATTCACCCTCTGTCTGAATGCTCCTGTCTCTTTAAGGCCTGATTACTCCAAAGACCACTCCGCTCTGATTGGTCAGCTCTCACAGACCTGAGCAGGCATGGTGACTGTTTCACTGCTGGTGTTTTTGCAGCCTCGGCCATGGCGGGGGGGCGGAGTCTGAACAGTTGTGACCTCACAACGTTACAGAAGTCCCGACGGCTTGTTTGAAGGCACAGTTCCTGAATCGGGGATGTACGCACTTCTCCATGGATTGAGCATTTTGATACGTAAACAGTATTTACAAAGCATCCCCTGCTTGATAAACAAAAAGAAAAATAAATCTAACTTTCTATAATATGGCACCTTTTAAATTATTGAGTAGTTATCAGTATCAAATGAGCATTTTACGTAAGAACTCCAGATGTTTATATTCTTCAGATTGTGCTAATGACCGTGATAACAACACCTCTACGCAGGAACGTTTGCGTTCGTCTGAACATGAAGACGCTACATGAATAGCTTGACCCAAATATGCAAATAACCGAGATCTGCAGCCTGAGACTCAACGCTTTCCTCTTGATCCATTTGTCCTTCGCTTCTCCTGAACCAGACGCAGCTGAGCGGAGCAGACGGCCTCACAACATGTCTGAATCACTGTCTGTTTTTCTGTTTTTCTTTCTCTTGCCGGCTGCCCGCTTTCTGAACGACTCACATGCCAACACACACACTCCTACACACACACACACAGGCAGCCAATCTTCCCATATCTTTTTGTGAGGATAACCTAAACCCTGCGATCTTGACAGCACTCATTCCTTAACACCGGGCTGAACCGTAACCACTGCATGCCTTCGTGCTGAATCCTTTTACCCACTGTTCCCGTTTGAGGTTTGGATGTAAAAACAAGCCAGCGGAAATCAATTAAAACCGTTTCATGTGGCAGACCGTGATCCTGAAACTATAGCTTGTGTGAGAAATGCTCCCAAATTGTATGAGTCAGAAACTCTGAGGGAAGAGAGCAACGTTTAAGAGCAAAGTGTTGGGAAATGAGGACCACCCTTACCATCTTGCATGCAAACTGAGGTAGCAGGAACGTAGGGAAGCACCTGTCTGACTGTTTTACTTTCGATACTTAAATTTAGGGCACCTGCACAGACAGAATACGAATCCTGTACATCATCTTTTTCTCAAATGTAAAAGTCTGCATATGTCCAGACTTGAAATACTTTTAATGTGAGGTAATACAGACAAAATGTAATGTAACACAGAAGAAGCCAATTTGATTTGGTTCTGTTGCTCTACAGGAACATATGCATGTTTTCCATGGGTCAGTCCACCAGAGGGAGGCAGAGAGCCACAGAAATCTTCTTTAGAGTTGACTTGATGTGAAAAAAGCAAACAAATAACTCCCGTCACCGTCTTGGCACATGATATGTGTGGGTAAAAGTACATTTTTAGGGAACTTGTTAATAGTTTAAGGGTTGCAGAGTGTAAAAGAAACTACAGATGTTAGTCTATAGTTTCCATTTTTACAGTTTTACAGTAGTTTTAGTTTTTTGACTCCAGGGCTGTTTTTTCTTGACTCGAATCTTTTCTGAACGCCTTTCGGTGAAAAAAACAACGTAAATTACCAAAAAATGACGGCGTTATCAGTTCGTCGTTGTTTTTTGTCGGCACCAGACTGATCCGTTCATCGGATAGATCAGTTTGAGTCGTGTCAGTTTAAGTGGATAACCTCGCGATGGAAAACAAAAAAAGCTGAACACTGACTCACGTCCTTCACTGAGGGCTTAGATTCCCACCTTTGGAACTCTTTTTAATTTCAGTGCAAGACTTTTGTTTCGGTCTTTTCAGTCGATCTCCTCTTTCAGCTGCTCGCAAACGATCTCACAAAGAGAGACGATCAACCCGTTTGATGTGTTCTGTTCTGTCCTTTTTCCAACCCACTCTGACAGTATGTTATTGTCATTAGCTAACGCGTCAGAACTGTTTTCCACTCGGCAAGTCTGGGAAGTAGGTGGGCTGTGAGCAGTTTAACAACATTATTATGTTTTTTCAGCCGCCGTTCTTTGTGTCTTTCTCCCTCTTCAGTTTCTGTCGCCTCGCTCTTCTATCCAGTGTATGTAACCGTCTCTCCTCTGTCCTCCCTCCTCCAGACCATGGCGGAGTACAGCTCTCTGCTCAGCGACCTGTCTGAAAACATCACCAACGAAGACTTGGAGCAGCTCAAGTCGGCCTGCAAGGAGGACATCCCCGAGGACCAGAGCAACAACATCACCTCCTCCAAGGAGTGGTTCAGCTACCTGGAGAAGAACGACAAGCTGGCCCAAGGTGAGGCATCAGATCGCCAAGTCAGTCCGCCTGTCGCAGTCTAACCTGAGTCTTTAGCATGACACGTCTGATGTAAAACTCCCTGTGAACAACGCCGCTAACGACACCTCTCGCGCAGATAACCTGTCGTACATCGAGCACATCTTCGAGATCTCGCGGCGACCGGACCTGCTGACGAGGGTGATCGAGTACCGCACCACTGTGCTGAAGATCTCCGAGGACGACGAGATCGACACCAAGCTCACGCGCATCCCCTCAGCCAAGAAATACAAAGGTAACAACACTCAGCAGAACATGTAGACAAAGTGTTTAATGAATGTGTCAGTTTCCTAGAAGATCAAGTTAATTTTACCCTGGTTCTGATTGGCTTCCTGGTCTGACAAAACCGGTCAAGTGCTGCCATCTAGTGGCCGAACAGAAAACTGCGTTAACATCCTGTTATTCTGTAGGAGTTTAAGGGTGATTGCGGTGGAGGAGAGACTTTTCTTTTGTGAGTTACTGGATGATTTAACTTGTGTGACAAAAATAACAACCTTCGAGGGTTAAAACAGGTCACAGACGTTGAAAAGAAAACAAGTGTAAAAATGAAAACAGTATTTTGGCCGATTGCATTCATCCTTTGTTCCTCTGTTCTCATTCTGCCTCTGTCCTTTCTCATGACGTGTGTTTTTAAAACCTGAATCTTCACTTAATCTCACATTTAGTCTGGTTAAATGATGTATTTGATATCATTTTAAAAGCGAAATAATCAGAATGTCATGAGGCAGGTGTCATGTTGCAGTGAATAGCTCTTCTTCCCTCTTCTTCTCTCCGGCTGTTTGCTGCCGTTATTAACCTCATTTCTTTTTTGGAGCTCGGCTCAGTTCACAGGGGAAATTCAGCTCGCAGCTAGGTCGAGTCAAAACAACATTAAAACACGGGTGCAGTGGCCAATAAAAAAAAAAAACATGAATTCCTCTACTATTAAAAATGATTAAATGTTTGTTTGGCTCCATTCTGTTCGGGAGGCATCATCTTTATGACTTTTCATTTTCATGCTTTGTTGTCTCTTGCTTTATTTATCTCCTGCTACCGTTTTACCTTTTGTTTTATCATCTTAAATTGATTCTTAATCCAAAGGTCAAAAATTGAAAGCACACCACATCAGAAGATTCTGACTTCTAGTCATTTTATTGTCAATGATATGCTCACAGCCTTAATATTTGAAATTTTGGTTTAAAATGAATGTACAGTAGATTTTTCACGCAGAAAGAATGTTATTTATCAAATTTCATCCATACAAATAGTCTCAAAGTCTGAAAATGCTTTAAACATTTCAGTTCAAATAAAACGTGATAATTAATAGAAATAATGATGATGATATTGCAGTGTCTGTATTATTACCTCATTAATATTGTAAATACCAGAATTCTGAGTTTGAGCCAAAGATGCTAAAGTTGGTGTGATGCCATTCTCCTTACGTTTTCTCTCTGTCTTTCTCTTTTTCCAACCCCTCCCCCCTTCTACAAGACATCATCCGCCAGCCCTCTGAAGATGAGATCATCAAGTTGGCCCCTCCCCCTAAAAAAGTGTGAGGTCACGACCCCGGGCCCTGATATTTGCATCTTGATTTCTCCACTCCCGGCACTCCAATCAACCGACCAACCTTTTCCGACCGACCCCATCACTCGCCCACCTCCCCCCATCCCCACCCACCGTACACACACACACAACCAGCCACGCCACCCTCCGTGACACAGCGCCGCGCCAGGCCGGCCACCTTTACAGAGCAACCAATCAGATCGTAGCGATGCAGAGATGGGGGGAATTAAACAAAAAAGACATTAGAAGAAGAAATCTGGAGGCGGACGGGCGGAGTCAGAGAGCCAAAGTCTACCCTCCATTCAAACGCTGAGTGGGTCAGTTCAGAACAAGTATAATCTGTAAACACTGTTCAATCTGTGATGCTGTGTTTATGCAACCGTGTGTGTGTCTGTGCGTGTGTCAGTTCAATTTATTACAGTTAAATCATCAACACCCAGTGAGACAACGACGAACCCAAGCCTTCAGAAGTCAACAACACAGTGAAATAGCAAAGTTTGTGAGAAGTTAAATGTCAGAGAGCCGATAGTAAACCAGAGAAACAATGAAGCTGTGTACATATCGTATGTACAGTGATACATAACTTTAGCTAACATGATTCAAAAGTTTAAATATGCAAAATGTCAAAATTGATCGACTTAAGGCTTCAATCTTGAACTAAAAACATGTCAATACAAAAGTTAACGGGATCAAAAATAAAGATTTTAAAAAGAAACCCGCAGTTTAACATGATGCTTAGACGCTAAAAACTTCAGATTCTGTGGTTCAGATGTGTTCAGTCGTACTTCACCATTTTGGAAACGACACACCTTTTGCCGTGATGTAAAGATCAATACCACATTCATGTCTGTCTTTGACCTGTGAGGCCACTGGGAAGTTAGCTTAGCTTAGCATGAAGTCCAGAAGCATGGAGAAGCAGCTAGCTTAGCTTATTAATTTTGTTACATTAGGACAGAGCCAGGCCAGCAGTTTCACCAAATTTCCAGTCTTTGTCCTAAGCTAAGCTAAGCTAACCACTTCATATTTACCATACAAACATGAGATTGGTGTCGATCTTCTCACCTAATTTTCAGCAAAAAGGCTAATTGAAGTATCTCCAAAATTGTCAGACTGTTTCTGTACAGTTCATTTAACAACAAACACAGTTATAATGTTAGCATCCCTTTGCCTCTTTTGGCTACATTGTCACAGGGTTGCTGTATTTTAAAAGGAAACTTGAAGTCAAACTTGAAGGATTAGACAGCTTGAGGTTCTGTATGCATTCCCTTTACTCCTACGCCGGAAATCGTGTCACGTTTTATGAGCAGGAAAGAATAACAAGTCGAATATTTTAGAAGATATTTAAAGTTGATTTTCATAGGAAAAGCCAGTATTTGCCTTTAGCTAAAGAGTCATAGCAAGAGTTATTTAGAAAAAATATCTTGATGGGAAAGTTAAAGCAATTATTTCTATTTCTATACAATCGATGTTCCCTGTCCGTGCGTTCTCTTTTCATCAGGGGAACCAGTTAGCATGAAAGTCTGTCGTGTCAGCTGGCTAGAGATGTAAATATACAAATAATATATTCCAAGAAGATATAGCAGAAATAATATATTGACCCACAGTGTGTAGTCCTCAGAGGAGGACGCTGTGGCTCTAGCAGCAAAAAATGTCCACCCAAAACGTTCAGTTTCACCACGTCTGGTTTTGTGACTTTCACCTTAATTTTACCAAATCGGAAACGTTACGTGTCTTAATGAGCACTGAAAGTACATCTGCCTTGGAGTCGAAACATATCGGATATTGTATTTACTGTGAGGCAAACGCTAAATTTTCTTTCACCCCTCGTTGTTGCCATATTATTTGTCGCACCCATAATAAACTGACCAGCTTGTGATTTGTCTGAAAGAGGACACACTAAGGCCTCTGGAAATACAAAAAATACATGTAGAGATGGAAGTGAAAGAAAGGAAACTTAAGGAAAGAAATACATGGCATGTGATAATGAAACATGTCCTTTTAATACACTGTACATAAAGTCGATTGTTACAAAGATCTCTAATGAACACGACGGCTCATAACCCGCTGACTATGCCATTCCCGCCATGCACACACATAATAGCTAGCAAGACTGTTGAAACTAAACTATAATAACTGCTCTTTCGAACACTGTGTCTCTTTTTCTCCCCGCGTTGAAGCCTTAGCGGACTCTTTGTGTTCACCCCCAAAGTGTTTTTTTCAGAACTGTGAGGGATTGTGTGTTAATCAAACAAACGGCTCTCGCTTTTTCAAGAGAGCAACGCTACTTTTATTCTGAAAATTTGCTAAGGACTTCAGCCGTTGGTGTATACAGAATGTCTGTGGGTCTATTCCTGCCCCCTCCCCCTCCATCTTTGTTGTTTTTTTACAGCTGTAGGATAACAAAAACAAAAAAAAGACGAACCAACGTCATAAAAAATCTATCAGTGTATGACTAGTCTTTTCTCCCTCCCTCACCGCCTCACCCCAAACCCTGTGCCAACGACCAAGACTTTTATTTTTCGATCACAGTTCCTGTGATCCTGTGATAGATCTTTTTTTTTTTCTTTTTTATTGCTCGCCGTATATTATAGTGTTGGACTGATTTGTATCCTATGCATTAATGTCTGTAGGAAAACTCTGCACTGTAACATATCCTCCCAACACACCACTCGATCTAAACAACTGAACTCTTTAATCGCAACATGTCGAGGCTGTTTGATAAGATCCCCGAGAGGAATTACAAAAGCGTGCATTGTCGGGAAAGAAAAAACAAATGCTTGTTATTCAATATTTATTGTTAGACCAACTATACTGTTTAATTCTCAGTCTACTACTTTGCAGGAAACGTCTTAAAGTAACATTCAATAGTCCTTTAATGCCTCTGTTTGTATAGCGAGGTTTGATACTTTACAGACACTGGACATGTGTCTTTGCATTCAACATCCAGTTAATCTGGGCCAGATATAGTATTGTGTAAGGAATAATCCACCTGTAAACACTTTGACACTGATACATGCTTTATTTTGATTTGAACCTTTTGGCAGTTTACCACTGGGAATGTTAATGTCGGTTAATTCGGTACACTCAGGATGAAATATAATCAAGTTGTTGCTTCCCCCTACATTTCATCTGATAGTTCAAAACGTTACATTTTTTAAGAACAAAGAGGCCTCCCTGCAATGCCTATGACAGCCTCAACAACTGTTAGCATGCTAACACACTAAACATGGTAAAAATAACGCGATGATTCTAGACATTAGCATTTTATCATAGTCATTGTGAGAATTTTAGCATGCTGACGTTAGCTAACAAGCTAAGATAAGAGGATGAACATGCCAAACAATACACTATGACACATGTGCATTTTAGCATTGTCACTGTGAGAATGTTAGCATGCTGACATTTGCTAATATTTTAATCTAAGAGGATGAACATGCTAAACAATTCACCATGATTCCAAACATCAGCATGCTAGCATTGTCAGAGAGAACGTTAGCATGCTGACGCTAGCATTTAGCTCAAAGCAGAGATAAGTAATATTTTTGTTTTTTTTCTTGCACAAGATCAATCGTCAAGTTTTTTGCTTAGGGACTGATAATATTTAATAGTGTCAGAGTCCAGACTAGCCCTCACTAGGCCTGACCCCAAGTGAAGCGGTAGCTGCCCTCCTTTAGCTTGAGTCTGGTGAACACAGAGTGGGACCACTGTATTTGTCACAGAGCTGAATTGATAGCCTTTTGTCAGGCAGAGGAAGGCAGTTGTACTTACTGCTATGACCTGTGGGAAACGGTCTCTCCTAGTGTTAAAATGGATGTGATTATTGGCTGTAAATGTTTGATTGCCTTGCAGCATTTTCAGTGAAGAGCTCTTGTGATTTTTCAAACCAAAAGGACGTTTTTTTTCTTTCCAGATCTAAGCATGTGTTTCCATTATTGTACAAAACTATCAAGCAAGGGAGGTTTCGGGCCAATGTGTTTTATTTTAAATTTTTCTTATCATTTTATTTGAAGTGCTTTTGGAATAGCAACTTGTGAATTTAGATGTGACCAAGTGACTTTTTTTTTTCTCTTGCTCTCAGAATTTCAGTAGGCAATGGATTTATGTTAGCAACTGTGTGGTAGTTTGTCAGTAGTTTGTCCATGCAATATCCGTAAACATCAAAAAAGAAAAAAATCCAATGATGTGATGCTATAGATGCTCCCGCAGCAGTTTCCTGTTGAAGTTCAGTCACTGGAGCGTTAAAATCTCTGTCAGTGTCAAAATGTGGCTGTGCCGCAACATTCCCTATTTTTCTATTATTTTTTTCACACCCACTTCCTGTTTCCTACTCATCAAAAGTCAAGCCCCATTCATGACATAATGGTTAGCGTGGCACAGCCCTCCTGAGTTCATCACCAGGCAGATTATATGTTCGGCATTGCTTAGCTTTCTCCATCGGTAGCCAATCGGCACATAATATATCAACATATCAGTCACAGATGATGTCAGATTTGGTTTTTCCATGTACCAAGTACATATCAACATAAAGTAAATGCTGCAAAAGTATAAACCTACTAAAGTATATTTGTATTTATAACCAATACATGAGTATAAATGAAGTAGGAGAAAAAAGAGGCTGATATTGTGTGAAGGTATTCAGCATGTATTGCTAATAGTCAATTAAAAATCAAACAAGAGTATCATTTTCCCTTAAGGATAAGACTGTATTTTGTTGTTTTTTTTCTTCTTGTTTTTGCATTTTATTAGGTTGTAAATATGTATTTTGAATGTGTATCACTGTGTTTGTTTTGAAATTGATTAATTTATTTAATGCCTATATATTGTTGTTTTTAAGTATCTGGGTTTTTGTTTTACTAACTGGAAACAAATCAAGGGGATGAAAAACGTGTTGCGTATCTAATGTTAAGCAGACCATGCATCAAAACTTTTCTAATTCATGTTATTCTCTTCATTTACGTTTTGCTGTTTCAGCTTTGGGTGATGATTTTACGGGGGGGGGGGGAAGTGATATTCATTTCATTGTATTTACTGATATGTAACATATTATGTTTTACTGTGTTGTATTTGATCAGATGTGTCGTGGTCACTGCTTGTAAACTGATTTTCATTCAGAGAGTTTCCAAATCATGACAAAAGACAAAAGCAGTCACAAAGTCATAATCTGCCATTTTGTTCGTATGAGACATGTTGTCATTTGCGCATTGCACCAAGGGCAGGAAACTTTAAAAAGTATGGCATCTTAAATTGTTGTGCTAGGCGCATGTAGAAAGTTCAAGAAATGTTGACGACTGATTTGTAGATTGTAGTTTAATTACAATAATTGAAAAAAATATAGGATTTAGTTTCTCATTTCATTTTTTCTTTAGTACCACCAGTGTTTTCAAGAAAATTATTTTAAAAAGATAATCCATTAGTTGCTAATAAAACCCGCATTTGACAACCGTCATCTGAACAATGAGCAGTCACTCTAGTTTTGTATGGTTTTGTAATGGTGTTCAATATTAAATAAATAAGTAATTATGAATTAGTTACATTAATAAATTGTGTAAAATATTTGATTACACAACTAGCTAACTGGCTAAATGTGGTAGCAGTTGTTTGGCTTGCTAGTTTAAGAAATAGAAATTAACTCAATGATCATATCAAAATAAAACTGAAGAAATTACATGCAATAATCATGAAGTTGTGTGAAGAAAAAAAATCACTCAAATAATTATTGTTAAGGAAACAAGCTCAGCTACTGCTACCAAATTTAGTTAACACATTAACACTGTAAATAACCTTTTATTTAGCTTAACAAGGCTGCAAATGCTTCCTACCTTACCAGGTGGCGAGCTAGAAGAGTGGGTACTCTAGCCAGCAGGTGGTAGCTAATAATGCTTAACAACACAGCATAGTTAGTTAGCCAGCTAGCTAGGTAGCCTGTGTTGCCCTGTTTAGCTAACTAAAAGAAGAGGCTAGTTACTGTGTCTGCACTGTGTTTATCAACAGCAATGGCATCTAGTTAGTTGAATCAGGATTACCGCAGCAATGCTTTTGTTTAAGCTAACATGAGCTACCTGGCTTAATGTGGTACCAGTTGTTGAGCCTGTGTGGTACCCTAACCCTAACCCTGTAAGAAAGTAGAAATAGCTTGTTAATGTGACGAAAAGATTGATGAAATAAGATTTAATCATGAATTTGTGGAAAATAATCAGTTGCCTTACAACAACTGAACAATTGTTGTTAAGCAAACAAGCCTGCACTGCAAGAGTGGTCAGTCTAGCCAGTAGGCGCTAGGTAATACTGCTAAGTGACTTAGCATAGTTAGTTAGCCAACTAGCTAGATAGACTGTGTGGCCTTGTAAAGCTAACTAACAGAGGGTTTGTTACTGTTTACTTTGTTTATTTACAGCTACACCTTTTAGCTTTTTGTGTTGCTTTTTGTTCTAGCTAACATGAGCTACTTGACTAAATGTGGCAGCAGCTGTCGAGCTTGCTAGCTGAGGAGGCATGTGATCATGAAAGAGAAATGGACTTAAAGAAGAAAAGAAGCTAATATTTATATAATAACAATGAGGTTGAATTTTGAATTAATTCGTAACAATTTATTGGTTAATTTATATTTTACACAACGTAGGCCTATTCTTGACCAGGCTATATTTAATAATGTAGGCCTACGGTTTATCTATTCAATACTGAACACTTGAGGCTCCATAGTTATGCTAGTTTCATATTTAAAGTAAGGTATTGGCGAATGGTTAAAGGGCGCATGAATGAAGTGATATCAGTGCTGGATAGACTAGTGTAAGTAGTAAGGAATAGTTTTGGGGGTTGTAGCTGTTAATGATGAGATGTAGAGGTGTGAGCCGAGAGAGATGAGTCGGGAAAACATCTCTGACATGTCTGGAAAAGACGTCACACCTCTGCATTGAGTTTGTGTCCTTTTGAATGTGGCAGGTATTGCACAAGAATGCTGTACAATGGTGTGATGTAGTTAATGGTGATTAAGGTGACTATGTGAGGAATGCTGAATGTCTGGTCAGTGACGTCGGATGAAGTTGTGCAGCAGTGTTTTTATTGTTTCCTTTGCACCTTTTTCAACCGTCACAAGAGGAGTGTGTCACATTAAGTTCCTGAATAAATGTGCACAAGCTTTTTAACCACACCTACTGACAAACATACAAAAGTTTGTGTCTTTTTTTCTTTTGATGAATAAAGTTTACATTTGATGCACACAAAAATTTGCATGGTAGGTAAAAAAGACAAAAAAGAAGTGCCAACTTGATTCGGTTGAAAGCTGCTGGGCTTGACGTTTACGACGATTCTTGATGTTAGTGAACAATCTTTCATTTTTAAATGGTCACATTAATGTTTGTGGCTTGATCAGATATTTTCTGAAGCTGTGCGTTGTGCAGTAGAGGACAATAGAGGACATTTTGAGGCATTGTGTTTTCAATACTAATCCGATCATTATAACTGGAGGTTTAACTATAGGGTGAAAACATTCCTGAGGTGTGGTTTAGGTCTTAATTATCTAACAATGTGACTCATCGTGAAGGAGTTGTAGGGTTAGAGGAGGTTAGCAGCTGCAAACCTGACTTATGACAGTTATGTTCCATGAGTGCAGATGGGCAGCATTCAGAACCAACTTGCAGAATATCAGCAAACGCAAACATTTAACTATGAGTTTGAATATTTTTATTTCAGCAACATTGCCAAGTTTGATTCGTAAGCACTGAGAGTTACCTTGTGTGTCACTGCCTCGAGAGCGAGACAGTGGGATGTGATTTTGTAATGTGCTGTATTATGGTGTCGCAAGTGACAGGTGTGTTTGTTGTCATGGAGTCAATCCAGTCTCTCATATTAGTCAAGACTTATCGCTCTTAAAAATGTGATTATTAGTTGATGTGCACACAGTTGAATTTGGTCCAGAATAATGAAATGATCCAGCTCTCTCCCAGCGACAGTAAAACTGACACGGTTTTGGAGGGTGTGACACTGTGCTTAACAATGCAGAGAAGAGTGTCATCAATCCATCTTCACATTATCACGAACCGCTCTTAACACAACCCTGTTGGATCCAATAGGCTCAATGCTGTTAGAAACCTTTGCTAAGGTTTTTTCCGCTCATGGGGCAAGAAGTACTTCAGGATTTATTTTGCAATTACTGCAACAAAATATGATATGAGGTATTATTCAAACAAATATGAAGGTGTGGCTCTTTGTCATGATTTAAATGAGACTGAACTGAAATTATGCCATTTTGTCATTGTGCTAAAATGAATATAAATATTATATATTAAAATATATTTGCTAACCTAGACTGTGTTTCCTGGTTTTGCTTTTTTTCAGAGATGCATGAGAGATTACAAAAACCATAGATGACATATGCTGTTCATTAGAACATGTGAATCGTACCTGAGTGACTTGTCGTCCTGTATTGTACTGACAAATTTGAGATACTTGTACTTCACCTTCAGTTTTTAAAGCCATAAACTTTTTTAAATTATGCAATTTTATATAATTTAATGTGTTTTGCTTTTTGGATAAGCTGTTGTTGTGAGATGTTAGTCAGACTCTACCTCTCTTTCAGACAAGGGAGGAGGCCGAATAAAGTCATCTGCATACCTATGGTAGGATAAAAGCTGTATGAGTGCATAACAGAGCCAAGTGGCTTTGTGTAAAGAGAAAAGAGGATGGGACCAAGAATACGACCCTGAGGGACCCCTCAGCATACAGATTCTCTCTAAATGTCCCTATAAGTGTGGCATTTTGGGGTTCATTCTAATTAATTTGAGAGTCTTAGGAAACTTTTTCAAAGAGTTATTGATGAAAGAAAAGAGGTCAAGTGCAATGGACAGAAACGGGTGAGAGGGGATAGGGTCAAGAGGTCAGATGGTAGGGTGATGGGAGGTCAAAAGTGTGAGTACCTCATTGGGAGAGAGGGGTGAAAAGAATGTTAGCATCTGAGATAAAGAGTTGGGTAAAGGACAGGTTGTGTCAGCAGGCTTGCAGGGACATGAGGTGAGCATGTCATCTATCTTTTTCACAGCAGTGGTAAAAGTCGTGTGGCAGGAGGGAGGAGGGAGTTAGCGGTGGGGCATCAAGGAATGTAGAGAAGGTAGAAAAGAGGGTAAGAGGTCTCAGGGCTCTTTTTTACTGCACATTTCATCCATTACACTTAGATACATTTATTAAGAGAGGTTTTCAATGCAAGACTTTACTTGAAATGGAAGTGTTTTTGCAATGAGGGTCTAAATATTTACTTTGTCAAACTGTCACTCAAGTATCCACACGATGTCCTGCATCACAACAGAGATTTAATCCAACTCCGGTGAAACCTGATGAGCAGGTTTCAAGTAACCATGCAAATCAACTCATAGCCCATTGTGTTTACTCGGAAAGGATTAAGGAAGAACGATATGTTTATGGTTTGATGCGGAAACTGGTTTGTTTTATGACATCATGAGGCATATTTGGTGTTTCTCTCTGCCATTTGAAGGATGTCTTTGAAAGTATTTGCAGTGAATTTCTACTGTTCCAAGAAAATAACACAACAATACAAAAAGCCCATTTTACCATTCTCAAGTTTGCAACATTTTTCTCTCTATACTGAGTCAATCTAATCACATCAGTCAAGCCTGACTAGATCATTTGGATTTATGGCTGAGATAATGAACTGACATGTCTTTGGAGGGTGTAACACTGTTCTGTGCAGCGGGGAGGAATGAGGAGGACGTGTCTCCTTAGGTTTTGTCTTGAGGATAAACGAAACTGAAAATGCACTCAACCCCTCTGCATATCCAGTAAAACAAAACTACTGCAACATCGAATCATAACCTCATTTGGCAATCACAGTATCTTCCTGTGAAAACACCCACATACCTTGGGTGCGGAACGAAGGTATATTAACTCCTGTGCTTCTCAGGTTAAAGCACACACTGAATTCACACATCACAAGACTTCAGGGACTTCATCATATGGAAAAAGGTAAGAGAAATGTAATATCCTTGAATGGCTCTGCAAGTGGGCAAGTTTTAGTAAGACTAATAAAACTGAAAATATACATTCTATTGTAATTAATTGTAATTATATGCCTTGTGTCAGGATATATATGTACATAAATTATTTATTAGCAGCAGTGTTTTATATCAGTGTTTTACATAGGTGGAAAGAGTAGCTAAAAACTGGACTCCAGCAAAAATACTATTACTTTTCAAAAGCAACAACTCAAGTTTAAGTAAAATTTGTATATTTATGTTTATATTTATTATATTTATATTTTATATTTATTAGTAATACATATTTGAGCTAGAATACAAAAGTATACACTGAAAAAGTTTCTTGAGGAGTAAGTAACTTAACTTACTGCCTTTTCTGAGCTGGATCTGACTCTAATTGTTTCAACCACAGATGGTCTTCCTTCAGTTAATTAAAGATGTGAATATACACTCGATTTATTCATGATGAAATGACAAGTCGTCATCTCTTGATAAGATGATCTCCCCACACACACTAATCATTTTGAGATGCATCAAATGCTTGTTGTCTTCTACATTATATGAAGATTTGTCAAATAAATCTTAAAATCAGATGTGGTCAGGCACAAGAGCAGAAAGGGTTTTTCCTGCTTTCCAAATGGGGCAAAATATAGATTTGTGATTGACAAAGCAATAAGCTGGTTAGCTTTGTATGCAAAATCATAATCTGCATACATTCTGGTTTTAAATCTATGTTTACTATTGTTTCGTACAGAGGAAAGAATTCTCTTTGTTGATTGTATTTTTTATTAAGTTACAGAAAACTGAAAGTGTGATGGCAAGTGGATTACCACTGTCCACTGCTCAAAGTGGGGATCATGAAGTCAGATATTCGCTCTCTCTGTTGGATGTTCTCAATCCAAATCAGTTCGAAGGAAAGTCTTTAGATGCAAGTCTTTGTCAGCAGACAGAAGAAAACTTCTACAGAGGGGCCCCACCCCAATGGTTAAACTTTTACATAAGTGAACAGTTGGAGTCAGATGGCATAGGAACTCCTTTTATCCAACGGGATGGATACCGTAAACTTGTGGAAGATATTAGCCAGAGACAAAAACACCCTCTGATATCCACGGTTAAACTGTACCACCAGACAGGATGTGGGGGAACCACACTGGCTATGCAGGTGTTGTGGGACATGAGGAAAACCTTCAGGTGTGCCGTTTTAACAGGGTCATCCTCAGACATCACAAATATAGCGAAGGAGGTGGTGCACCTTTTCACAGATGGTGGTCAAGGCCACCAGAACACTGTGCTGCTGTTACTGAATGATGATCAGATTTTGGAAAACCTGCAACACAGCATTATGATGGAGATTACTGAACAAGGCATAGACACCTTAATGCCTGTGGTGATTTTCTTCAGCTGCATTAGAAAGGAAGCAGTTCTACAGGGCGACCATGTCATCCTAAAACCAGCACTTTCTGACAAAGAGAAGCCAAAATTCAATGAGAAGAAGGAGGAGCTCCACAGAAGGTTCGGTAGTAAATGCAAACAATTCCACGGCTTCAACATATTGCAAACTAATTTCTCTCAAGATTACGTCAAACAAGCGTGCAAAGTAATCTGTCCTGTCCCAAGAGCAAAAAGACCAAAGAGGATCCAGCTTGTTGGCTTCTTATCCCTGCTGATTGCCTATGTACCAGGCTCATATCTCCTGGAGAATCAGTGCCTGGACCTGTTCAAACATAAAGACTACAGATTTGGGGAACTTCCACTGGAGGACAGAATGAAGCCCTTTAGTCATCTCATCATCACCTTCCAGCAAGATACAAGATCAGAAATTAGAGTCCGCATGGCCCACCCAATGATAGCACAGTGTTGTACTGAACTGATGGCTGAGGCAGGTGTGACCAGAAGTGACACAGCAAGAAACTTCTTGACCCATTTGTGCAGAGATGAAGTTCCTCCATTTTTGCTTGGTTTTATCAAAGACATGCTGACCAAAAGAGAAATGACCATAAAGGAAAATAAAAATACCACAGAAGAGCATCACTGGGGACCAAAGAGAACAGAAGAGGAACAAGAGAAGTTTTCTAGACTGATTCTAGATATTCAAAAGAAGGAGGGCAAAAATGAGAGTGCATCAGTATTAAAGCTGGCCTCAAATACATTTGATCAAAATCCATTTTTTCCACAAGCACTTGCACGTTTTTACTGCATGGAACTAAAAGACTACAATCAAGCAGAATTGTGGGCAAGCAGAGCAAAGAAAAGAGATCCCCAAAATTCATTCATTGCTGATACACTGGGCCAAGTCCATAAGAGCCACTTGAAATACACAGAGTCTCATGTCGATCCAAAAAAAATTTTGCAACTGGCCACAAAGGCCATCAACGCTTTCAAAGATGAAGAACAACTTGCTGAAAATGAACAGGGGACAGACATGAAAGAAGATGGCAAGACCAAAGTCACTCGTAATTTTAACACCAGTGGACAGTTTGGTTACCTGCAGGTTTGCAACCTCGTGTATGACCTACTTGTCAGTCAGAACGAAACCTGGAGAAAAGTTCTCACAAAGGCTGTTCCTATTAACTCTGTCCTGGAATTACTCGGAGACAAGAAACTCTTAAGATTTAATGATCTGATAAACAGCCTCAGAGATGAGGTTGCAAAGAAGTGTGACTTTTTGGATAAATATCTGAGTTACTCAAAGCGGGACATGAATAAAGATGATCCATCATACCGTTACGAAGACCTAGCAGAATGCTACAGGAAGTATGTCAGAAAAGAAAAAGGGGCTGATGTCATCCGGAAGCTTGAACAAAACGTGGTTGACACCTCTTCTGGACGACTCGCTTGTATTGACAGAGAATACAGCGAATCAGCGCTTAAAGAAATTATCACACAGTGGGAAGAAATCTGTCTTCGCAAAGATTCGGTAACAGCTCTGGTCAACTACATCTTTGCTCATGTCATGTTAATGAACAGAAGGGCAGTACTTCCCCATGAATGCAAGTCTTTAATGGCATTTAAAAAGAAAATGCCCCTGAGCGCTGACGATTCACCCGAGTGCCACATGTTAGCCCTCCTCTTGTACTGGCCTACAAACGATGAGGGCAACTATGCTTCAGTTAGTCAACTAATTGAGTGTATGCGCCTCTCTTATGAACAAGCATACAAGAAACACCTTCGATCAAGACACCTCTGCCCTCTGTTTTTCATTGGAAAAGCTCAAGGTCTGAACAGAATTGTCCACAGAAAGATCCTCGAGGGATTGTTTGAAAGAAATAACGACACAATTCAAGATTGGAGTAGGGAGAACATTTTCAAAGATCCCATGGTCCAAGATCGCCTTCTTAAAGTTGATGGGGTGGTGCGAAACTACAGACTTTATGCAACTGTTGGTGACACAGTGATTCAGGTGGATGCGAACAGGCGAAACAGCCTGTGGAAACATCGGCAAGTTTCCTTTTACCTGGGATTCACCATCAGAGGTCCTGTGGCTTTTGGCATCCAGACAAAAACTGCAGAAAAAGGTAACATACTATAACACACCTAAGGGTAAGTACAGTAAGAATGAAAATATGTTTTACACAATGTGGGTGTACCAGGCATTTAAATTTTACCAATGTGCTTTATCGAGGCCCGTCTGGTAGTTTGAAGCTTGGAGCATGCAGTCTGGAAATGGTAAGTATTTGTTGGTTGGCTTGTTTTGTTATGTTTTGGAGTTTTGTTTCTATAGTTTGCTTGTATTTTATACGGATTTTTGCTTGTTGATGGATGTTGTCTTCTGTGTCAGGACTCCAGTGATTGGACAAAACTTGAACCTAAAGTCAACACAGTGGATGAGGTTCATATCTACAGGTAAAGGTTACTTCTAAAGTAAATAGAAGCCAAGGCCCAACAGTCCCCTTTTGTTCTTAGTCAAAGATACCAGCCACCCAAATATGTCTGATTTTTTTCATTAAGATCCATGTATTGTCTTCTGATAGTTTAACAAAAGAAAAACATAATAATTCTGGATTCATCCCATTATCTGGATCCACATGTTAATTTATTCTGGGCTAAGACCCATCCTCCACCCAAGTTTTGTGTGAGTGCATTCTGTGGTGTGTTGTGTGTCGTCGTGATGCAGATTGTTCCAATTCAAAACAAGACATTCTGTGTTAGTTCAGAATTTACTGTAAATCTTTCTAATGTAGTCATTTGTTTCCACTTTCACAAAATAAGCCTCCAGTCTGAAGCAGGTCACTTTGAGTGCAGCGTCTCTTCCCTGCGCTGGGTTTGTAAGAAGAAGGTCAGCTTCAAATACCACTTCAGCTCATGGGATGAACACAGGGAGAAGCCTTCATGTGTGGATTACATGCCAGCAGGACCACTACTGGACATCACAGTCACAAGTGGAAAGATGGAGGAAGTGCATCTGCCACACTGGATAGGTAAGTGGACATACAAGTATGATGAATATTGTTTCTATGAATGAATAAAGAAATCAATAAAATATTTTTTTCTCACTAAACACTGTAAGATTAATTTTGTTTTTGTTCTGTCTTTTCTTCAGATCACAACTCCACAATATCGGACATGTTTGCAGTCCTACATGTGGATACTTCTGGAGATTTTGTGAAAAAAGCGCCTCAAGTGACATCATCCCACGTCAAGTTATGCCAGCCGACTTTCTTTCCAGCAGGGGTCATGATCCGGGTGAAACTGGGCTTCCCAGTCAAGGTTCACTATGAGGCGTTGATACATTACTTTGAGGTGTTCCTCAGAAATGCAGACGGTGACTATAACCTGAGACTTGACAGTGAGGGAAAGAAAAAAAGCAGAAGGGACACAGTCTGGACCTGCACTATAAGAAAAGGTGAGTGTTTTCACAGCAGTTTTCAATTAATTCATGTGCACACACCTTTTGTTTTTTGTAAAAACTACTGTTACTTCATATATTTTTATTACATTTAGTTTATTTTTATAATGAAAATAAAGATTATAAGAAAATAAAAAATCTTCCAAATTGCACATTTACGCTAAATGGTTACTATTTAACAAAGCAGAGACGTTCCACATAGAGAATTTAATGCAAAAAATCTATAAGCTGTATCCATTAACTAATCAGCATTGTGACCTGTGTTTTATTTCATGGGACTACAAGAATCAACGCTCTGATCATGAACAAGGTAAGAAAAGAGATTTATTATGCAAAAATAAATAATAGGATTGACACTTACTTCATTTTTTAAAATTCTGGCTATGTCCTACACAATGCTCAGTGTAACATACAGTATGATAACTTCCTACAGTTTACTGTGTGTTTGCTCTATTTTCATCTGTCACAACAGCCTCAGGTCAGCATTTCACCGATCGTCGTCGGACAGAACTGATTGACAGTGAGCCACACAGGAGCCAGGAAGCGAGCCAGGCAAAGATGCTCTCTATGAAATCCTTCAAAGGATGAGGAGTGTGAGGCCTCTAATCTCTGAGCTTGAGGAATCTGGATAACGGAGCAAATCATTATAGTAAAAAACTGTTGATTTGAACACATCATGAACATTTGACGCAGAGATGAGAGGACAGCAGGAAGCTGACTGTATATTCTGACATTTTATTTGATCTGTAACTCTATAGAGGCTCCATCGAACATCTAATTTTGAACCTAGTAAAAAGGTTTGGATTCGCATGAATGTACTGTACTGGATTTTCAGTTTGACTTCTTTTGAATATATTTTTTACTACTTTTATGCTTTATTTTTTACTGTCTTATCATTCAGAGTTGGAGGTGGAGCAGAAGATGCTGGATGGAGTAAATGTCCAGCATCTTGAATGTACTGCTCCATCAGCAGAGCACTTTTAGTAATGAACTCGCTGCTGTCAGCTGATCCGACATCAGCCGCCTCAAATGAAAACAGTGATATCTGGAAGGAAATGAAGCTCCTAAAACTTTTGTCTTTCCCATCATTTATATTTTCAGGATTTTGTTTATGGATGTTTGAAGTGTTGACAGTTCAACAGCTCCTTAACCTACTAAAGCAGTGTATTCAGAGGAGAATTATTACAGTTTTTCTTTTTGTTTTCTTTCATGTAAATATTCATAGGTTTATATTAAGAGAGATGTGTCAAGCAAACACAATGAAATCATAAAGGACACACTTGGATACATTTTTTTATTTTTTGTTTTGTTTTTTAAATTCATGAACACATGACCTTGGATGTTTTATACTCGATTCAAAGCCTTGATATGTAAGTTAGGGAGGTCACTTTTGAGCTAGTTACCCTGTTAAAAATAATATTTGACTATCTACTTACTTGTAACTTTTTACATTTGATACACACATATTGTGTTTTCATATTATTACTATTTTTAGGTTTAACTTTTTTTTAACACTCTACAGATCTGTATGATGAACATGGTTTTGAAATAAATTGGGTGCATTTTGATCCAGCGCCACTTGTTTACATGAGGAATATTTCTTCAATCTGATCGACATCATTCCGATTGGAGGTTTGTATGAGACGAGATTATCAGGGTCTGGTGTTAATATGCAACAATGAATTTGACCAGAACCTTTGTCTTTGCGGGAATGGATTTGGATACCAGTTCCAGGTAACCATTTATTATCTGCACAAATAATATTTAAATAATTAACTTGCATATCAAGGAAGAAAAATCTGAAACAACTCACAAACTCGCCTTACACACCAATTCCCTCCCAGGTGCCAGGTCTACAAAATCTGCTGTAAAAAGCAGATAAGGCCCCACCTTGGCCCACAGGATCTCCCCCATGCACCTCCATATATGTCTGAGTGCTAGAAATGAAAAAGAATACAGTAATTTCAAAGCATATCTAGCGTTATTATACTATGTGACATTACTGAACAGGATGTGCCATTGTGGATTGGTCAGCTCTCTGGTAACCTGGCTGCTTAAGGGGTCACAGGTCACTTTGATGATTGTAAAGCTGCAAATGCTTCAATAAAGAGCAGCCTTTCACCACATTTAGCAACAAACCCCATTAAAAAAACAGATGTAATTTTTTTATGCTTCTTCGGACCAGATTTACAGCAATAATTGTGAACTTTGTGATATTTACTTCTTTTGTAAAAAAAATACAATGTCAAAGTTAAATCTAAATCAAAAATCAAAATGTTAAATCTAAATGTGAAACTTAAATATAAAAGTTAAATCTAAATCTAAATGTAAAATATAAATATAAATGTTAAATATGAATACAAATGTTAAACTTAAATCGAAATGCTAATTGTGAAATCAAATGTCACGGGTGAAGCTAAATATTTATCTAATATGCAAATGTACACTGCCTGTCACCGGAAATACCTAAATTAAAGCTCATCGATGCGAACAAGCACTATCTGCAGTCTTCCTTGGGTACGGAGTGATTGCGCTGCACTCACGTCTCCTCACCGTGCGCTCATGTTGCCTGCCTCTATGTCCAGCGACTTAGCTGGAAACATTGGTAGGGCCATTTTTGCGGCAATACAGAGGTTTAGCAATGCGTCTGTAACGACAGCGACAGTAGCCCTTTTGACTGAGGCCACATTATTGCCGCAGCAGCAGTTCGCCAATTCTCCACCGTTGTTTCTTCACACAGAGACAAGCAGCTTGATGTTTGATGGGTCAGGAACCCAATCCTGACACATTATAACAGCATCCATATGATTATAAACTGTCAGCAGGTTCATGTTTAGATTAACAGGAGGACACCTGGGGAAACACCTTGAAAAACACACATCATCATCATCGTCAACATCATGACGTGTACCGTCATGCCTCTTTAGGATCCGCAGGGCTGGCTTTCTGTGTGAACACAGCAGTTCGTCTTTACAGCGGAGCTGCTTGGCTCTGTGTTAACAAACAATGCTGCGGTGATAATGCGGCAACTCTGAAAAGGGCTAGCAGCAGCTACAGCATCCACCACAGTGGAGCCACCACAGCACTCGGCAGCTTTTGTTTTGGTTCTTCCGGTGACAGGCAGCGTGAATTTGCATATTACCTAAATTTTTAGTGTTACCTGTGACATTTAGATGTAACATTTAGATTTATATTTAACATTTGGCATTTATATTTAAATTTAACATTTATATTTATATCTAACATTTATATTTATATTTAACTTACATATTTAACATTTAGATTTATATTCAATATAGAAGATCACTACCAAGAAAGCCCACACATAAGGAGGCCGAGCTCAAGATGACTCAAAAAAACTAGAAGTGTTTAAGAAAGGAAGAGGATATAAAATAATGATTTGTAAAACAAGTATAAAAATGATCAGTTCCTTAAAACATACAATCTATGACCAGATATATGAACACAAAATATTTCCTCCATATGTGATTGCTTACAAAACCCATCAAAAAGACAATGGGGCGCCAACTGAAGTTGAACAAACGCCATTAAAAAAAAAAAACAGATTTTTTTTTTTTTATATGTTACTTTTGACCAGATCTACAGCAATATTTGTGAATTTTGTGATATTTACTTCTCTTGAAAAATATGATGTCAATGTTGAATCTAAATAAAAAATCAAAATCTAAAGGCAGGAACACACCGGCCCAACCGTTGGCGACTGAAGCGTTTGGAGAGACTCGGACGAGGTCGGGAACATATGTGTTTGGTGTGTTTAGCTGCGTCGGAAGCTTTCGGAGTCGCGCGGATGTTGTCGGATCTGACTGAGCATGCAAAGTCTGAGGAGGAGGGCCGTTGGACGTCTGAGCCATTGGATTCTCTGATTGGTTGTGTACCAGCTGAAAGGTCGTTCTGATTGGCAGTGTGCTAGCGAATCAGTGCGGTGTGTGGGAGGGACGGAATACTCTGTGCGCTTTGTTTTTCTATGCACTCCGTTCCGTCATTCCCCGTTTTCATGTTTTGCAGTGCTGGCACCAGACTAGTTGTTATGCCCGTTCAGGACAAATTAATTTGTGTTAGTTTGGTAATTCTTTACTGCATGTTTAGTATGCAGCTGTTTTTATCGGAAATAGTTAAGTTTCGTTTTGATCGAAAGTAAAGAGAGTTGCGTGCACAAGCCTCTCGTTTACAACTCACAACACAAGCGCCACCCGCTTACTGCATCTCGCGCAAGCGCAGAACATACACGCTACTGTGGAGTAGGCATCACGTCGAAGCGGTGTGTTTCAATGCAACTTTTCTGCCGAACGGGTCAGACAAGAGGCAACGGAGTGGTCGGAGAGTGGTCGGATAAGGCAGTTGGACGTCTGGGCGGTGTGTAGGGGGCTTAAATGTTTAACGTTAAATCTAAATCTAAATGTTAAATCTAAATTTTAAATACTAATCTAAATGTTAAATCTAAATCTAAATGTTAAATGTTAAAGACAAAAAAATGCTTGAATGTTGGAAAATAACTGGGGCTATTTTCATTGATTTTGGTATTGTCCAATTGCTGCATCCTTTGGGCAGCATGATTTATTTTGCAGTTACCACTCCTAGATTATAACCAACCCTGTCCTTTGTACCTGTTTAAATATCTTTGAATCGTCACATTAATGTTTGTGGCTTGATCAGAGATTTTCTGAAGCGTGTGCGTTGTGCAGTTGAGGACAATAGAGGATATTTTGAGGCGTTGTGTTTTCAATACTAATCTGATGATTATAACTGAAGGTTTAACTACAGGCTGTAAACGTTCCTGAGGTTTATGTTTTATAGGCAATTATCTAACAATATGACTCATCGTGAAGGAGTTGTAGGGTTAGAGGAGATTAGCAGCTGCAAACCTGACTTATTACAGTGTATGCTCCATTAGTGCAGATGGGCAGCATTCAGAACAAGATTGCAGAAGATCAGCTAACGTAAACATTTAACTATGACTTTAAAAATTTTTATTTAAGCAACATTGCCTCGAGAGAGAGACAGTGGCATATGATTTTGTAATGTGCTGTATTATGGTGTCGCAAGTGACAGGTGTGTTTGTTGTCACAGAGTCAATCCAGTCTCTCATAGTAGTCAAGACTTATTGCTCTTAAAAAATGTGATTATTAGTTAATGTGCTCACAGTTGAATTTGGTCCAGGATAATGAAATGATCCAGCTCTCTACCAGCGACAGTAAAACTGACCTGGTAAGTAAGTAAGTAAGCTTTATTTGTACAGCGCCTTTCACAGACCAGGGTCAAAAAGCACTTTAACAACAAAAACAATACACAGTTAAAAAAGTACATACACATTTAAAACTTAAAAAGCCAAGACAACTCAGTGGCAATCATAGCAGCCCCAAGACAATTAAGCAAAAGCCTGCACAAATAAATAAGTCTTAAGTTGCCTTTTGAAGGAGTCAGCACACTCCATCGAACGCAGACAGAGCGGAAGATCGTTCCAAAGCCTGGGAGCAACAGCCTGGAAGGATCGGTCTCCTCTGGTCCGGAAACGAGTGCGAGGAACCATCAGCAGATTCTGATCCACAGACCTCAGAGCTTTAAGAATAGGGGATATGTGTGTCCTCTTATTAGAGCAGGTCAGAATTCTTGCTGCACAGTTTTGCAATAACTGCAGGCGAGAGAGCTCCTTCTTGTTCAGACATGAAAACAAACTTACAACTATTACAATAGTCTAAACGCGAAGACACAAATGCATGAACGATCAGCTCTAAATCATTTTGTGACACCATTTTCCTTAGTTTAGAGATTTTCCTCAGTTGGAAAAAACAGTTTTGAGTCAGTTGCTTGCAGTGTTGCACTAATGACATGTCTTTGTCCAATACAACACCCAGGTTTCTTAGGCTCGGTTTAACAGACTGGCCTAAGTCACCCAAGTACTGGCTCAACCCTGGAATTGAGTCATCAGGGGCAATAACCAGAGTTTCTGTTTTGTCCACATTTAGCTGCAAGGTGTTATCACTTAGCCATTGTTTAATCTCCATCAAGCAATGAACTGAGGAATTTAGGTTTTGGAGGGTGTGATACTGTGCTTAACAATGCAGAGAAGAGTGTCATCAATCCATCTTCACATTATCGCGTACAGCTCTTAACACAGCCCTGTTGGATCCAATGGGCTCAATGCTGTTAGAAACTTTTGCTAAGGTTTTTTGCAATGGCTGCAACAAAATATGATATGAGGTATATGAGGTATTATTCTTTCAAATATGAAGGTGTGACTTTTTGTCATGATTTAAATTAGACTGAACTGAAATTATGCCATTTGTCATTGTGCTAAAATACTATATATTAAAATATATTTGCTAACCTAGACTGTGTTTCCTGGTGTTGCTTTTTTCAGAGATGCATGAGAGGTTACAAAAACCCCAAATGACATATGCTGGTAATTTGGACACATGAATTGTACCTGTGTGACTTGTCGTCCTGTAATTTACTGACAAGTTTGAGATACTTGTACTTAACCTGATAATTTTCTTTTGCAGTGGAAAACATTATACTCAATACTACAATACAGTTTCTTATTACATTAGTCCAACACTTACTTGAGAGATGCTTTGGTCCAATAAGTGCCTGAACATTTTCTGAATCGCCGGGAGATTCTAAGATAGCATATTTCTTAAATGACAGCTCATTTGAGCAGATAGAAGCTGCTATGCCCACCCTAGAGCCCACACCAGCCAATGAGTGAATGTGTATAGAAAAGTGACCCATTCTCTCTTCTTTCTCTGGAGCAACTTAAATACCAGCATCTGGACTATTGATGCATCATACAGCCAATAAGAAAATTTAAATCCATCAATATTTTTATCAGTTTTTAAAGCCTTAAAGTTTTTTGAATTATGCAATTTTATATCATTTAATGTGTTTTGCTTTTTGCTGTCATTGAGAGATGTTAGTCAGATTGAGCCTCTCTTTCAGACAAGGGAGGAGGCCGAATAAAGTCATCTGCATACTTGTGGTAGGACAAAAGCTGTATGAGTGCATAACAGAGCCAAGGGACTGTATGTAAAGAGAAAAGAGGACGGGACAGAGAACACAACCCTGAGGGACCCCTCAGGATACAGAAGTTGTGAAAAGAAAGTTAGAATCTGAGATAGAGTTGGGTAAACGACAGGTGGTGTCAGCAGGTGTGTAGCAACATGAGGTAAGCATGTCATCTATCTTTTCACATTAGTGGTTAAAGTCGTGTTGTAGAAGGGAGGAGTAGGTAGCGGTGGGCCATCAAGGAACATAGAGAAGGTAAAAAAAACAGGGTAAGAGGTCTCAGAGGTCCTTTTTACAGCGCTTTCCTCTATTACACTTGGGTACATTTATTAATAGAGGTTTTCAACGCAAGACTTTTACTTGAAATGCGAGTATTTTCAAAATAAGTATCTAAATATATCCTTTGTCAGACTGTTGACACAATACATCACATGTCCATTTGTTCAACTGTCACTCAAGTATCTAAGAAAAGTTCTGAATCGACCACAGAGATTTAATCCAACTCTGGTGAAACCTGATGAACAGGTTTTAAATAACCATACTCTTCCACTCAAAGCCCTTTATGTTTCCTCGGGAAGGGATTAAGGAAGAACAATATGTTCATGTTTTGTTGTGGAAACGGGTTTGTTTGTTGACATATTATGAGTCATATTTGGCATTTCACTATGCCATTTAAAGGATGTCTTTGAAAGTATTTGCAGTGAAATTCTACTCTTGCAAGAAAATAACACAACAATACCAAAAGCCCATTTTACCATTGTCAAGTCTGCAAAATTTTTCTCTTTATATCTTTTATTCACTGAGTCAGTGTAATCCATCACATCGGCCAAGGCTGACTTGATCATTTAGATTTATGGCTGAGATAATTAACTGAGTTTTTTTTTTGTGGGTGTGACACTGTTCTGTGCCGCAGGGAAGAATGAGGAGGAAATGTATCCTTAGGTTTCGTCGTGAGGATAAAACGAAACTGAAAATGCACTCACCCCCCCTGCATTTCCAGTGAAACAAAACTACTGCAACATCAAATCATAACCTCATTTGGCAATCACAGTATCTCCCTCTGATAATACCCACATACCATGGGTGGGGAATGAAGGTATATTAACTCCTGTGCTTCTCGGGTTAAAGCACACACTGAATTCACCCATCACAAGACTTCAGGGACTTCATATGGAAAAAGGTAAGAAAATGTAATATCCCTGAATGGATCTGCAATTGTGGGGAAGTTTTAGCAAGACTAATAAGACTAAAATATACATTTTATTGTAATGAATTGTAATTATATGCCTTGTGCCGAGATATATATTTACATTAATTATGTCATGTTGAAGTAGAGCTAGTATACTTATTTTTATTATATTTATATTTTATATTTATTGGTAATACAAATTTGAGTCAGAAAAAGTTACTTGAGGAGTAAGTGACTTAACTTACTGCCTTTTCTGAACTGGAATTATTGCAACAGCAGATGGTCTTCCTTCGGTTAAGTTAAAGAAGTGAACATACACCTGTATTTATTCATGATGTAATGACAAGTCATCATCTCCTGATTAGATGATCTGCCCACATACACATTAATCATTTTCAATTGCATCAAATCCTTGTTGTCTTCTGCATTATGTTACGATTTGTCAAATAAGTCTTAAAATCAGATGTGGTCAGGCACAAGAGCAGAAAGGGTTTTTCCTGCTTTCCAAATGGGGCAAAATATAGATTTTTAATTGACAAAGCAATAAGATGGTCGGTTTTGTATGCAAAATCATAATCTGCAAACATTCTGATTTTAAATCTATGTTTACTATTGTTTCACACTGACCAAAGAATTCTCATTGTAAATTATATTTTTCATTGAGTTACAGAAAACTGAAAGTGTGATGGCAAGTGGATTACCACTGTCCACTGCTCAAAGTGGGGATCATGAAGTCAGACATTTGCTCTCTCTGTTGGATGTTCTCAATCCAAATCAGTTCGAAGGAAAGTCTTTAGATGCAAATCTTTGTCAGCAGACAGAAGAAAACTTTTACAGAGGAGCCCCACCCCAATGGTTAAACTTTTACATAAGTGAACAGTTGGAGTCAGATGGCATAGGAACTCCTTTTATCAAACGGGATGGATACAGTGAACTTGTGGAACAAATTCGCCAATGGAGGAAACACCCTGGAATATCCACGGTTAAACTGTACCACCAGACAGGATGTGGGGGAACCACACTGGCTATGCAGGTGTTGTGGGACATGAGGAAAACCTTCAGGTGTGCCGTTTTAACAGGGTCATCCTCAGACATCACAAATATAGCAAAAGAGGTGGTGCACCTTTTCACAGCCGGTGGCCAAGGCCTCCAGAAGACGGTGCTGCTGTTACTGAATGATGATCAGATTTTGGAAAACCTGCAAGACAGCATTATGATGGAGATTGCTGAACAGGGTATAGACACCTTTAAGCCTGTGGTGATTTTCTTCAGCTGCGTTAGAAAGAATGCAGTTCTACAGAGTGACCATGTCGTCCTCGAGGCAGCACTTTCTGAAAGAGAGAAGCAAAACTTCAATGAAAAGAAAGAGGAGCTCCGTAGAAGGTTTGGAAGCAAACAATGCGAACAGTTCCATGGCTTCAACGTATTACAAACTAATTTCTCTCAAGATTATGTCAAACAGGCATGCAAAGTAATCTGTTCTGTCCCAAGAGCAAAAAGAAGAAAGACGATCCAGCTTGTTGGCTTCCTATCCCTGCTGAATGCCT
The DNA here is from genome assembly GCF_900880675.1 of Sparus aurata. Lineage (NCBI taxonomy): Eukaryota > Metazoa > Chordata > Actinopteri > Spariformes > Sparidae > Sparus > Sparus aurata. The sequence goes on along the minus strand of NC_044196.1, from coordinate 15,057,302 downwards.
ATGTACCAGGCTCATATCTCATGGAGAATCAGTGCCTGGACTTATTCAAACATAAAGAATACAAATTTGGAGACCTTACTTTGGAGGACAGAATGAAGCCCTTTAGTCATCTCATCATCACCTTCGAACAAGATACAGGAAAAAGAGTCCGCATGGCTCACCCAATGATAGCACAGTGTTGTACTGAACTGATGGCTGAGGCAGATGTGACCAGAAGTGACACAGCAAGAAACTTCTTGACCCATTTGTGCAGAGATGAGGTTCCTCCATTTTTGCTTGGTTTTGTCAAAGACATGCTGACCAAAAGAGAAATGAAAATAAGAGAGAACCCATTCAACAGTACAGAGATCACAGAAGAACCAGAAAGATTTTCTAGACTGATTCTAGATATGCAAAAGAAGGAGGGTGAAACTGAGAGTGCATCAGTATTAAAGCTGGCGTCAAATACTTTTGACAAAAATCCATATTTTCCACAAGCACTTGCACGATTTTACTACATAGAACTAAAAGACTACAATCAAGCAGAATTGTGGGCAAACAGAGCAAAGCAAAGAGATCCGCAAAATTCATTCATTGCTGATACACTGGGCCAAGTCCATAAGAACCACTTGAAGAACAAAAAGTCTGATGCCAAACCAAGAGAAATTTTGCAACTGGCCACAAAGGCCATCGATGCTTTCAAAGATGAAGAACGACTTGCTGAAAACGAACAGGGGACAGACATGAAAGAAGATGGCAAGACCAAAGTCTCTCGTATTTTTAACAGCAGAGGGCAGTTTGGTTACCTGCAGGTTTGCAACCTCGTGTATGACCAACTAGTCAGTCAGAACGAAACCTGGAGAGGAGTTCTCACAAAGGCTGTGCCCATGGGCTCTGTCCTGGGCTTACTCGGAGACTACCAACTTTTTGGATTTAATGATCTGATAAACAGCCTCAGAGATGAGGTTGAAAAAAAGTGTGCATTTTTTGATAAATATCTGAGTTACTCAAAGCGAGACATGAAGAAAGATGATCCATCTTACCTTTACGAAGACATAGCAGAATGCTACAGGAAGTATGTCATAAACTCTCCACCAGAACATGTCAAAGAAAACGGGGCTGATTTCATCCGTAAGCTTGAGCAAAACGTGGTTGACACCTCTTCTGGACGACTCTCTTGTCTTGACAGAGAATACAGCGAATCAGAGCTTAAAGAAATTATCACACGATGGGAAGAAATCTGTCTTTGCAAAGATTCGGTAACAGCTCTGGTCAATTACATCTTTGCTCATGTCATGTTAATGAACAGGGGGGAGGTACTACCCCATGAATGCAAGTCTTTAATGGCATTTAGAAAGAAAATGCCCCTGAGCGCTGACGAATCACCCGAGAGCCACATGTTAGCCCTCCTCTTGGACTGGCCTACAAACGATGAGGGCAAATGTTCTGCCGTTAGTCAACTAATCGAGTGTATGCGCCTCTCTTATAAACAAGCATACGAGAAATACCTTCGATCAAGACACCTCTGCCCTCTGTTTTTCATTGGAAAAGCTCAAGGTCTGAACAGAATTGTCCACAGAAAGATCCTCGAGGGATTGTTTGAGCGAAATAACAACACAATTCAAGATTGGAGCAACAACTGGAGTAGTGAGAAGATTTTCAAAGATCGTATGGTCCAAGAACGCCTTCCAAAAGTAGATGGGATAGTGAGAAACTACAGACTTTTTGCAACTGTTGGTGGCACAGTGATTCCGGTGGATGCGAACATGCGAAACAGCCTGTGGAGACCACGGCAAGTTTCCTTTTACCTTGGATTCACCATCAGAGGTCCTGTGGCTTTTGGCATCCAGACAAAACCTGCAGAAAGGGGTAAGAAGGGTAGCATAGTATAAGTTAAGCATAATTAAATATGTATGTGGAAGATGATCTGAAAATAGTTCCAAACAAAGGTACAGTTTGGATTCTGGAGAAAGACAGCTGATTGTTGAGTAGGGCTTGAGGGTGGTGTAAGATTGGTTGTTAGAGCTCACATTGAACACCAACAACCAATCATTGAGTCTCATTTCAAGGGCCATATATGAGTCACAGAGGCTCAGGGGTTAACCGTTAAAGTTTCTGGTAGGTGGCTCAATAACATTGCAGCCTTGAGAACGCATTCTCACTCCCAACTCATCAAATTTGGCAGCAGGGTCAGTGCCCTTGAACTTCAAACTCTGGTGCTCTACCTACTTCTCTAGCATCAGTTTTAGACAAAGAGGACTCCACAGTCAATGTAGCAATAACAGGTAATATATGTTAGACTTTCAAAATAAAGCCTGCTCTCAAACAGTTCACATGGTATGTCATTTGAGCAACTTTTGGAGTGTTATGATGGGAGCAACCATTATTTAGGTGTAGGTTACTGCTAACTAACTGCCAGAAGGGGGAGACAAACGTCCCATACTCCATCCTTAAACACTGTAAAGGAAAATGAAAGGCTGTTATCAGGAAAGGTTTGGTGGTGGAACCAGTTTACCTGAGGCATTGTTTTAGGAGAGTCACATTTCTGTTTATAAATGTTATTTCTTATTGTGTGCACCACTAATGGAATCCAATCCCATTGGTACTGTGTGGCAGCAGAGGACTCAGAGACAGAATCAGAACTGTCTACATGCGAAGACACCACTACAGGTAAGTACAGTAAAAATCAAAATATGTTTTATGTTATTTTGGCATACCAGCCCTTTTAAACTTGTGTTTTGAATGTGTTTCTAAAAGAACCTGCTGGGAGGATGAAGTTTGGAGCAAGCTGCAGTAAAATGGTATGTTTTTTTTTGTTTGTTTTTTCTCTCTTTATTTTATTTTATGTTAATTTAGAAAAACAACTGCTCATGAAATATATATATATATATATATATATATATATATATATATGTATATATATATATATATATATTGTCTTCTGAAACAGGACTCCATCGATTTGACCAAGCTTCAACCTGAAGTCGATGACGTTCATACCTATAGGTAAAGAATTATTATTATTAATGCAGAGACATTAATTGAAAAGCAGTGTTCTAAAAGTAAAGTTTATGACATATCAACACATTACATGTTTTAATAGCTTAAAGTTGGCAATCTTGAAGATTTAACTTGAGTTACTGTAGGCAATGGCAAACTAACTTACTGCAAATCCCAGAATTATGGGTTCTGCAACCATGATTAATTAACTGTTATGCTGCATGTGGCACAATATTGCAAGAAGCACACAGTTGAAGGAGTTGTTTACCTCACTGACAAGTTGAAGGTGTGCAGGCTGTCACCTGCAGCTCTTCATCTAACAGCCTGCTCCTTTTTCCATCCCCTTCGCAGACTGTATAAAACTGCTCCCTGAAATGTTTTAAGCTGATGAGCTGTAGACAAATTTAATTTTAATAAACACACATTGCATTTCCTATCACTACTTCATAATATGAGTTAAAGGAACAGTTCACCTAAAAATGAAAATTAAGACATCATCTCTCATCCGCATGCTGATGGAGAGTTGGGTGAAGTTTCGTAGTCCACAAAACAATACTGGAGATATCTGCCCCTCTAATGCAGTCATTTGTTTCCCTTTTCATAAAAATTAGCTTCCAGTCTGAAGCAGGTCAGTATGAATGCAGTGTGTCTGCCCTGCGCTGGGTTTGTAAGGAAAAGGTCAGCTTCACATACCAGTTTTGCTCGTGGGAGGAACATATGAAGAGGCCACTGTGCAAGGATTACATGCAGGCTGGACCTCTACTGGACATCAGTGTCACATCTGGAAACATAGAGGAGCTGCATCTGCCACACTGGATCAGCATAGGTGAGTAGTCATGTAATTATACCTATGAATAGAAAACAGGAACACACATTCATTTTCATTTTCTTGTCATTAAAATTGTACATGTTTTGAACTTTAACAGATCGAAACATCACCATGTCAGACATGTTTGCAGTTCTACATGTGGACGCCAGTGGCAATGCTGTTGGCAATGTTGTGGAACCAGTGCCTGTAGTGACAACATCCCACATCATGTTCTCCCAGCCCACTTTGTCGCCGAAAGGGGTCATGATCAAAAAGAAACCGGGCATTCCGATTTACTGCGATGTGTTGATATACAAGAGAAGCAAAGAATTCCTCACATTGGATGTTTACCTGGTGCCACGTGATCCCGCTCTAAAACAGGTGTCTATTTAATTTGCAATTGTAGTTTATTCAAATTATTAACAGATAACAGCAACAACGACAGAAAACAGTATATCTTATTACCAAGGGAAAGCACCACAACCATAGCAATGTAAAGGCCATCTCCTTCTGGTGGAGCACCATGGGACCAAATTTCAGAAAAAAAACTATGTATACTATTTTGATCCTTTCTCACCACTTTAAAAGCAAATTTTTCAATTTGAGAAAGTTGCATTGTGGTAAAAACCTGTTGATTTGCAAGACTGTTAAAATAACTTAAGTTAGCATGCTAACCAGCTAGCTCCTGTGCTAGCATTGGAGATCACTCATACTCAAGTAAGCTAACAAGACCACTATTGCATGCTGACTGAGCTAACTCGGTAGCAGCACCTACAGTGAGCAGCAGTGAGCAGTTACTGTGGTGCTTTACGGCCCCCTGTCTGTTTGGAGTAAGAACTTAGGTGGTTCTTACATATTTCACCGTTTAACAAGCAGCAAAACCCACAACAAAAACCTTGCAGAGCCGGTCCTGTACATTAACTAGCACATAACATTGACTAACACACCTTTCGCCTAACTGAAGCTCTCAGTATGGCCAGACTTGTTGAAATTTTCTCCTTGTTTAATAGATTTTCCATGCTGAGGTGACGGCCATGTTGGTGACATTGGTGTTAGAGATGATACAGTTGACTGATCTTTTAAATTAACAAACAGCCCCAATTCAAACAAGATCAAAAACGCATTTGTCACTCACCATTAAGCACTATATATATTTTTTTCCGAAATATCTAGTAGTAATATCTAGTATCTAGTGAGGGAAACCAGTAGGGCAGTGACTTCGCCCCTCTATGGTGGCAGTACTTCTGAAAATGTGAGTTTGAGGAGGCTTCACTTTTTTATTCTTTTTTTTCACAGGAAGTGGAACAAAACTCTTGTGGATCAGTAATAATCCCAAAACCAGGCCCAGACAAGTCTCTTCAAATGGGAGATAATTTCCTCCTCACAACAGACCAGGCGGATGTGAACATTCAACCGAGCGTATGTTTTAACAGTTTTAACTTTGCTAACACATTTTCATTTAATTATTAAAAACAGAATCATTGGGAAAGTATCCATTTAAAGATCCTTGCTCATAATGACTGGGAAAAAATTAATTAATTAAACATTAAAAAATTTAAATTTAAAAAATGTATTTATTATGTTTTCCGCAGACACGAGACCTCAGATATGATAGTAGAAATGTCTTTGAGGTGTTCATCAGAAATGCAGACAGCGACTTCATCCTCAAGCTTGAAAGTGAGCAGGAAACTGTCTGGACATGTACTATTCATAAAGGTCAGTGGTTTTAAAATAATTTCAACAAATTCGTTTGCATCTCCTGAACCACATTAGGCTAAATGTGCAACAGCTCGATAAACAAATGACGTGTATATTGAAAATGTTTCAGTAGAAAGCAAAAAAACATTTAATCAGTTTCCAGTAACAAATGAAGCTCTGAGGGACAAAAGAAGAATTTTGTTTTCTTCTGGTGATCCATTCTCAGTGTCTGGTTTAACTTGTTTATAAATAGATTATATATATATATATATATATACATATATTTTCATTTGTGAAACCAACTGGGGAAAAGTTTTCGCACAGGTATAACAACTTCCCCTGAAAGTAAAATGTCACTTATTTTCACACACAAGTGAAGAGTGTTTTTCTGGTGATCCATTTTCCATTTTTCTTTTTCATGTGTGAAACCAAGTGAAAAGGAAAAAAAAATCATGATATTTTAAGTTCCTTAATCTGTGATAACATTTTGGGGGAAAAAAAACTTTTTTCTTGTGTGAAACCATTTTGTCTCTTCAGAAAAATAATTATCTTTTTCATGAGTGAGTTTTTCAGGAGAGTTTGACTTTTTTTTGCATTTGTGAAACCGAGTTGAAAAAAGAGTTTACACATATGAAAAGAAAAATTCTCCTTCAATAAAATTTCCCTCCGTTTGACTGGTGTAAAGATAAGTTTTTTTTTTTCTTTTTATTTCTATCAGTGATATAGTCTTCAGGACAATTTTTACACACAAAGTTTACACACAAAAAAAATCACTTTGAAACTTTCTTTTTCCACATTTTAATTTTTTTTATTATTTTGACAGGAATTATTCTTTTTTTCATAAGTGAAACTGAGTGAAGAAAAAAAACTTGCATAAAAAAAATAATATTTCCCCTGAAATAAAGAAATTAACTTGCTTTCACACATGAAAATAAATTGTCACAAAATTAAGGAACTTAAAACCATTATCCTGGCAAAACTTTATATTCCATCAGTCATAAACGCAGGAGAGAAAATAAGAAAAAGGATGACCCGAGGGCTTCTGTAGGTAACTAATCAGCACTGTTCATGTGTTCTTGTTCCAGGAGACTATCAACACATTTGATATACAAAAATCAAAATTGGGATCAAGCGTGGCTTCAAACACCATTCATCCCCTCTGCTTAACTTCTGGTAGTCGCTGTTTGTTCACTGCTCTTATCTTCTGTGACACCTCAGGTCAGCATTCCGGTCAGGCAGCTGCAATTACCAGCGCAAATGATACAGGAGCTCAAGGAGAGAAGACTCATCTCAAATGAGAACTGTGAACTGTGAGCTTTAAAATCCTAAGATCAAGTTTGTGATGAAAGCTGGCACAAGAGGCAGAGACGCTCTCTATGAATCCTTCAAAAAAATCCTTCCTCATACCTCATCTCTGAGCTTGAGGGATCTGGATAACAGTGAATCATAAATGTAAAAAACTGTTGATTTGAACACAACATGAACATTTGGCACTGAGATGAGAGGACAGCAGGAAGCCCTCTGTATGTTCTAACATTTTATTTGATCTGTAACTCTAAAGAAGCTCCATTCAATATAAACAAATGTAGTCTAATCACCACAGAACGATAAGCAGTACACTGAGGGGAGTGGAGGGTAAACATTCCTTCATCCACCTGGATTTGCATGAATGTACTTTTTCTTCAGGATCTTTTGTTTGACTTCTTTTTAAGATATTTTTTTGCATCTTTTATACTTTATTTTTTATTACCTCATCATTAGGAGTTGGAGGTGGAGCAGAAGATGCTGGACCCAGTAGATGTCCAGCGTCCTGAATGTACTGCTGCTTTTAGTAATGAACTCACTTCTGTCAGCTGACCCGACATCAGCCACCTCAAGTGAGAAGAGAGATATGTTCAAGTAAAAACTTTTGTCTTTTGCATCATATGTATTTCAGTATTGTATTACTTTTGAACTACTACCATGCAAGTGTGACACCCACTAATGTGTGGTCTAGTTATTTCTTTATGTATGCTTTTTATGTGTTTATTTTGGGGAAAATTAGCCTTATTGTGGTAATTTGATGAATAATTAAGTTGGTAGCTGTTTCCTCTGTCATGTCACAAGAGAGCATCGCCTCCTCAGGGAGACCGGCTCGGTGCAGCATTGACAGAAGCGAGAGAAGGAAACACTTCACCTGTTGCCTGTCTCATCATTTATCTCTCCTTTACAGGTCAAGAATTTAGCAAAAAATACACACATGGACGCTAAAATGTGTATTTATGTTGTTAATACTAGCAATATAATGTGCTTTGTTCGTCAGGACATCTGAGAGTTTTAAAAGAAGTAGTAAGCAGAGCTAGCTTAAATGCTATGTATGCTCTGTATGTTGGACTAAATGTTATTAGGTTTCATTTTTAAGGCTCATAGCTGCAGTTGGTTAGGCTTTAAATACTATACTATACTAACTGGTTTCTAAAGGACAATTTCATGTGTTTATTTCATGTTTCTTGATTTAAAAATGCTCGTTGGCTCTGTCACTTTCTCATGGTATTTGCCATTGTATTTTGCTAGCAGGATGCTAAGTATTAAACAAGCTGCCAGTCGGTCTAACTGGATATTTATTGGTATATGTGAATACATTTATTGAAGCTAAAAGCTTGAGGCAAAAAGGCATATGGAGAAACTTTATGTGTTTTTAATTTCATTTATATATAAAACATAACGAAAAACATGGACTGTAAGAAATATGTTTATTGCGGAGAAAAAGTTTGTTAGGTTGAAGTGTGGAAATTGTGACCTGGGATTAGGTTTAGGGGAAAAATGTGTGAAATGGATATATGTTAAAAATTAAAGAACTACATAAGCGGAGGGAGGAAACGCATCACCTGTTGCCTGTCTCATAATTTCTCAACATTATAATCTGCTTATTGTTGTCAGAGAAAAGGTATTCATTTTTTTTCCCATACATTCTTGAAAAATTATTCCTTGGATGTAAATATCATGTAAATATTCAGTCTTTAACATTAAGCAAGATGGGTTTGGCAAACCCAATGAAATTATAATGGACGCCCCACATTAAAATCCATGTTTAAAGACACATACAGTACATCTTCTTTGCACAGTTGTTGTAATTGTATTTGGTAAGTAAATTTTCCTTATATTCCTTCCTGGAATAAGAATAGAGCTCCAGCTAGGGTATTAAAAATGTAATTTAAGGAAGAACACATGACCTTTGATGATTTGCTGTCACTGAAGGCTTTGAAAATGTTTTGTGAAAAGAGATTTGAGTTTTGTCCTGTTTTATTTGTACAATCAAAACCCTAGGGGTCCACTCACCGAGTCAAGAATAATGTCACATGGAATAATCCAAGCATATCAAGAGTTTCGAAAGAGATGTATTATCATAATCCTGTGTCATTGATTTTCTTTCCTATTTTATCTACTTTTCATTTTTTGTGTATGTCTTTACTATTTTCTCATGAGCTAAAAGAGGAAAAAACATCTTAAAATTGCAGGTTTAAAAAAAAGCTTTATTTCTGTTATGATAAATCCACTCCTTCACCAAGGAGACTGGGGTCAACGTCCTGTGTAAAACCTAGCGTCAACTATCTTTTTCTTAAACTTAACAAAACAATCTCTCCCTAATCCAATTAGTTATTGTTCCTAAACTTAATCAAATTGGCCTTTCTGACAGGAAGGTGTTGCATGCAGCACACAGACACTGAAGGGAACCTTGTTTTTCTGTATAAGATAATAGTGTCCGACCGATAGGGATTTTTTGGCCCGATAACGATAGCCGATATTAGAGGGGGTGCAATCATCGATAGCCGATATGCAACCGATATAGTGAGTTTTTGAGCTGGAAAGAAAACAGGCCTTGTATTGTGCATAGATTTTGCATCGATATGATTATGCAATAGTACAGTCACAGTGACAGTAGTACAGACGGATGCTTTCTTAAACCAATGTCTTTATTCAAGACTTTTAACATTTAACAGACTTTTTTAAATGACATTTAACATTTGAACTTGTTCAGTCAAGCTGAGAAAAAGTGCAGATTGGCACACAAACAAAAATGAAATAAATAATGTAGCCGAACTTTCAATAAATAAATAAAAATAAATAAACAACATGCTGTCAGTCAGTGTCTACTGATACTTCTAGACAGTGAGTGGCAGGTTGTAATACAGGAAGCATAGCTTCTCTGCATTTGCACCCAACAGGTTGCTTCTCTTGTCCTCATATATGTTGCCTATTGTGCTAAAAACCCTCTCACTGGGGAAAGATGTGGGAGGAGGAGTAAGGAACCGCCGGGCCAATGGAGACAGCTGCAAAAAGCCTGTGTGGCGCTGGCAGCGGCCACAAATAAGAGACACCAGCGTTGATGAGGAAGTGATGCGGCACACTCTTAGCTTTGATGTTAAATATGCCTGACGTTACTTAGTTTATTGTGTTATCGAACATACATAGCCAACGTTTCGACCTGGAGGTCTTCATCAGGGCAAAAGAACAAAGCAAAGTGACAGAGTTTAAATAGATGCGGGTGTCGAGTCAATGCGGTGGTTGTGTCTACACACCCGGGTTGGTTTAGGTGACTAAAGGGGACATTTCAGCGTAGGAGGGAGCGGAGCGTGGATGCGATCTCTTTCAACCACGCACGGAAAAGGGGAATGATGGGAAAGGTTTTTCGAATTTATTGAGAAACAATGCCCAGGTCAGCAATGCATGCCAAAGAACATGTCGTTCATTCGTCCCCTCCATAAACCAACCCAGCTGTGGACACACACAATCAAACCAAGCCAAAATGACGACGATAAAATAAAAGTGATCCCGCGTTGTGTCGGGGAGACTAGTGCTTTCTTGGTTCAATCCTTTTAGCTTTTTTGCTAACTTTTAATAATGTATTCAATCAATCAAAAGTTACTATAGCAAGCGTGTAGTGGGGAGCGTTCCGCATTGTCTCACAAACATGGGGAAATGAACACAGGACAATCCAGTCCACAATTATACAGCAATGGCATGTCATGTGTTGGGCTGTTTTTACTGTTTTGCTGCTCAAACATGTACTGTGCCCTTCATTATGCTAACGTCACTCATGTAGGCTAATGCTACTACTGAACATCTGCAATGATATGGGAAAGTTGCCTCGCAGTTATTAATTACACGGGAGATCTTGGCCGGGGACACTTTTGAAAGGGGCAATGAAATGTGGCCTACAATTGTTGTTCCATGATGTTTTCATGTTTACAGTTACTTATTTCATGAACTAACTTACCGTGGCTTGTGGAAAAGGGGGAAAAGTCCGCTGGTTGATCGGCTGACTGGTCAGGTGGTCGGGAGGTTTCGTGGTGTAGAGTGGGGGAGGGACTTCACTGAAATGTGAGCTGAGCCAAAGTCTCTGGCTGATGTCAGCGCGCCCCACTGGACAAAATAAATCAGTACACCAGCGCATGCTTTTGTCATTGTCACACTTTTTTTTTCTATCGGCGCAACATTTCACCGATACGATAGAACCCCCGATAGAAATTGGGCAGTTCTATCGGGCCCCGATATATCGGTGGCCGATAATCGGTCGGTCACTATAGTACAATAACAATGTCTAGAAAATTTTACAAGAAAGACAAATGCCCCAAAAAACTCATTAACTCCTAAAATAAGTGACCCTGTGCTTTTCTTTATTATCTTGGGGTTTTGTAGTTGATCAAAACAAGACATTTAAAGACACATTTAATTGAACTGACCTGAATTCAAACCATTTTAAGATATTCACTGTAGCATCTGAGCTAAAAGTGTTAGTATGCACCCCGCCGAAAATGGATGCATGAGTTAAGGGTGTAGCCTTCATTGTCTTCCCCAAAAATGTGGGATTTCAGATCTTCCAAAGACTTGGATTACGCTCAAGGCCCCCTTAACCTAATGTTAGGCCCCGGGGCTGAGAGGTTTTGTAGGCCCTCCATCCCCTCGATTTATAGAGTCTCATTTTAAAAAAGTGTAATATCTAGGTAATCTACATCACAAAATGCATTAGTTTCTTTCGAGACATACAACAGTGAGTTTTCCCTCTTTGAGCCAGAAAACACCATTATATTGTTATTAACATATCACTGAGCCCACTTGAGCATAAACACAATACAATTTATTTAAAGGGATAGTTCAACATTTGTGAATATTGGCCCATTGCCATGATCCCTCTAGTCATAGCAGCAGGTTCGTTACCTTTAATTGTCGGTCCAAGCTGCTTTTAGATCGGCAGAGCCGAGTACCGAGCAGCGCAGCTACGCTACGGAGGCTAATGGAATTTCTTGGTTTCCCTCATCAAACTCAGCAAATACACAACCAAAAAACTTCAAAACGCTGTGGTGGAAGAGTTGTGACCTGCACATTCACCACGCTATGAGATAATAACGGAACGTTATGAAGCGTGAAGCAAATACTCGGAACTACTTTCTTCAGTAAACCACTGGTCGGAGTGACACAGTGTGCGCACCTCAGGCAGTGCCGTAGTTACCTGGGCTCGACTGGATTATCATCGCGGGACGTATTAGAAACTTTTGAAAATTCTTCAGAATGTTGTGCATCATCCAATCATGGTTTACACATGTATTGTAAAATGTTGTATGTAATGTATGTAAAAAATGGAGCAGCGTGAAGTTTCACCACATACCAACCACAGATGAGGACAGGGTGAAACAATGGCTGTCAGTGCTGGACATCGATCCCAACACTCCAGTAGAAGTGGTCGGGAAAATATTTGTGTGCTCCGACAACTTTTTACCAGAGGACTACGGGAAGCCACCCAGAGGAATGCCTGGAGTGCACTTGAGCAATACTTCCATACCATCCGTCAACATTACAGAGAAAGTAGACGTGGTAAGTGACTACTGTGTTTTTCACTTCTTCACAAGTTTTGTTGACGGAAGTATCTGCAGTAAACATGCGCTTTTGAAATCACTCTGCCGAGCAGCCATGTCTGAAGTGTAAAGTCCGACTTTACCTCTAAAACAACTCCGTCTCGTAACGTTCCGTTATTATCTCATAGCGTGGTGAATGTGCAGGTCACAACTTGTCCACCACAGCGTTTTGGAGTTTTTTGGTTGTGTATTTGCTGAGTTTGATGAGGGAAACCAAGAACTTCCATTAGCCTCCGTAGCGTAGCTGCGCCGCTTGGTACTCGGCTCCGCCGATCTAAAAGCAGCTTGGACCGACAATTAAAGGTAACGAACCTACTGCTATGACTAGAGGGATCATGGCAATGGGCCAATTTTCAAAAATGTTGAACTATCCCTTTAACAACCACACACAGCAACTTATGGTGAATATAAAACCAAAATGTGTGAAAGTATAATTTCAAACGATATTATGAAAAACATCACCTGTCTGCACAAACATTGATGATAACTTATAACAGCATAAGCAAAGAACAGCAACAGATCAAAGTAGAAGCCGTTTGTCTGGCCTCAGCGGGCCCTGTGAACCAATCACATGCACCTGCACCTGCACAGACACACAAACACACTCCATTCAGCACCATGGATAGCCACTCTCTGGGCACACACTCTCCGTTACTGAGTTTGCATTTGAAATGCATTTTGGAGAAAAATCTTCTCTGCTGTTTATATTGGTGTCCTGATGTCCACGGGCCATAGGCTATGGGGCCACGTGGGTCACTCCTAATTTGGATCAATCAGCAGCCATGTAACGTGCGATTAGAGTGATTGACAGAAAACCTGACAAGTTACAAAACAATATGATCTTTCAGCTCATCATGAACCTGAACTTGGGAGACCCCTGGGCTTCAGCCCAGATAAGCCCCTGGGTGCTGAGTGGCTTTCCGGCAGTTTAGCACGGAAAAAGTTTGAGAAGATGAGTAATCCACTTATGCAGAACGGGTAAACTGAGGGATACGGACATTTTTGGCTAGTAACCAGGGGTTGGCCAAACTTCAACGCACACTGTGGGGATGGACTACACCTCTCACTCTGGTGAGTAGCTGCGCGCCGGTTTGATTTTAACTCGGCATGGGGTACTTTTCATGTCTCTCAAAATGTGTCCACTTTTTCCCTCACTTGCCTCCTTTCTTTGCGTCTTGCGCCCCGCGTCCCACCACTGACTCGTGGAGAGATGCAAGGAAACCACAGGAGGAGAGAAGACCGACGAAATCTGTTTCAGGACAAATAAGAGGTCCTCTCCTCTGCAGTATCACGTGAAGCGACTGTCAGTCGGCTTCAACAGCTGTAGGGACGTCAGATGAATTTATGCCAAAAAATGCCATTATGTATATGTACATTTTAATGATTTTATTTATTTTGCAGTTACCACACATTATTTCAGCTGCAGTCTGTGTCCCTACGTTATGACCAACCTCCTCTGTGATTTGCGGCCTGTTACCTATTTAACAAACAAACAGCTGCGCATTAAAAACAAGCTGTAGTCTGTATTTATACTGTGTACTGTGTATTTGTAGTGCTCTCTGCAACATAAATAGAGAATTTTGGGTTAAATTTGGCTGTCAGTAATAAGTTATGATTATCAGGGATAATTATTATTAATTAGTCATTGATTCATTATTAATATTCTGATTGTGAAAACATCACTTAGTAACCTAAAATGAGATTATGGTGTCTTTTGAGCACAGGAAGCTGTCTGTAGGCTAAATGTTTCAGGGAAAACTGAAATGATGTAACATGTGAAACCTGATGCTCAAGAATGAATCAGCCTCAAACTTTTAAAACAGACCATGATAAGAAAAATGTTTTGAATAAATGTCTCAGTAAACAAACAATATATACAAGTTTACGGTGACGCACTTGGGTTTAATCCATTATCTGTCTTCACTCTGGTATGACGCTCCAGTCATGTTGTGATGTATCAGATCAGTCTGATACGCTGCAGTGTCTAATCAATAACTAAGGAGGTGTGTCGGCAGGTAAAAGACTTCACTGAAGGCAGTTCACTTGTGTCCTTCCTTGCTCCTCAGAGATCGATCCTCCTTAAAAAAAGAGACATTTTTACTTATGAGGACATTTTGCCTGGTCCTTACAAAGAAAATGCTAGGATGAGCTGTGTGTGTGTGTGTGTGTCTGTCTGTCTGTCTGTCTGCCGCTACAATATATCCTCATACTAAAAGTGAAGTTAATTCGATATTCAGTCTGGCTTTCATGGCTGAATCACTAATTTTGCTACTTTTCTCTAGTTAACAAGTTGTGAGTATCATTTTAAGGCTCATTTGACATCATCTGTAAGGTCTAATATCAAAACCAATTATCAACAAAACTCATCATTGTCCAGATACCATTGAAAGACCTCTTGCTGAAATGTGTTTATCAAATGAGATGAAGACAGAACAAGTATTAACTCATCTTGGGCGTGATGTATCATCGCCTGGAGGGCACTGTTGTTTTTCCAGAGAACAAAGAATGTGACAGACCTGCTGTGTTGCCATCATCAGGCATCATTATATAAAAGACAGTTGCTTGCACATCCATGACCAAGTCAGGCCCGGACTGGCCATAGGGAGAATTGGGAGCAGAGGCGCCGATTTATGTTTTTGCCCGTGGGTGCGCAACTTTTTTTTTTTTTTTTTTGGTGCTCAAATTAAATGAATCCCACCAAGGTAATGATTGTCACTGACTTTTATTTAGAGCTGTCCCAAACGATTATTTTTCAACCGATTAATCTAGGGTTTATTTTTTCGATTCGTCGACTAATCTAACGATTAATTTAACGTTACATGACCAAACAAAAGTAACATAGCAACTGTAACTGTCGTTGGTAACTTAGGCTATATGAGGAAAAAAATACCGCAGTTGTAGGCGGAGCAGCGTCCGTCCTCCAGCCTGTCCTACCAACTCTTCTTCACATTTCTGCCCGAAAAACAACGTCTGTCACCGGCAAAAACCTTTCGCTCACTCAGGTGGTTGTGTTGATAGAAATCACCGCGATGGTCAGCCCTCCCGACAGAGACCTCAGTGAACTTTCCCCCAGAAAACAGCCTCCGTCCCCGCAAGTGACAGAGTCACGCAGCGACCTGTTTACTGATGGCGATTATGTAATAATGTAATTTAGCACGAAAAACGTAACTCTTTCACCTTCCAGGATGTTTAGGGGGCCGGGTTCTCAATCACTACACATAATAAACGGTCCGCGGGTTTAGAGTGACAGGGGGGACACCTGGGAAACACCCCGACGTCATCATAATGACGTGTACCGTCACGTCTCTTTAGGAGCGGCAGCGCAGCTTTCTGTGTGAATTACATGGCGGTTCGTCTTTATTCCAGCGGTGCTTCGCACTGTGTGAATGACCAACGGCGGAGAATTGACGAACCGCCGCTGCGGCGTTAATGCAGCGTTAATGAGAGGGGCTATTCTCAGCCTCTGCAGGTAGGCTACTCTTTTTTTTTTTTTTTGATCGGCCATCCCGATTGGCCAGTGGGTCCTCAACGTTGTCAGTGGGTGTTCGAGCACCGGAGCACCCACGGGATCGGCGCCTATGATCGGGAATATTCCCGAAGCGCCGGCCTATGATTGGCCTGCTGGCCTTATGCTAGTTTCATGTTTAAAGTAGGTATCGGCGAATGGTTAAAGGGCGCATGAATGAAGTGATATCAGTGCTGGATAGACTAGTGTAAGTAGTAAGGAATAGTTTGGGGGGTTGTAGCTGTTAAAGATGAGAAGTAGAGGTGTGAGCCGAGAGAGAAGAGTCGGGAGAACATCTCCGGAAAAGACGTCACACCTCTGCATAGAGTTTGTGTCCTTTTGAATGTGGCAGGTATTGCACAAGAATGCTGTACAATGGTGTGATGTAGTTAATGGTGATTAAGGTGACTGTGAGGAATGCTGAATGTCTGGTCAGTGACGTCGGATGAAGTTGTGCAGCAGTGTTTTTATTGTTTCCTCTGCACCTTTTTCAGCCGTCGCAAGAGGAGTGTGTCGCATTAAGTTCCTGAATAAATGTGCACAAGCTTTTTAACCACACCTACTGACAAACATAAAAAAGTTTGTGTTTTTTTTTTCTTTTGATGAATAAAGTTTACATTTGATGCACACAAAAATTTGCATGGTGGGTAAAAAAGACAAAAAAGAAGTGCCAACTTGATTCGGTTGAAAGCTGCTGGGCTTGACGTTTACGACGATTCTTGATGTTAGTGAACAATCTTTCATTTTTAAATGGTCACATTAATGACCTGAAGCGTGTGCGTTGTGCAGTAGAGGACAATAGAAGACATTTTGAGGCATTGTGTTTTCAATACTAATCCGATCATTATAACTGGAGGTTTAACTATAGGGTGAAAACATTCCTGAGGTGTGGTTTAGGTCTTAATTATCTAACAATGTGACTCATCGTGAGGGAGTTGTAGGGTTAGAGTAGGTTAGCAGCTGCAAACCTGACTTATGACAGTTATGTTCCATGAGTGCAGAAGGACAGCATTCAGAACCAACTTGCAGAATATCAACAAATGTCAACCTTTAACTATGAGTTTAAATATTTTTATTTCAGCAACATTGCCAAGTTTAATTCGCAAGCACTGAGAGTTACCTTGTGTGTCACTGCCTCGAGAGCGAGACAGTGGGATGTGATTTTGTAATGTGCTGTATTAAGGTGTCGCAAGTGACAGGTGTGTTTGTTGTCATGGAGTCAATCCAGTCACTCATATTAGTCAAGACTTATCGCTCTTAAAAATGTGATTATTTGTTAATGTGCACACAGTTGAATTTGGTCCAGAATAATGAATTAATAATAATAATGCATTTTATTTGAAGGCACCTTTCAAAGCACTCAAGGACACCGCACATAAGAACAACAGTACAACAAAAGACAGTATAAGTACAGGACAATTTAGTACAAATAAATAGATAAGTAAGAGGATGCAATTACATGGTGCCGTCACAGAATTTAGACTCTGTAGTCTAGCAGGAAGTCAACCGGGCCGGGTTATGCAGGGCTGAGCTTCCGGGGTGTGAATAGTGATGAAATGAAATGATCCAGCTCTCTCCCAGCGACAATAAAACTGACACGGTTTTGGAGGGTGTGACACTGTGCTTAACAATGCAAAGAAGAGTGTCATCAATCCATCTTCACATTATCGCGTACAGCTCTTAACACAACCCTGTTGGATCCAATGGGCTCAATGCTGTTAGAAACTTTTGCTAAGGTTTTTGCCTCTCATGGGGCAAGAAGTACTTCAGGATTTATTTTGCAATGACTGCAACAAAATATGATATGAGGTATTATTCAAACAAATATGAAGGTGTGGCTTTTTGTCATGATTTAAATGAGACTGAACTGAAATTATGCCATTTTGTCATCGTGCTAAAATGAATATAAATATTATATATTAAAATATATTTGCTAACCTAGACTGTGTTTCCTGGTGTTGTTTTCTAACAGAGATGCATGAGAGGTTTCAAAAACCATAGATGAGATATGCTGTTCATTTGGACACATCAATTGTACCTAAGTGCCTTTACTCAAGTACTGTAGTAACAAGTTTGAGATACTTGTACTTCACCTGATCATTTTCTTTTGCAGAGGGAAACATTTCATTCAATACTACACTACAGTTTCTTATCATATTATTACGACATTTACTTGACAGATGCTTTGGTCCCATAAGCGCCTGAACATTTTCCGAATCACCAGGAGATTCTGAGATAGCAGATTTTTTTAATGATAGCTCATTTGAGCAGATAGGAGCTTCTATGCCCACCCTAGAGCCTACAACAGCCAATGAGTGATTGTCTAGAAAAGTGACCCATTCTGTCTTCTTTCTCTTGAGCAACTTAAATACCAGCGTCTGGATGATTGATGCATCATACAGCAAATTACATTTTAAATTCAGCAATATTTGTATCAGTTTTGTAAAGCCATAAACTTTTTAAAATTATGCAATTTTATATTGTTTAATGTGTTCATCGTCGCCGAATTGTTTTGCTCTTTGAATAAGCTGTTGTTGAGGGATGTTATTCAGACTCTTCCTCTGTTTCAGACAAGGAAGGAGGCCAAATAAAGTCATCTGCATACCTATGGTAGGACAAAAGCTGCATGAGTGCATAACAGAAGCCAAGTGACTTTGTGTAAAGAGAAAAGAGGATGGGACCGAGAGCATGACCCTGAGGGACCCCTCAGGATACAGATTCTCTCTAAATGTTCTTATAAGTGTGGCGTTTTGGGGTTCATTCTAATTAATTTGAGAGTGTTAGGAAACGTTTTCAAAGAGGTATTGTTGAAAGAAAAAGAGGTCAAGTGCAAAAGACAGAAAGAGGTGAGAGGGGATAGGGTCAAGAGGTCAGATGGTTGGGTGGTGGGAGGTCAAAAGGGTGAATATCTATGGGAGAGAGGGGTGAAAAGAACGTTAGAATCGGGGATAAAGGGTTGGGTAAAAGAAAAGGTGGTGTCAGCAGGTGTGCGGGAACATGAGGTGAGCATGTCATCTATCTTTTTCACAGTAGTGGTTAAAGACGTGTAGTAGAAAGGAGGAGGGATGTAGCGGTGGGGCATCAAGGAAAGTAGAGAAGGTAGAAAAGAGGGTAAGAGGTCTCAGGGGTCTTTTTTACTGCACATCTCCTCCATTACATGTAGGTACATTTATTAAGAAAGGTTTTCAATGCAAGACTTTTACTTGAAATGGGAGTGTTCTCGCAATGAGGATCTAAATATTTCCTTTGTCAAACTGTCACTCAAGTATCCACACAAAGTCTTGCATCAACCACAGAGATTTAATCCAACTCTGGTGAAACCTGATGAACAGGTTTTAAATAACTATTCTATTCAACTCATAGCCCTTTATGTTTCCTCAGAGGGGATTAAGGAAGAACAATATGTTAATCGTTTGTTGCTGGACCGGGTTATGGAAGCGAATTTGTACCATAATTCAAATTAAAATGCATTTACAGAAATGCTTTTTCATTTTAAGAATGTAGCTGCATTTTTTGACTCATAAATAAAATTAGTAATAAATCATCCAAATTGCATTTTCATTTTCTTCTTCAAGACTGCTCATTTTGTAACTTAATTCAAATGATAAAGAAAAGGACATTTAAGATTTAATATTCAAAAGATGGCCCAGCAAATAGGTACCAAAATTCAATTTGAAATGTCAAATTTGAAAATTAAAATGCATTAGCAGAAATGCTTTTTCATTTCAAAGTCAGAGCTGCATTTTTTGACTCATAAATAAAATTAGTAATAAATCATCCAAATTGCATTTTCATTTTCTTCTTCAAGACTGCTTATTATGTAACTTAATTCAAATGATAAGGAAAAGGACATTTAAGATACAATTTTCAAAAGATGACCCAGCAAATAGGTACCAAAATTCAATTTGAAATGTCAAATTTGAAAATTAAAATGCATTAGCCGAAATGCTTTCTCATTTCAAAGTCAGAGCTGCATTTTTGACTCATAAATAAAATTAGTAATAAATCATCCAGATTGCATTTTCATTTTCTTCTTCAAAACTGCTCATTTTGTTACACAAAGACAAAGAAAACTGCTTTTTCGTTTTGAAGCCCTCCCCCCGCAAAAAAAGGTCCAAAATTCAATTTGAATTCGCAATCCCAAGCGGCGCAGGAGAGTGACGTCAGCGGCCTCTCTTCTTCTTCAGCCCCCAGTCTGACCGACCGTGCTACGCATCTACGTTAGGGGGCGGCGGTGTGCTTATTCGACACTGGAGCAAGAGAAGGGACAAGAGCAGAGTGTGAAGGCTGTGTTGGTAGCATAGACTGTGGTACATGTTTTCAGAAACAGCGGGGAAATCACCACCATGTCCAGTTCTGTACTGCGGTCAAGCCAGCCATGGTTCGCGTTTGCTTGGTTAAATCAGCCGCACATTTTTTTTCCAGTGCGAAATTCTCTAACATTTACGGTGATCATAATGAAGCCGCTCTGAAGAGCTGCTGGCAGTGACGGTGGGTCAGACTGCAGACTCACAGTCAGACCCATGAAACACACACGGTACTTTACAGTCAGTATTCCCGGTAATAAACTGAAGGTATCAGCTGGACCGTACGTCGACGTCGCCCCCATATTGGATGTGGCAGCTCAGCCCCGTGAACTAATACAAGTCAATGGAGTGAACTTTATAAAGCTCCCTCTACAAAGTGCTATAATGTCTCTCTCTCTCCCACACCCACGCACCTGCAGCGGGTCACAAAATCACCGGCCGCTTTATAGCCTGGAGCCCCGCCTTTCCGAAACCCGCTGTTCCGAACATAGACTTCAATTCATCGTAATGGCGGGGTTTCCCTTTTTTTCAAAGACCCCGCTATTCCGAAAAGTCTATTGGGGAAACCCCTCCATTCCGAAAACCCCCCATTCCGAACGGACACAATCAGAAAGGAAACGGAGGCTGCACATTTATCCTTTTTTATTTTGTGGGTTAAAACGGATCATGTGGCTGATTAACCGCAAAACAAGCCTACTTCATCTTATTGACATAACGCTCATTATGCTTCAGCTGGACAAATGGCTGTGTTGAATTGAAATTATTTTATCATGCTAAATATCCGAAATTGTATGGAAATTGCTCCAATGCGTTATACCGATCTACGGACATATTCAGACACAGCCTGATATGGGTTCTGAGCAAAGGAATGTCTATTTTCTCCCCCGGTCTGTTGTCAGCAGCAGCGGGGGCTGCAGGCTCGCGCCTGGGTGAAGTGGGCTCAAGCCAGAGTTCAGCCAAGAGAGAAAAATTGTGTATTTCTTTTGCTCTGTGGGAGATCTCCCACAACAGAGTGGATGAGAAACCAAGGGGGACAGATCTGCCCAGCAAACATCAGAACGCAGAGTGCAGCCTTTGTCTGTCACCTGGTTCAGCACCCTGGACAGCTGCCTGCGTAACTGGATGTGGGAATTTGATGCATTTGAAGCCGCGACATTTGGTCAGAAACGTCATATATAATAACATTGTTTCGAGTCGTAAACAGTTCTGTAAGTGGAAGAAATAAGAATCAATTAGGCTATTAGTGTTAGTCCTTCTTCATATAAAGTTGTGTTACAGTCGCACAGCTGGAGACCGCTAACAAAGTTAGAGACAAGAGAGACAATGTATGACATCCCGCGAAATGATGTGCGGTCAATATGACCGCTTATGGCTGAAATAGGTAAAACAAATCACATTTTCTTTTCCTTTTGTGTAATTTATATAAAAAACTGTTCTCAATTAAAACAGACACTTTTAGAAAATGGTTAGAAGTCTGTAATGTTTGCATTTTCTTCACATCGCAGATTGATAACTTAATTGTGATAATGTTCAAAGTTATTATTATTATTATTATTATTATTATTATTATTATTATTATTTCACATAAACACACACACAGCAAGTATAATGGTACTGTGCTAGGTATTTTCGTGGTTCTTGGTGCTTGGAGCAATGTTGTTGTTGTGGCATTCATGCCAATAAAGCGAATTTGAAATGAATTGAATTAATAAACCTTTAGATTCTTGCCTATAGACTGATAAGTGTTATGTTTACAAATGAGCAATACATCCAGATTTCTTGAGATTTGTATTGTCAATGGGAATTAAAATTTAAATGTCAGGCGATGTTTTCTTCATGGAAATTATTTTTCGGGCAAACAATTATAAGAGAGAGGGAGCGCGGACGGGGGATCCGTTGTGTGACAGCGGAGCGGAGGGTCAGCAGCTGGATTTTGCACGCACAGTTTGCGTGTGTAGGCCCGTGGTCATGATAATCCGTCTATGGCTATAAGAGATGTCTTCTCCTCTGCTTTTTTTTTTTTTTTTTCCAAAGACAAACTGAGCAGCACTGCTCAATCCACTCAATCCGCTCCAGCTCCACCCACCCGGCGCTCCTCCGAGTGCCGACAGGACTGCCAGCTCTGCGGCGCCCCGGAGCGTGGCTTCCCCGTGCACACCCCCTCCTACTCTGACTTTGTCCGTGTTACAATAAACACTCCATGCATCCAGCTACAGCCTCCTGTCCGCTTCTGGGTCTCACCTTTGCTAAAGACACCTAACATTAACAGATCAAAACAGAGTAAACGGCAGCTATCTGACATCAGATCCACGCTCCTGCCTGCCCCAGCCAGCCCCCACACACCGGCCTGTCGCCTGCGCAGCCGCGCGGGAGGGGACAGGAGAGACCCCGGCGCTGCTGCAGAGGAGCCGTGGACTGCGATGACTCTGAGCAGCATGTGAATTACAATATGATCTATTTCTCGCCTTTCCCCCGATGATCTGAATAAGTCGCTAAATTTGTCGCTAGTCGCTTTTTCGAAATAATGTCGTTTAGAGGGTCTGAAAAGTCGCTAGGTCTAGCGAGACAGTCGCCATGTTGGCAACACTGATGAAGCGAGGCCGCTGACGTCACTCTCCTGCGCCGCTTGGGATTGCGAATTCAAATTGAATTTTGGACCTTTTTTTGCGGGGGGAGGGCTTCAAAACGAAAAAGCAGTTTTCTTTGTCTTTGTGTAACAAAATGAGCAGTCTTGAGGAAGAAAATGAAAATGCAATCTGGATGATTTATTACTAATTTTATTTATGAGTCAAAAAATGCAGCTTTGACTTTGAAATGAAAAAGCATTTCTGCTAATGCATTTTAATTTTCAAATTTGACATTTCAAATTGAATTTTGGTACCTATTTGCTGGGCCATCTTTTGAATATTAAATCTTAAATGTCCTTTTCTTTATCATTTGAATTAAGTTACAAAATGAGCAGTCTTGAAGAAGAAAATGAAAATGCAATTTGGATGATTTATTAATAATTTTATTTATGAGTCAAAAATTGCAGCTACATTCTTAAAATGAAAAAGCATTTCTGTAAATGCATTTTAATTTGAATTATGGTACAAATTCGCTTCCATACTGGGTTTGTTTGTTGACATATTATGAGTCATATTTGGAGTTTCACTCTGCCATTTAAAGGATGTCTTTGAAAGTATTGGCCCATTTTACCATTCTCAAGTCTGCAACATGTTTTCTTTTATATCTTTCATTCACTGAGTCAGTGTAATCCATCACATCGGCCAAGGCTGACTTGATCATTTAGATGTATGGCTGAGATAATGAACTGACGTGACTTTAGAGGGTGTGACGCTGTTCTGAACAATGCAACAGGGAGGAAATGTATCCTGAGGTTTCGTCTTGAGGATAAAACGAAACTGAAAATGCACTCACCCCTTTTGCATTTACAGTAAAACAAAACTAGTGCAACATCGAATCATAACCTTGTTTGGCAATCACAGTATCTTCCTGTGATACACCCACATACCTTGGGTGCGGAACGAAGGTATATTAACTCCTGTGCTTCTCGGGTTAAAGCACGCACTGAATTACCCATCGCAAGACTTCAGAGACTTCATCATATGGAAAAAGGTAAGAAAATGTAATATCCTTGAAAAGTTTTAGTAAGATTAATAAGACTAAAAATATTCATTCTGTTGTATTGAATTGTAATAATATGCCTTGTGCCAAGATATATATTTACATGAATTATTAATTAGCAGCAGTGTTCTATATCAGTGTTTTACATAGGTGGAAATAGTAGCTAAAAACTGAACTCCAGCAAAAGTACTATTACTTTTCAAAATCAACGACTCAAGTTGAAGTAAAATTAGTATATTTATATTTATTATATTTATATTTTATATTTATTAGTAATACATATTTGAGTAAGAATACAAAAGTATTTATTGTAAAAGTTACTTGAGGAGTGAGTAACTTAACTAACTGCCTTTTCTGAACTCGATCTGACTGAAATTATTTCAACAAAAGATGGTCTTCCTTCGGTAAAGTTGAAGAAGTGAACATACACCTGTATTTATTCATGATGAAATGTCAAGTCGTCATCTCCTGATTAGATGATCTGCCCCCACACACATGTCAAATGCTTGTTGTTTTGTACATTATGTCAAGATTTGTCAAATAAATCTTAAAATCGGATGTGGTCAGGCACAAGAGCTGAAAGGGTTTTTCCTGCTTTCCAAAGGGGGCAAAATATAGATTTTTAATTGGCAAAGCATAAACTGGTCGGTTTGTATGCAAAATCATAATCTGCAAACATTCTGATTTTAAATCTATGTTTACTATTGTTTTGTACAGACCAAAGAATTCTCATTGTTAATTGTATTTTTCATTAAGTTACAGAAAACTTAAAGTGTGATGGCAAGTGGATTACCTCTGTCCACTGCTCAAAGTGGGGGTCATGAAGTCAGACATTCGCTCTCTCTGTTGGATGTTCTCAACCCAAATCAGTTAGAAGGAAAGTCTTTAGATGCATGTCTTCGTCAGCAGACGGAAGAAAACTTTTACAGAGGGGCCCCACCCCAATGGTTAAACTTTTACATAAGTGAACAGTTGGAGTCAGATGGCATAGGAACTCCTTTTATCCAACGGGATGGATACAGTGAACTTGTGGAACAAATTCGCCAATGGAGGAAACACCCTGGAATATCCACGGTTAAACTGTACCACCAGACAGGATGTGGGGGAACCACACTGGCTATGCAGGTGTTGTGGGACATGAGGAAAACCTTCAGGTGTGCCGTTTTAACAGGGTCATCCTCAGACATCACAAATGTAGCAAAAGAGGTGGTGAACCTTTTCGCAGATGGTGGTCAAGGCTTCCAGAACACTGTGCTGCTGTTAGTGAATGATGATCATATTTTGGAAAACCTGCAAGACAGCATTATGATGGAGATTGCTGAACAGAGAATAGTCACCCGTATGCCTGTGGTGATTTTCTTCAGCTGCGTAAGAAAGAATGCAGTTCTACAGAGTGACCATGTCATCATAGAAGCAGCACTTTCTGACACAGAGGAGAAAAAATTCAATGAGAAGAAGGAGGAGCTCCGCAGAAGGTTCGGTAGTAAATGCGAACAGTTCCATGGCTTCAACATATTGCAAACTAATTTCTCTCAAGATTACGTCAAACAAGTGTGCAAAGTAATCCGTCCTGTCCCAAGAGCAAAAAGACCAAAGAGGATCCAGCTTGTTGGCTTCCTATCCCTGCTGAATGCCTATGTACCAGGCTCATATCTCCTGGAGAATCAGTGCCTGGACTTATTCAAACATAAAGACTACAGAATGAAGCCCTTTAGTCATCTCATCATCACCTTCCAACAAGGTACAGAAAAAAGAGTCTGTATGGCTCACTCAATGATAGCGCAGTGTTGTACTGAACTGATGGCTGAGGCTGGTGTGACCAGAAGTGACACAGCAAGAAACTTCTTGACCCATTTGTGCAGAGATGAGGTTCCTCCATTTTTGCTTGGTTTTGTCAAAGACATGCTGACCAAAAGAGAAATGAAAATAAAAGAGAACCCAATCAACAGTACAGAGATCACAGAAGAACCAGAAAGATTTTCTAGACTGATTCTAGATATTCAAAAGAAGGAGGGCGAAACTGTGAGTGCATCAGTATTAAAGGTGGCCTCAAAGAAATTTGATAAAAATCCATATTTTCCACAAGCACTTGCACGATTTTACTACATAGAACTAAAAGACTACAAACCAGCAGAATTGTGGGCAAAGAGAGCAAAGCAAAGAGATCCCCAAAATTCATTCATTGCTGATACACTGGGCCAAGTCCACAAAAACCACTTGAAGAACAAAAAGTCTGATGTCAAACCAAGAGAAATATTGCAACTGGCCACAAAGGCCATCGATGCTTTCAAAGATGAAGAAGGACTTGCTGAAAACGAACAGGGGACAGACATGAAAGAAGATGGCGAGACCAATGTCTCTCGTATTTTTAACAGCAGAGGGCAGTTTGGTTACCTGCAGGTTTGCAACCTCGTGCATGACCAACTAGTCAGTCAGAACGAAACCTGGAAAAGGGTTCTCACAAAGGCTGTGCCCATGGGCTCTGTCCTGGAATTACTCGGAGACAACCAACTTTTCGAATTTAAAGATCTGATAAACAGCCTCAGAGATGAGGTCGCAAAGAAGTGTGACTTTTTTGATAAATATCTGAGTTACTCAAAGCCAGACATGAAGAAAGATGATCCATCTTACCTTTACGAAGACATAGCAGAATGCTACAGGAAGTATGTCAGAAACTCTCCACCAGAACATGTCAAAGAAAAAGGGGCTGATTTCATCCAGAAGCTTGAACAAAACGTGGTTGACACCTCTGCTGGACCACTCTCATGTCTTGATGGAGAATACAGCGAATCAGAGCTTAAAGAAATAACCACACAGTGGGAAGAAATCTCTCTTCACAAAGATTCGGTAACAGCTCTGGTCAACTACATCTTTGCTCATGTCATGTTAATGAACAGAAGGGCAGTACTTCCCCATGAATGCAAGTCTTTAACGGCATTTAGAAAGAAAATGCCCCTGAGCACTGACGAATCACCCGAGAGCCACATGTTAGCCCTCCTCTTGGACTGGCCTACAAACGATGAGGGCAAATGTTCCGCCGTTAGTCAACTAATCAAGTGTATGCGCCTCTCTTATAAACAATCATACGAGAAAGACCTTCGATCAAGACACCTCTGCCCTCTGTTTTTCATTGGAAAAGCTCAAGGTCTGAACAGAATTGTCCACAGAAAGACCCTCGAGGGATTGTTTGAGCGAAATAACACAATTCAAGATTGGAGCAACAACTGGAGTAGTGAGAAGATTTTCAAAGATCGCATGGTCCAAGATCACCTTCTAAAACTAGATGGGATGGTGCGAAACTACAGACTTCTTGCAACTGTTGGTGGCACAGTGATTCAGGTGGATGCGAACATGCGAAACAGCCTGTGGAAACATCGGCAAGTTTCCTTTTACCTTGGATTCACCATCAGAGGTCCTGTGGCTTTTGGCATCCATACAAAAACTGCAGAAAGGGGTAAGAAGGGTAGCATAGTATTAGTTAAGCATAATTAAATATGTACGTGGAAGATGATCTGAAAATAGTTCCAAACAAAGTTGCAATCGGGGATGCTGGATTCTGGATTCCTAGCATCATTTTTAGATTAAGAGGACTCCACAGTCAAGGTAGCAATATCAGGTAATACATGTTTTTTAAAAATAAAATGTGCTGACAAACAGTTCACATGGTATGTCATTTAAGCAACTTTTTCAGTGTTATGATGGGAGCAACCATTATTTAGGTGTAGGTTACTGCCAACTAACTGCCACAAGGGGGAGACAAACATCCCATACTCCAGCTTTAAATGCTGTAAAGGAAAATGAAAGGTGGTTATCAGGAAAGGTTTGGTGGTGTAAGCACTGTACCTGAGGCATTATTTTAGGAGAGTCACATTTCTGTTTATAAATGTTATTTCTTATTGTGTGCACCACTAATGGAATCCCATCCCATTGGTACTGTGTGGCGGCAGAGATCTCAGAGACAGAATCAGAACTGTCTCCATGCGAAGACACCACTACAGGTAAGTACAGTAAAAATCAAAATATGTTTTATGTCATTTTGGCATACCAGCCCTTTTAAACTTGTGTTTTGAATGTGTTTCTAAAAGAACCTGCTGTGAGGATGAAGTTTGGAGCAAGCTGCAGTAAAATGGTATGTTTTTTTTTTGTTTGTTTGTTTTTTCTCTCTTTATTGTATTTTATGTTAATTTAGAAAAACAACTGCTCATGAAATATATATATATATATATATATATATATATATATATATATATATATATATATATATATATATATATATATTGTCTTCTGAAACAGGACTCCAGTGATTTGACCAAGCTTCAACCTGAAGTCGATGACATTCATACCTATAGGTAAAGACTTATTATTATTATTAATGCAGAGACATGAATTGAAAAGCAGTGTTCTAAAAGTAAAGTTTATGACATATCAACACATTACATGTTTTAATAGCTTAAAATTGGCAATCTTGAAGATTTGACTTGTGTTTCATTTGGTGACATCTGAGTTACTGTAGGCAATGGCAAACTAACTAACTGCAAATCCCTGAATTATGGGTTCTCCAACCATTATCAACTGCTATGCTGCATGTGGCACAATACTGCAAAAAGCACACAGTTGAAGGAGTTGTTTACCTCACTGACAAGTTGAAGGTGTGCAGGCTGTCACCTGCAGCTCTTCATCTAACAGCCTGCTCCTTTTTCCATCCCCTTCGCAGACTGTATAAAACTGCTCCCTGAAATGTTTTAAGCTAATGAGCTGTAGACACATTTAATTTTAATAAACACACATTGCATTTCCTATCACTACTTCATAATATAAGTTAAAGGAACAGTTCACCTAAAAATGAAAATTAAGACATCATCTCTCATCCGCATGCTGATGGAGACTTGGGTGAAGTTTCGCAGTCCACAAAAGATTTCTGGAATTTCACAGCAAAACAGTATTGTCCCTCTGATGCAGTAATTTGTTTCCCCTTTCACAAAATTAGCCTCCAGTCTGAAGCAGGTCAGTATGAATGCAGTGTGTCTGCCCTGCGCTGGGTTTGTAAGGAAAAGGTCAGCTTCACATACCAGTTTCGCTCGTGGGAGGAACATATGAAGAGGCCGCTGTGCAAGGATTACATGCAGGCTGGGCCTCTACTGGACATCAGTGTCACATCTGGAAACATAGAGGAGCTGCATCTGCCACACTGGATCTGCATAGGTGAGTAGTCATGTAATTATACCTATGAATAGAAAACAGGAACACACATTCATTTTCATTTTCTTGTCATTAAAATTGTACATGTTTTGAACTTTAACAGATCGAAACATCACCATGTCAGACATGTTTGCAGTTCTACATCTGGACGCCAGTGGCAATGCTGTTGGCAATGTCGTGGAGCGAGTGCCTGTAGTGACAACATCCCACATCATGTTCTCCCAGCCCACTTTGTCGCCGAAAGGGGTCATGATCAAAAAGAAACCAGGCATTCCGATTTACTGCGATGTGTTGATATACAAGAGAAGCAAAGAATTCCTCACATTGGATGTTTACCTGGTGCCACGTGATCCCGCTCTAAAACAGGTGTCTATTTAATTTGCAACTGTAGTTTATTCAAATTATTAACAGATAACAGCAACAATGACAGAAAACAGTATATTTTATTACCAAGGGAAAGCACCACAATCATAGCAATGTAAAGGCCATCTCCTTCTGGTGGAGCACCATGGGACCAAATTTCAGAAAAACAAACTATGTATGGTAGTGAATGACAAATACATTTTTGATCCTTTTTCATCACTTTAAAAGCAAATTTTTCAATTTGAGAAAGTTGCATTGTGGTAAAAAGCTGTTGATTTGTTAGCATGCTAACCAGCTAGCTCCTGTGCTAGCATTGGAGATCACTCATACTCAAGTAAGCTAACAAGACCACTATTACATGCTGACTGAGCTAACTTGGTAGCAGCACCTACAGTGAGCAGCAGTGAGCAGTTACTGTGGTGCTTTACGGCCCCCTGTCTGTTTGGAGTAAGAACTTAGGTGGCCGATTCTTACATATTTCACCGTTTAATAAGCAGCAAAACCCACACCAGAAACCTTGCAGAGCCGGTGCTGAACATTAACTAGCACATAGCACTAACTCACCTTTTGCCTAACTGAAGCTCTCTGTATGGCCAGACTTGTTGAAATTTTGTCCTTGTTTAATAGATTTTCCATGCTGAGGTGACGGCCATGTTGGTGGTGTTGGTGTTAGAGATGATGCAGTTGACTGATCTTTTAAATTGACAAACAGCCCCAATTCAAACAAGATCAAAAACGCATTTGTCACTCACCATTAAGCACTATATATATATTTTTTTCCGAAATAAGGTCTAGTGAGGGAAACCAGTAGGGCAGTGACTTCGCCCCTCTATGGTGGCAGTACTTCTGAAAATGTGAGTTTGAGGAGGCTTCACTTTTTTATTCTTTTTTTTCACAGGAAGTGGAACAAAACTCTTGTGGATCAGTAATAATCCCAAAACCAGGCCCAGACAAGTCTCTTCAAATGGGAGATAATTTCCTCCTCACAACAGACCAGGCGGATGTGAACATTCAACCGAGCGTATGTTTTAACAGTTTTAACTTTGCTAACACATTTTCATTTAATTATTAAAAACAGAATCATTGGGAAAGTATCCATTTAAAGATCCTTGCTCATAATGCCTGGGAAAAAATTAATTAATTAAACATTAAAAAATGTAAATTTAAAAAATGTATTTATTATGTTTTCCGCAGACACGAGACCTCAGATATGATAGTAGAAATGTCTTTGAGGTGTTCATCAGAAATGCAGACAGCGACTTCATCCTCAAGCTTGAAAGTGAGCAGGAAACTGTCTGGACATGTACTATTCATAAAGGTCAGTGGTTTTAAAATAATTTCAACAAATTCGTTTGCATCTCCTGAACCACATTAGGCTAAATGTGCAACAGCTCGATAAACAAATGACGTGTATATTGAAAATGTTTCAGTAGAAAGCAAAAAACATTTAATCAGTTTCCAGTAACAAAGGAAGCTCTGAGGGACAAAAGAAGAATTTTGTTTTCTTCTGGTGATCCATTCTCTGTGTCTGGTTTAACTTGTTTATAAATAGATTATATATATATATATATATATATATATATATTTGCATTTGTGAAACCAACTGGGGAAAAGTTTTCGCACAGGTATAACAACTTCCCCTGAAAGTAAAATGTCACTTATTTTCACACACAAGTGAAGAGTGTTTTTCTGGTGATCCATTTTCCATTTTTCTTTTTCATGTGTGAAACCAAGTGAAAAGGAAAAAAAAATCATGATATTTTAAGTTCCTTAATCTGTGATAACATGTGGGGGGAAAAAAAACTTTTTTCTTGTGTGAAACCATTTTGTCTCTTCAGAAAAATAATTATCTTTTTCATGAGTGAGTTTTTCAGGAGAGTTTGACTTTTTTTTGCATTTGTGAAACCGAGTTGAAAAAAGAGTTTACACATATGAAAAGAAAAATTCTCCTTCAATAAAATTTCCCTCCGTTTGACTGGTGTAAAGATAAGTTAAATGTTTTTCTTTGTATTTCTATCAGTGATATAGTCTTCAGGACAATTTTTACAAACAAAGTTTACACACAAAAAAAATCACTTTGAAACTTTCTTTTTCCACATTTTAATTTTTTTTATTATTTTGACAGGAATTATTCTTTTTTTCATAAGTGAAACTGAGTGAAGAAAAAAAACTTGCATAAAAAAATAATATTTCCCCTGAAATAAAGAAATTAACTTGCTTTCACACATGAAAATAAATTGTCACAAAATTAAGGAACTTAAAACCATTATCCTGGCAAAACTTTATATTCCATCAGTCATAAACGCAGGAGAGAAAATAAGAAAAAGGATGACCCGAGGGCTTCTGTCGGTAACTAATCAGCACTGTTCATGTGTTCTTGTTCCAGGAGACTATCAAAATCAAAGCACTGATCGTGTACAAGGTAAGAAAAAACACATTTGATATGCAAAAATCAAAATTGGGATCAAGCGTGGCTTCAAACACCATTCATATCCTCTGCTTAATTTCTAGTAGTCGCTGTTTGTTCACTGCTCTTATCTTCTGTGACACCTCAGGTCAGCATTCTGGTCAGGCAGCTGCAATTACCAGCGCAAATGATACAGGAGCTCAAGGAGAGAAGACTCATCTCAAATGAGAACTGTGAACTGTGAGCTTTAAAATCCTAAGATCAAGTTTGTGATGAAAGCTGGCACAAGAGGCAGAGACGCTCTCTATGAATCCTTCAAAAAAATCCTTCCTCATACCTCATCTCTGAGCTTGAGGGATCTGGATAACAGTGAATCATAAATGTAAAAAACTGTTGATTTGAACACAACATGAACATTTGGCACTGAGATGAGAGGACAGCAGGAAGCCCTCTGTATGTTCTAACATTTTATTTGATCTGTAACTCTAAAGAAGCTCCATTCAATATAAACAAATGTAGTCTAATCACCACAGAACGATAAGCAGTACACTGAGGGGAGTGGAGGGTAAACATTCCTTCATCCACCTGGATTTGCATGAATGTACTTTTTCTTCAGGATCTTTTGTTTGACTTCTTTTTAAGATATTTTTTTGCATCTTTTATACTTTATTTTTTTATTACCTCATCATTAGGAGTTGGAGGTGGAGCAGAAGATGCTGGGCCCAGTAGATGTCCAGCGTCCTGAATGTACTGCTGCTTTTAGTAATGAACTCACTTCTGTCAGCTGACCCGACATCAGCCACCTCAAGTGAGAAGAGAGACTTCTTGAGGAAAAACTGTCGTCTTTTGCATCATATGTATTTCAGTATTGTATTACTTTTGAACTACTACTATGCAAGTGTGACACCCACTAATGTGTGGTCTCATTAGTTATTTCTTTACGTATGCTTTTTATGTGTTTATTTTTGGGGAAACTAGCCTTATTGTGGTAATTTGATGAATATTTAAGTTGGTAGCTGTTTCCCCCGTCATGTCACAAGAGAGCATCGCCTCCTCAGGGAGACCGGCTCGGTGCAGCATAGACAGAAGCGAGAGAAGGAAACACTTCACCTGTTGCCTGTCTCATCATTTATCTGTCCTTTACAGGTCAGTAATTTAGCAAAAAATACACACATGGACGCTAAAATGTGTATTTATGTTGTTAATACTAGCAATATAATGTGCTTTGCTCGTCAGGACATCTGAGAGTTTTAAAAGAAGTAGTAAGCAGAGCTAGCTTAAATGCTATATATGCTCTGTATGTTGGACTAAATGTAATCAGGTTTCATTTTTAAGGCTCATAGCTGCAGTTGGTTAGGCTTTAAATACTATACTATACTAACTGGTTTCTAAAGGACAATTTCATGTGTTTATTTCATGTTTCTTGATTTAATGCTTGTTGGCTCTGTCACTTTCTCATGGTATTTGCCATTGTATTTTGCTAGCAGGATGCTAAGTGTTAAACAAGCTGCCGGTCTAACTGGATATTTATTGGTATATGTGAATACATTTATTGAAGCTAAAAGCTTGAGGCCAAAAAGACATATGTAGAAACTGTATTTGTTTAGTTTATTTCATTTGTATATGAAACATAACGGAAAACAGAAATGTGTTTATTGCAGTTTGTTTGGTTGAATTGTTGAAATTGTGAACTCGTATTAGATTTAGGGGAAAATGTGTGAAATCGATGTTAAAAATTAAAGCACAACAGAAGAGAACGGAGGAAACGCATCACCTGTTGCCCGTCTCATAATTTCTCTGTCCTTTACAGGACAACATTATAATCTGCCAGAGCTTGGATTACTCTGTATGGGCTGTATGGAGCCATTTTTTACATTGTTATTTAACATTTTAAAACAATTCCCATCCCCATCTTGTTTGGGAGCGTGCTACTGTCTTACTGTGAAGCTCCAGACATGTTTTGAGGACTGTAAAACTTTCATCGGTATGAGCAGTGACCAAATTTTCAGTTTGAGGTGATCTATTAATTTAGGGTTAACACAGGGTAATGACAGGCTCTGGTCGGTAACAACCTGCAGAAATTGAGAGTACTCAGCTAATGGCGACTCTCAAATGTAAGTTAGCTGCTAACCATGTAGAACGCTCCGCCAGAGATCTGAAGCCTTGACACTGTTTCCAATCGTGTGTCCCGATAATTGTATAAGATTTCCTACAATTTATCACCACAACCGCTTAAACAGATTGTAACAACATGAAGAGCAGGCCCAAGAATTACATTTTAACTTAGAAGACGGCAAATAGAGCTAGCACTAGTGCTGAATGTCTCTGGGGATAATTTATAACATGAATGAACTGAAGAGTTTTACTGTTGTTTTAATGGCAGTTGTTGAGAAGGCTGACAGTGTGTTACCTACTGGGAAGGAATTATTATTATATGTATTAATATTATCATTAATATTATTATAATATTATATCATTATCATTATGCAATTTTTGTATCTGTAGAGTTGGATCCATGACCATAGCCAGCTATGAAGTAATTATTTCCTACATACTGAAATTAAAGAGTCTGCGCTATACAACTGTATAATCAGGAGCTGAAATGTCTGGTCTGTCCTTAACGTGTCTGTATGGCATCTCTACTATGATCAGTCAATCTTTTATAATCAGGTCATTTACAAATTAATGCATAGTACATTGGTAACCTGGTCTCAGGTCTGTTGCTGAAGCAGGAGGATGGTTTAATGGTCTAATATTTACAGATGAGTTATTAGTGCATAGTGCAGTGGGCTGCAGCTGTGAAGTCAACAGAGCAACAGAGAGCAGTAAGTGTGTCTGTTATGTTGAAACTTTAAGTTTAATGTCTACACAATGTACATGCTGCAAATCTACCAATACTCCTGTTTTCTGCCGTAATGTAGTGAAATGTTCAAGCTCAATGTGCATTCAATTAGTCACGTTCATTGATGAAGCCTGATGTGAGAAGCAGAGACCAAATTATGCACACACAAAAAACACAAACAGCTGATGTAATGATTCAACCACAAAGGCTCTAATGAGGTAAAAGTGAAGACATGAATCAGACGAGTCATCTGATATGAGACATTTTCAGAAAGATAACAGACTGATGTAGCCCACATCTCATCATATTGTTTTCATGTGATCGGATAGTCTACATCTGGACTGGATTCATCAAAGTTTAAGGACACTGAATGCGTTAATATATTGATTCATTATTTTCTTCTGTATTCAGTGATATTGTCATTGTGAAATCATCATTTAATAACCTAGAATGTGATCATGGTGTCTTTTGAACAGAAATGATGTAACATTTGAAACCTGACGTTCAAGAATGATCAGCCTCAAACCTTTAAAACAGACCATGAAAAGAAAGACATTATAGATAGATAGATAGAATTACTTTAATGATCCCAGACTGGGAAATTATTTAAATTTAAATTCATTTTATCAGTCAATGAAGAACTTTGTTTGAGATCCTTTTGTTCTCCTTCAGACAGGCTGACACATTTTAACTCAAAAAAAAAAAAAAAAAGATATGCATGTTTACGATGACACACTTGAGTTTAATCTGTTATCTGTCTTCACTCTGGTGAATGAAACTCCGGTCATGTTGTGATGTGACAGATCAGCCTGATCCGCTGCAGTGTCCAAACAATAACTAAGAAGGCATATCAGCTGGCAAAAGACTTCCGTGAAAGCAGTTCACCTGTTGTTTCCTTGGCCATTGCTCCTCAGAGATCGATCCTCAATCCTCGGAGCACAAAAAGAGACTTGGGAAGACCTGCAAGATGGTGGACAGGAACGATTTCTGGTTCTACCAAGGAAACGACAAATGAGAGACATGTGAGGTACCCATAGTTACTTCCTGAGCTGACTTGACGTGTGTGTGTGTGAGAGAGAGAGTGAGAGACGCAGGGATGCCCTTAAAGGCGCCAATCGCTACAATATGTCCCTATGCTAAATGAAAGTAATTAAATATTCAGTATGGCTTTAACGGCTGAATCACTATGTTTGCTACTTTTTTCTCGCTGGCAAGTTATAATTGTATCGCTTGAAGGGCACTGGGGTTTTTTCAGAGAACAAAGAATGTGACTGACCTGCTGTGTTGCCATCATCAGGCGTCATTATATAACAGGCAGTTGTTTGCACATTCATGAGCTAGTTATCGCAAATCTACCCACCCAAGTTGGGTGTGGTGGTTGGCAGAAAATGTCACCATTCAGGTTGCTTAGACACAGATGACTTGCATTGTACAAGAAAAAGGTAAGAAAAAGAACTTTCAAATACATTATTAAGTGAAGTTCTAATTCATTAATCAGTGCTGTTATCAAAGTTTAAGTTTTTGAGAGTAAAATAATCTGCAACAGGTTTTGTTAATGTTGAAAATTAAACTCAATTGTCAATGACCACTGTCTTTTAACTAATCTAAATGTGGAATCAGGATTGACTTGACTGACTTGGTTTATAGAAGGAAATCGAGAGACACCAAGTAACTTGAGATTAAAACTTTAGGCATTCTTGTAATTGAATTTATCAAGCAGTATAATAAGCTAAAACAAGGAGCGCAATACAGAAAATTTCTCGGGGTGCACAAGATTGAGCCATAAGGAAAGACAATACTACTGTTTTTAAACCTTGAGCCCTGGTGAGACTCTTCTTAAAAAAAGAATTAAAAAGTGGTGGCGGCAAGCTTTCCAGCAGCAGTGTGTTGCAGCTTTTGAGTAGGAGTGGTTATGAGTGAGGAAGGAGCCACATTTAAATGGACAGCCTTGTGGGAGAATAGCTGTGATTGGTGTGAGAGTGACTGGTAACAGTAGCCCTATTTCACACAGAGACACCACATTATCTCCACAGCGGAGGTTCGCCAATTCTCTGCATTTGTTTGTTCACACAGAATCAAGCAGCTCCAGCGTAAAGGGGCACTGAAGGTGAGGTTTGCCCAAGGCGTCATGCAAGCTACGACCACCACTGTCGCCATCAGTGAAGAGGATGCTCTCTGACTGTCTTACTCGCAGGGAGGGATGCTGTTTTCTGGGGGATAATCACTGAAGTCTCCATCAGACAGTAACTACAACAACACAATAGTGGAAGGAGACAAACACTTGGTGAGTTAAAGTTTTTTGCCGGAGACAGACGCTCTTGAGAGTCAGTGGGACAGACAGGATGACTTCTTCACATATAACTGTAATAGTTTTTTCCTTGTATAAGTTGCCAAAGACACTACCAGTCGCTACATTACTGTTGTTTGGTCCTGTAAAGTTGCTTTGTGGGACATTTCTCTTTATTAAGGACCTGTTTAGTTACCACACTGTAAACACCATCAGCCCACCGCATCTGAAACTACAGACTGGCACAAGTGTATTTAGGGCATGTACTACTTCCTTTTACTTGTTAGATGGCGGATAATCTGGACCCAGAGGGGTTGTACTTAGGTTACGGGAAAGTTATGCCGGCTGGTCCCTTTGGCTTTTCTGTTTCACAATCATCTGTCCCTTTAACAACCCTGTTTGACTATCAATCAGTGAAATGCAGCTCAGGCCTCCTCTCGACAATGGCCGTGCCACTGGCCTAGCTCCTGCTAGCTAGCTTAGCCGAACTTGCTTCGTGTCCAATAAAACACAAACACTTCAACTGCGATGGAGAGTCCAACTCACACACTCACAACACGTCGTCCGCCAACAGTTCACAGTCCGTTAGTGAGAAAACACGACACTGACGAGACGACACACACAGTCCACTGTCAGCTGCTTGACGCCATTAACTCTCCGCTCCTTCTTACTCGTCACTCACGCTCCGGTCAACAGGGAAGTGAATAAACTCTTAAAGGTCATGAACTATGACCACTACACGTAAAAGGAATTACTTTTCAACTTCTTTTAAAACATTTAGAACCCATGAAATTAGACTTTAAAGTCACACATTTTAAACAGAAATTATTTAGACATTTTAATATTTGTCTCAAATTATTTCATTCAAATTTTAACTTCTTAACACCTGGTGTTTTATCTTTAACTTGTTCACAGGAGAGAAAAAGTAAAATAAATAATTTTGTGTATCCTTTAAACACAACATTGGCCATTGCTAATGACATACACAGTAATTAATCTAGCATACTTTCATTAGATGAATCAATTCAAGCTTAAATTTAGTCTATAATTAGGCTATACTGAGCCTGATCTATTTAAACCAGAGATTTTCAAAAAATGAAGTTAACACCTTTTAGAAAAAGGTCACCTGGGGTAAAACTCCCCCTGCTACCCTGATCTGCATTTGTATAGCTCACAGCATTTTCATTTACATGTTAAAGCCTCCCCTAGAATCAGGGGGAGGGGGGTCATGGGGGGACAACTGCCAAGCAAGGCCCACGTCAATTTCCGACAGTTCGTGGCAGTTTTCGATGTTGCCTGCAAATTGTCGCGTGCAGTCGCAAACCTGAACTTCCGCGACAATCTACAGTGCCGCATACTGACGAAAATCCCACTTTTCATGCAGTGGCACTGATCTTTAGCATAAAAGGAGGAGGAGCGCTGCTGCGCATGCCTGCATGTTTATTTGTGATAAACAGTAGCAAATGGGATGCTCATGGGTGAATTAATCAAATAATTGAATGATTGTGTGTGTTAGTAATTATGTTGGTTAATGGTGATTTAAAACTTGGTCCATGTAGAGCATCTACACCTTATTATTATTATTATTTACACGATAAACAGTCCCAAAACTTCTTAAAATGCTCATCACAATATCCCAGAGCCCATAGTGATGTGTAAAAATGCTTCCTTTGTCCAACCAATGATCCAAAACCCCTATTAACTGTCATAAATGACAAAGAAAAACAGCAAATCCCCTATTTTAAGAAGCTGAAACCATGAATGACAATTTTCAAAATTAAAAAAAAAATGAAAATTTGAATGAGTAATTGATTGTCAAAATAGTTGGGAATTGATTTTCTTTGATCAGCTAATTGATTAATCGACTCATTGTTGCAGCTAGTTCTATGTGCCCCTGCCCTTTGAAAGGTTTCTGAACAACCTATCTCAAATATATTTATATCAAAAGCTAAAAGTTTAATTCTGTTCTTTCTGAAGAATTTCCTCTGTCCTGTCAAGTTTACAACAACAGCTATCAGTTTTGCTGCTTAAATGTTTAACGGTATTTGTTACGGTGACAGACTGTTATCCAGTAATATCACAACCTTTCCAAATGAAAAGTTAAAATAGAAAGCAGCCTTTCTAATCATTAAAGCAGTGTTTTGTTGATCTACAGTGCAATTGCTTGTTGCCGAAAGATAGCAACCCATCGTCATGTGGGCACAAGCAAATTCACTAATTCACACAATGGGGATGATGGGCGTGAGAATGGCAACTGCCTGATTGAAGTGCTGTGTTCTTTATTGAGCAGATTCCGTATCTGTGATAAAATATCCGTCTCTCAGGGAAAGTTTGATGTTTTTGATCTTCTGATAGTGTTATCACTTTGGGTCCCCCTGAACCTGATCCTGAGTCTGACAATCCAGTTTTTAGAGTTACATGGTTTGTATTTAATTTATTTATGTAAATAGTAGTATAGAATACATGAATATCGTATTGTTATCAGGGTCTCTGCAGGTTTGAACAAGTCAAATTTAAGACTTTTTAAGACCTTTTTAAGACCATTTTGAACTAAATTTAAGACCTACACGAAGTACAAAAAAGTAAGGAAAAATGCGGTCCCAGAATTGCTTTAAATAAATAACCACATTTATTGCCATTCACAGAGCAGCTCAAACAATGAAGAACGGAGTGAATGAGTGTGTGTCAGGGTTATTATAGTTTAAACAATTTTATTAGTTTTTATTTTAATTTAGTTTTTCAGTTGGTTTTTTCATTTTAGTTTAGTTTCAATTAGTTTAACAAGTGATCTAAGTAGTTTAAGTATAGTTTTTATCAAGGAATTTAATTTGAGTTAACTATAATAACCCTGGTGGGTGCGCACACACACTTACACTGACACACACACAGTGTTCAAAATCGAAAGCACCTCCGCTTTCAACGTCGGATGTCGCTTCACTGTTAGGTGGCAGAGGCAGTGCAGAGTTCGGGTCGAGCAGAACTGGATGAAATTGGACCGGGAACTGGTGACAAAGGCGTACATAAGTGTGTGATTACGTGACTTCGCTGGAGACTTTTAGAAGCTAACTGGTGTTTTTTCAGCGCTTTCACGTCGAATGTGCCCAATTTGAGGGTCGAAGTAGTAGCGGAACTGGCGAAGTGTGCGGCGATAAATTCCGACCGCGCTGTCGGCAAAATACCACTTACGTTCCTGGATACTTCATACAGAAGAACACACGGAGATGACTGTGAACCTCACCAACACATTTCCTCCAAACCCAAAAAAAAAAAAAAAAAAAAAGGCGATGACGGAAGCGGTTAATGAACGTACATATTTAAGACCCGACTAAATGTAATTTAAGACCTATATGCAAAATATGAACGTATTTAAGACTTTTTAAGGCCTAAAATTGAGATTGTCAAATTTAAGACTTTTTAAGACTCCGCGGATACCCTGTGTTATATATTGACTTTTTGGTGAATAGCCATTTTAGGAGCACAAAGGAAGAGTTACTAGAATTGCATTTCTAACTGAGTGCATTTCTGGCTGCAAAGATGAGCGCGAAGACATTAATACTGTAGTGTTCGTTTTAATGTGTTGCCACCAACTACCCATCCAACCAGTAAGATAACCAATGTTTCATTCTCACTTTTTACATTTAGGGGTTCATGACACTGAAAGTCTGAAATGGCCTGGAGACCAGCCCTGTACACTGCCACAGGTGGAAAAATTTATATCGGAAGTGAAATCAGAGATAACCTTTCTCTTTTGGATGTTGTCTATGCAAATCAGTTTGAAGGAGAGATCATAGACACAAAAGTTGCTGAGCAGACGGAGGAAAACTTTACAGAGGGGCCCCACCCACATGGTTGAACTTCCACATTAGACAACAGGCAAAATCAGATGGCACTGGAACTTCTTTCATTAAAAGAGATGGATATGATACACTTGTGCAACAAATTCGCGAAAGGGTAAAAGGCTCTGGAACATCGACAATTAAATTATTCCACCAACAAGGATGTGGGGGAACCACATTGGCGATGCAGGTGTTGTGGGACTTGCGGAAAAAAAATCAGGTGTGCCGTTTTAACAGGGCCATCGTCAGACAGCAGAAATGTTGTAAAGGAGGTGGTGCGCCTCTTCAGAGCAGGCAGTCGAGACTGCCACAACACAGTGTTACTGTTACTGAATGATAAGTTAAATTTGGAAAACCTGCAAGACAGCAAAATGGAAGAGATCACCGAACAGGAGATAGATACTGATAAGCCTGTGGTCATTTTACTCAACTGCTTGAGAGCAAGTGACAACCTCATCCTTAAAAAGGAGCATTCTTACAGAGTGAAACAAAACTTTAAGAGGAAAAATGTCAGCCTCAAAAAAGAACTCTCAGACACAGAGAAACAAAGATTTGTCGAAAAAAGAGGGGGAGCTTAGCAAGAGATACAGTGATCAATGTAGACAATTTTACAGCTTTAACATAATGCAAAGTAATTTCTCTCAGGCTTACATTAGGAAGACATGTGCTGCATTCAAAATAGTCAAAAGAGCAAAAAGACCAAAGAAGATCCAGCTTGTTGGCTTCTTATCCCTGCTAAATGCCTATGTACCAGGCTCATATCTCCTGGAGAATTAGTGCCTGGACTTATTCAAACATAAAGACTACAGATTTGGAGAGTTTTCTCTGGAGGACAGAATGAAGCCCTTCAGTCATCTCATCATCACCTTCCAACAAGATACAGGGAGAAAAAAGAGTCTGCATGGCTCACCCAATGATACCACAGTGTTGTACTGAACTGATGGCTGAGGCTGGTGTGACCAGAAGTGACACAGCAAGAAACTTCTTGACCCATTTGTGCAGAGATGAGGTCCCCCCAATTAAGCTTGGTTTTGTCAAAGACATGCTGACCAAAAGAGAAATGAAAATAAAAGAGAACCCAATCAACAGTACAGAGATCACAGAAGAACCAGAAAGATTTTCTAGACTGATTCTAGATATTCAAAGACGGAGGGCGAAACTGAGAGTGCATCAGTATTAAAGCTGGCATCAAAGAAATTTGATAAAAATCCATATTTTCCACAAGCACTTGCACGATTTTACTACATAGAACTAACAGACTACAATCAAGCAGAATTGTGGGCAAACAGAGCAAAGCAAAGAGATCCCCAAAATTCATTCATTGCTGATACACTGGGCCAAGTCCATAAGAACCACTTGAAGAACAAAAAGTCTGATGTCAAACCAAGAGAAATTTTGCAACTGGCCACAAAGGCCATCAACGCTTTCAAAGATGAAGAACGACTTGCTGAAAACGAACAGGGGACAGACATTAAAGAAGATGGCAAGACCAAAGTCTCTCGTATTTTTAACAGCAGAGGGCAGTTTGGTTACCTGCAAGTCTTCAACCTCGTGTATGACCAACTAGTCAGTCAGAACAAAACCTGGAGAGGAGTTCTCACAAAGGCTGTGCCCATGGGCTCTGTCCTGTTATTACTCAGAGACAACAAACTTTTCGGATTTAAAGATCGGATAAACAGCCTCAGAGATGAGGTCGCAAAGAAGTGTGATAAGTGAAGATTACCTTCTCAAAGTAGATGGGGTGGTGCGAAACTACAGACTTTTTGCAACTGTTGGTGGCACAGTGATTCCGGTGGATGCGAACATGCGCAACAGCGCAACAGCCTAACCCTGCCTAGAAGGACTTTGTTACCAGCGTCACTGATTGTAAGTGCAACAAGGAGCTTGAGAACGTCAGTTATAACAACCCACGAATTAAAAAAATGTCGGGTTTAAATCAGGCTCGGGCTCATAATTACAATGAGTCAATGAGTCGGGCCGGGCCGGGCCGGGTTCGGACACAACGTGCACGGGCTGGTGTCGGGTCGGGCTTGATATTTTGGGCCCGATCTAAGCTCTAAGACATATGGCTACCGTAACGTGCCACTGCCAAGTAGCCTACGGATCTCTCTTTGCTGTCTCCAATGATCCAAAACCCAACGATTCTTCATTTACCGTCATTAATTATGTTGAAGCCATCTTAACGATGACCAGGGTGGCTCTGTGTGGAATCATGGTAGTCTACTTAAGTGTAGGACTAATTGTAACAGGTGTGGCGCACAATGAGGTTTATGGTTTTTTTGACCGTGAGACGGTGAAGCTGGTTATTTTGAGAGATTCTTTTTTGGTGTAATGTAAAATAAATGGATTGAAAGATTTTTTTTTTTGGCAACTTGACCATTATTTAATCACAGAAGCTGATACAAAGAGCTAGGAAGCACACCATCTACACCAGAGCCACACTTAAATTACTGACCAAACAAACTGCATCAACACATGTCATCTGTCTTTTTCACAGTAGCTGTTAAAGTTGTGGGGTAGAAGGGAGGAGGGAGGTGGGCATGGGGCATCAAGGAAGGTGGAGAAACTAGAAAAGAGGGTAAGAAGTCTCAGTGGTCATTTTTACTGCACATTTCCTCCATTACATCGCAACGTACATTTGATGTAAGTGACTTTGTAAAGTGCTTCATTCTCAAATGTCATGGCAAGTTACTTATTAAACAAATGTGATCATTTATCTTTATGGCTGAGATAATAAAGTGATCCTGTTCCCTCCCAGTGACAAAGAACCTGGCATGGTTTTGGAGGGTGTGACTCCCTGCTGAACTTTGTGATTCAAAGGACGTAGCATTATGGCCTGGAATGACTCTTACAAACTCTTTGATCGACACATACGGTTACTTTGTCTGGCAAATCTCTGCTTGCATCACACCCACGTAGCTTGGTTATATTAACCCCAACTACCTTTATGGTTCGTTATATTAGTTTACTTAAAAAAAAAAAAAAAGTCTGCCAGTCTGTTTTGTGGCATTTTTTGATTTATTTTTGATTTAATTTTTTTTCATCTGTTTTCTCCAGAGCAGATACTAGCAGCTTTTCACAGCAGTCTCATGTGAACTCCAGTGAACACACTAAACTTCAGGGACCTCTGCCTCCTATGGAAAAAGGTAAGAGAAATTCCATAATATTGTTAAGATGTTTTTCTAAGTGTGTTGTAAATATACTCAGACACACATATACTGTAGAAGGTGAGACATTTAGTTTTGATGGTTAAGATCAGGGGTTTCAAGTGAAGCAATGCATTATGTCACTGAGTGTCCTCACAGCAGCAGCATTATTCAGCAGAGTGGTCCCTTTCAGTTTTATATTACTGAATTGTTATAACTGACCTCAGGTTTCATAGCTGCTTGAGATGAAGCTAGGGTTAGGCTTTTATTTTCCTATCTTTTTTTATACTCTTTTATAATATGTAAGCTACTGAATTTCCAATTTCGAAACAGTAGCCATCTATCTATCTAAACTGGTTACAAACAGATTTGTTTCTAAGTTAAATCCAGCCTGTTCTCAATGCCAACACGTCAAATACAGCAGCCCTGGTCCAAAGTTGTGCACTTCTAAGTTTTAGACTGTAGTCAACCCTCCAGTGTCACTTCTTGAAGCAGTAGTATAATATAAAACAATACCCAAATGACCTTGGATGTACCCAAGGTACGTTCGGGGAGCATAATGTGCTACTGTGCACAAACAGCTACTCATAAGTCGGAAAGGTCGCTGCTCAAAAGTAAATTGACCGGTTCACACTCAGGACGGGTCATTTTCACAGTGCTAAAAGGTGAAATTAAACATGAGGTTATTGGTCAATACATGAAACGAAATTGTG
This sequence comes from Sparus aurata, assembly GCF_900880675.1. Taxonomy (NCBI): domain Eukaryota; kingdom Metazoa; phylum Chordata; class Actinopteri; order Spariformes; family Sparidae; genus Sparus; species Sparus aurata. Next base: position 15,012,692 of record NC_044196.1, on the reverse strand, counting down.
AACGGTAATGCAATGCAAGGTTACAACAATATGTGTGGTTAAATGCAAATGATACATTTTGCTACTATATCTAACCCTAACCCTAACCACTTAGGGATTTTTATTTTTTTTTTGCCTAAAACTGACCAAACTGCAACTGTTGAACATTTAACAGTCCAAAGGTCATATGTCATAATATGTTAACTGTTTATCTGCAACCTTTATTTTGAAGGGCTAAGTTAGACTTCACGTTACTGCTGTGAAGTAGTTTAGCACAGTGCAGTAAACTACTGTAAAATTGACAGTTAAAATCTCACCTACAGTTCTCGCTGAAAAATAGACGACCCATCTCAGAATACTTTTTTTTGTCTCAACCTTTTTTCTGCTCCTGTTTTTCCTCACAGTATTAGTATAAATGTTGCTGATGTTACAGTTACAGCCAGTCAAGTGTAACAGCATGATCTGAGATGTTGTGGTGTAGACAGGTCTCTGGTATTCATGCTAGGAGAGCAATACTCATTGAATTGAATGGGCACCAAATTTGCATTCCAAACTGAGTTCCATTAAATTCTATGGCCTCTCACGTCCAAAACTGATGCTAGAGGGGTTTGTAGGCTGTCTTAGTTATAATGAAGGACTTAACTGCTAGGAAGATGGCTCTTGCATATAACAGCTGTACAGTATGCATATAACCTGTGCTTAAGTTGTAAATAAGGAGGTCCTGGAATACAGACAGGGTGCTGTTCTGGTGGCTCAAGTGGAGCTAAAAGTCACAGAACATATAAAATATACCAAGAAAAATTAGCTTGGAGGCACAATGGACAATGCTTGGGGGGGCCATACTGAGCGTTTATACATGTGCACGGCTGTGTATGCGTAACTGGTGGCGGTGAACTGATTTTCAGCTGTACTCTCCCAACACACCGACACCCTCAGCTCACAGCTGTGTCTTCGGGCTACAGAGAGCCAACAGGTGACCTGCCAAAAGTCAGGTCTGCAGGGAGGGCCAACCATACAGAAAGACCAGCAGCCGCTCGTATAGGAGGACCACAACACCTTAAGTGTGCAGCGTGTTTATTGGGGAAACTACACCGGAAAAGAAACTTCCAAGTGGACCGCAGTCACATTTCTGGGGAGATGCAAGTTAGGCTATAGTGTCAATTCGATTCCTCAAACATAGGTAAACAAGCGATTTTTGAGAAACTTTACTGGGAAATAAAAGGATTGTGTAGATAACATCAAATAGGTCTATTACACAAAATGTATTTGGAGACTTTGATAGTGTCAAAAGGAGGTCAAATAGGTGCCTGGCCCAATCTCCGAGGTCTCAGATCCTGTTCTGGTGGGATTAAGCCCTGCATATAACAATTAAATCTTGACAGAACCCTGTTCATTCCTATGACAGCTGCACAACAGTGCATGAAGCCAAAATATTTTGACTTTGCAGGTACAAATTTACACAGATCATCCATGTTGTGGGGCCATACAGCATGCACACAAGACTTTTGTCAACCAAGCCAGCTAACCTCCGGTTTAACTACAAAAAACTTGAATAGAGATAAAATGATTTCATGGTGCAACCTCCTTCTAGGCTTTACAGACGTTATCGGAAAAAATGGCTCAAAGTCTCATCATAAATTGAGTCATTTAATGGGAGTTGTGACATGTTTTACAGGCACTTCTTTCACAGTGTAAAATTTTGGGCCTCTGTGCATCAAGTGATGATGTAATGACACAATTTGCTTCAAAGCCAGCTTGCCCTACAACCACAAAATGTCATGTTTTGGTGGATGTTTGCTGGCAAAAAAAATTGGGTCTCGAGGCGCAGGCTCACTGGAGTGAAGTTAAACACTGGTAATTGTAATTATAAAAAGTTGCTTGAAAATTGGCCAAAGTTCCTGTTTAAGGCCACTGAACAAGTTGCTACACTTGACAAATTGGAAGTGAGAGCTTGTTGGTTAGATTATAATCTCCAAAAATGTTGATAAAATCTTTGTTAACCATTGCCAACAGTTCAGTCTAAGCTAAAAAACTTAAAATTATATTTTTCATTCAGGTACAGGAAACTGAAAGTGTGAGATGGCAAATGGACCAGCCCTGTCCACGGCTAAAAGGGGGGAAATTTATGTGGGAAGTGAAATCAGAGATTCCCTCATTCTGTTGGATGTTCTCTATGCAAATCAGTTCGAAGGAGAATCTTTTGATCCAAGTCTTCTTGAGCAGACAGAAGAAAACTTCTACAGAGGGGCCCCACCCAAATGGTTAAACTTTTACATAAGTGAACAGTTGGAGTCAGACGGCATAGGAACTCCTTTTATCAAACGGGATGGATACAGTACACTTGCAGTACAAACTGCCCAAAGGAGGAAACGCCCTGGGATATCCACGGTTAAACTGTACCACCAGACAGGATGTGGGGGAACCACACTGGCTATGCAGGTGTTGTGGGACATGAGGAAAACGTTCAGGTGTGCCGTTTTAACAGGGTCATCCTCAGACATCACAAAAGTAGCGAAGGAGGTGGTGAACCTTTTCACAGCTGGCAGTCGAGGCCACCAGAACACTGTGCTGCTGTTACTGAATGATGACCAGATTTTGGAAAACCTGCAAGACAGCATTATGATGGAGATTGCTGAACAGAGTATAGACACCTTTATGCCTGTGGTGATTTTCTTCAGCTGCGTTAGAAAGAATGCACTTCTACAGAGTGACCATGTCGTCCTAAAACCAGCACTTTCTGACACAGAGAAGCAAAAATTCAATGAGAAGAAGGAGGAGCTCCACAGAAGGTTCGGTAGTAAACAATGCAAACAGTTCCATGGCTTCAACATATTGCAAACTAATTTCTCTCAATATTACGTCAAACAAGCGTGCAAAGTAATCTGTCCTGTCCCAAGAGCAAAAAGACCAAAGAGGATCCAGCTTGTTGGCTTCCTATCCCTGCTGAATGCCTATGTACCAGGCTCATATCTCCTGGAGAATCAATGCCTGGACTTATTCAAACATAAAGACTACAGATTTGGGGAACTTCCACTGGAGGACAGAATGAAGCCCTTTAGTAATCTCATCATCACCTTCCAACAAGATACAGAAAACAGAGTTCGCATGGCTCACCCAATGATAGCACAGTGTTGTACTGAACTGATGGCTGAGGCAGGTGTGACCAGAAGTGACACAGCAAGAAACATCTTGAACCATTTGTGCAGAGATGAGGTTCCTCCATTTTTGCTTGGTTTTGTCAAAGACATGCTGACCAAAAGAGAAATGAAAATAAAAGAGAACCCAATCAACAGTACAGAGATCACAGAAGAACCAGAAAGATTTTCTAGACTGATTTTAGATATTCAAAAGAAGGAGAGCGAAACTGAGAGTGCATCAGTATTAAAGCTGGCATCAAAGAAATTTGATCAAGATCCATATTTTCCACAAGCACTTGCACGATTGTACTACATAGAACTAAAAGACTACAATCAAGCAGAATTGTGGGCAAGCAGAGCAAAGCAAAGAGATCCCCAAAATTCATTCATTGCTGATACACTGGGCCAAGTCCACAAGAACCACTTGAAGAACACAGACTCTCCTGTCAAACCAAGAAAAATTTTGCAACTGGCCACAAAGGCCATCGACGCTTTCAAAGATGAAGAACGACTTGCTGATAACAAACAGGAGACAGACATGAAAGAAGATGGCAAGACCAAAGTCTCCCATGTTTTTAACACCAGAGGGCAGTTTGGTTACCTGCAGGTTTGCAACCTTGTGTATGACCGACTTGTCAGTCAGAATGAAACCTGGAAAAGGGTTCTCACAAAGGCTGTGCCCATGGGCTCTGTCCTGGAATTACTCGGAGACAGGAAACTCTTCAGATTTAATGTTCTGATTATCAGCCTCAGAGACGAGGTTGAGAAAAAATGTGACTTCTTCAATAAATATTTGACTTACTCGAAGCCTGACATGATGAAAGATGATGCCACATACATACCTAGAGACACCTCAGACTGTTACAGGAAGTATGTTGGAGACTCGCCACCAAAACACGTCAAAGAAAAAGGGGCTGAATTCATCCAGAAACTCAAACAAAACCAGGCTGGCACCTCTGCTGCAGTACTCTCATGTCTTGACAGAAAATACAGTGAATCAGAGCTTAAAGAGATAACTGCACGTTGGAAAAAAATCGTTGAATGCAAAAATTCGATAACAGCTCTGATCAACTACATCTTTGCTCATATCATATTAAGGCATGTGGGAATAATGTATTCCCGTAGTTTCCACAAGTTTCTAGGTGAGTTTAGACAGAAAATGCCCCTGAACCCCAACGATGGGCCTGAACAACACATGTTAGCCCTCCTCTTGTACTGGCCTACTGACAGCCAAGGCAAATGTGACTTTGACCTTAGTGAATTAATTCATCGTATGCACTGCTCTTATGAAAATACATATAAGACATACTTTGGATCAAGGCACCTCTGCCCTCTGTTTTTCATTGGAAAAGGTGAAGACCTGAACAGAATTGTTCACAGAAATTCGTTCTGTAGTGTTTTGTGTGTCGTCATGATGCTGCTTGTTCCAATTCAAAACAAGACATTCTGTGTTAATTCAGAATTTACTGTAAATTTTTCTAATGTAGTCATTTGTTTCCACTTTCACAAAATAAGCCTCCAGTCTGAAGCAGGTCACTTTGAGTGCAGCGTCTCTTCTCTGCGCTGGGTTTGTAAGAAGAAGGTCAGCTTCAAATACCACTTCAGCTCATGGGATGAACACAGGGAGAAGCCTTCATGTGTGGATTACATGCCAGCAGGACCACTACTAGACATCACAGTCACAAGTGGAAAGATGGAGGAAGTGCATCTGCCACACTGGATAGGTAAGTGGACATGCAAGTATGATGAATATTGTTTCTATGAATAAATAGAAATAAATTCAATCACTTTCTTCTCACCAAACACTAAGATTCATTTTGTTTTTGTTCTGTCTTTTTTTTTAGATCACGACTCCACAATATCGGACATGTTTGCAGTCCTACATGTGGATACTTTTGGAGATTTTGTGGAAAAAGCGTCTCAAGTGACATCATCCCATGTCAAGTTATGCCAGCCAACTTTCTCTCCAACAGGGGTCATGATCCGGGTGAGACTGGGCTTCCAAGTCAAGGTTCACTATGAGGCGTTAATATACAAGACGAAAAAGGAATTCCTCACATTGCATGTTTACCTGGTGCCACCCGATCCTGTTGTACAAGAGGTGTGTATTTAATTTTTTCACAATAATAAACAAAAAATGAATACATCGATGAAAACAAAAAACGTCAAAACACACATCAAAACCATTATGGCTGCTATTATGAGTTTACATTTATTTCACAGAAAGTGGAGAAAAAGGAGAAATCATATGGATCGATAATAATCCCCAAACCAAACCCAGACAAGTCTCTTCAAATGCAGGATAATTTCTTCCTCACAGCAGACAAGGACACTGCTAAAATCAGTCCAGAAGTAAGTATTTAATCGTTTTACTTACAGGGCTCAGTGTTAACAAATATCAAAGATCAGAAAAACATATTTAAAATTGAAGTAAAAGACCTTGCTATGTTTGACCACTTATATTCTAACTTTGTGAATGTAGAGCCGTGGATTGTTGCCTTTTAACACAATATATTCTCCACAGAAATTAAAGCTCACATATGAGAGGAGGATGCCAAATTACTTTGAGGTGTTCCTCAGAAGTGCAGACGGTGAGTTCGACCTGAGACTCGAAAGTGAGGGAAAGAAAAATAGCAGAAGGGACACAGTCTGGACCTGCACTATAAGAAAAGGTGAGTGTTTTTTACAGCAGTTTTCAATTAATTCATGTGCACACACCTTTTGTTTTTTTTTGTAAAAACTACTGTTTCTTCATAGTCTTTTGTTAAATTTAGTTTATTTTTATAATAAAAAAAGATTATAAAAGAATAAATAATAATAAAAAATCTTCCAAACTGCTCATTTAATCTAAACTAGTGCAGTGCCCGTAAGAAAAGTGTATTCCTATAAAAAAGTGGGAGGTTAAGGAGCTTTTTCATGGATGGCCAAATGAGGCTGTGTTTGAAGGTGGGACGTCAGGGATATTTAGGTTTGTTGTGAAATCCGATATTCCAGGGTATAATTGGCTGTTTTTGACTATTTAGGGTCCGGGCAGCTAAGCTGCCAGGACACTATTGTATTCCTAGGAATTCTTTCTTTCTTTCTTCCAAGGAAGTCATACTTCCCAAGGGCGAAAACTCACCAAACTTTACAGAAATGTCCGGCCCCATGCCAGATTTACTTAATTCCAAGGACATGTTAATAGTCCTCCTGGGGGGGGGGGCACAATAAGCGTTTAAATTTAAAATTTTTAAAATACCTACAAAATCAACAGTACATGCTACAGTTTTGAAACTTTCACCAAACTGTAGCCCCAATACTGCTGAAACTTTAGTCCACTCATTACAAATTATGAAGTCAATCACTCAGTTTTTTTCAAAACCTGTAAAACTTATAAAACCTATCTCCTCCCACAATTTTTGCTCAATTGTCACCAAACACAAAACTTGTTTCTCGGATTTTTGATTCATCAAAAATTAAGCCTACAGTGCATAAAATGTTTGACCGTAAACAGTACTGTAAACATATACTATCAAATTCTTGCTAAATACATTTTCAATCTTCCTGAAAAAAATTTAGAATATTTTGGAGTCATGATGAAGTTTGGCAAATATCAGAATTTTATCTCAAAAACTGAATTTTTGAGAACATTTTGAATTCTGCTCTCATGTGAATAATTGCAGTCAATGCAAGCAGCATTTTTAAACATTAGTTATTCACTTATGGAGCAAATTAATAATTTTTAAAAACAAATTACTAACATCTCCATGCTGCAATATGTGTATTTTCAGATTTTTGTCTTGATAACTGAATTTTTTACAGTGGTTTCAAATCTGCCTGCACAACAGTGAATGGCTTAATCAATTTGTCAAGCCACTGTTATAATGCCACTTGCCAATTAGCTCAGAGCGATAGATGACAGTCTTTGGTTCCAGAAGTTGTGAGTTCAAGCCTCAAGTCGTCCAAAGTGAACATGGTTGTCAACTGTCTTGTCTTCCTATTCTCCTGTTTGTTGCTCAGAATTGCCTAATTTTGCCAAAAAATAGCCCGTGCTGCGCAGCAGCTATAATTTTGATTTTGCCATTATATTTCATCTTAAAAGCTATTTACTTGGTGTCATTATTTTCAGCACAACCTCACATGTGTGACTGTACAGTTATTTTTTTTATTTTGACATACTGTATTAACACAATGGACCTAAAATCACAAAAAAAACATGAATCCGAGTAGAAAAAGTTAGATTTTTTTTACTGTGAAAACCACAAATATGTTTAACAAACCATTTTTTTTTTTTTTTTTTTTTACTGATAATGCAAATATAAATTGTTGTTTATCTAAATTTGTGCACACATTTAAAAAATGTACAAAGTGATATGTAACTATTTACATTTAAATGCAGGCAATGCTCAGGTCTGCCTGTGCTCCTTCCAGCTGAATAAATAGCTGGACTGCCTGCTCCACATTCAGCTTCTCCTCATTATTCTGACTCATTAAACAAAAAACCGACTCCACTACACACTAAACACACCACACCAAACACTACATAACACACTAACTACACACTCCAAACACGCTAAATGTCACAAATCTCTCAACTCTCACACACACCGACCGTCGTTGCCTGTCAATCATCCGCCTAGGTCCCTCCCACAACTTCCTGTTCCTCAACAACCAAACTTGCTGCTTGGACACTTTCGTGACAAAAGCCCGTTTTTACCGTTTCTTCCTGCACCAGACACAAAGCAAACGTGACGGCGATGTTCGCGATAAAGCGTGGCGGACATTATTTACCCTAGGTCCGGTTTTGGACGTGCCGATGCTTCCGGTCCGTTGCCTCGGGAGGTGGGCCGTGTAGCTAGCGGCTAGCTACACACGAACATCCACAGATTCCGATTCCACTTTGTTGTCCGCGCATCTCCAGATCTCCTCGGACCCGAACAGACTCGGCCCGGACTCGTTTAATCTCATTAATCCACAACAGTCAGTTTAGATGCACAGAACAGAACAGAACGGGACCGAACCGCCGGCAAAATCACGGTCCAGCTCGCGCCGCTGCAGGTATAAATCCGCTTGTTTCTTAAGGTGGGGGGTCACGGTGGGCTCGGCAGTGATTGGCTCTGGTGCACGCGTGGCCACGGTGTGCAGTGATTGGCTCTGGTGCGCACGTGACTGTAGTGGCTCCGGTGGACAATGCTCGGGGAATTTGTAAAGCATTTATGAAATAATTTATTGACGGTATCATTGCAGTCCAAACAAATGAGAAATAGCACACCCTTGAACCACGCAGCAGCCATGTTGAAACTCTCAGGTCAGTCTGATCCTGATCCGCAGAGATATTTGAGGAACACACATACACACACAGACAGACAGAGATTCCTTGTATTTATAGATAGATGTTCACTCTGTAACAAAGCAAAGGGCCTTCTGCATAGAGAATTTAATGCAAAAAATCTATAAGCTGTATCCATTAACTAATCAGCATCGTGACCTGTGTTTTATTTCAGGGGACTACAAGAGTCAACGCTCTGATCGTGAACAAGGTAAGACAAGAGATTCATTATGCAAAAATAAATCACAGGATTGAGACTTGAGTTCTTTAAACATACAGTATGATAACTTCCTACAGTTTACTGTGTGTTTGCTCTGTTTTCATCTGTCACCACAGCCTCAGGTCAGCATTTCGTGGAACGCCATCGGACAGCTCTGATTAACAGAGTGAGGGACACAGGAACCATCCTGGATAAACTCCGGGAAAGACAGCTGATCTCAAAAGAGCAGTATGATACCATCAGGGTTTTATCAACCACATACGACCAGATGAGGGAAATTATTGACTTAATGATAAATGTCGGCACAAGAGGCAAAGACACCCTCTACGAAATCCTTCAAAGCATGAGGAGTATGAGGCCTCTCATCTCTGAGCTTGAGGAATCTGGATAACGGAGCGAACCATAAAAGTGAAAGACTGTTGATTTGAACACAACATGAACATTTGACACTGAGATGAGAGGACAGCAGGAAGCTGACTGTACATTCGAACATTTATTTGATCTGTAACAAATAGAGGCTCCACTGAAGATAAACAAATGTAGTCTAATCACCACAGAAAGATGAGGACTATAAGCAGCACACTGAGAAGAATGAAGGGTAAACATCCTTTCATCCACCTGGATTTGCATGAATGTACTTTTTCTTCAGGATTTTTTGTTTGACTTCTTTTTAATATATTTTTTACGACTTTTATACTTTATTTTTACTGTCTCGTCATTAAGAGTTGGAGGTGGAGCAGAAGATGTTGGACCCAGTAAATGTCCAGCATCTTGAATGTACTGCTCCAACAGCGAAGCACTTTTAGTAATGAACTCGCTTCCATCAGCTGATCCGACATCAGCCGCCTCAAATGAAAAGAGTGACAACTTAAAGTAAATGAAGCTCCTAAAACTTTTGTCTTTTGCATCATATATATTTTCAGGATTTTCTTTATGGATGTCTGAAGTGTTGACAGTACAAAAGCTCCTTAAACTCTTACAGCAGCGGATTCAGAGGAGAATTATTACAGTTTATCTTATTGTTTTCTTCCATGTAAATATTCAGTTTTATATTAAGAGAGATGTGTCAAGCAAAAACAATGAAATCATAAAGAACACACTTGGATACATTTTTTATTTTGTTTTAATGTTGTTTAAATTGTGTTTTGATTTAGCTTCCTCGTTGTCAGAACTGTCAGAGCTCAAGTATGAAAGAATATTATAATATATAAAAACATGACCTTGGATGTTTTATACTCGACTCAAAGCTTTGATATGTATATTAGGGAGGTTACTTTTGAACTAGTTAGCCTGTTAAAAATAATATGTGACTACTGTACTTGTAACTTTTTACATTTGATTACTTTTTGAACAAATGTTTTAAACTTGAGCAACAAATAATGTGTTTTTATATTATTACTATTTTTAAGTTTATCTTTTTTTTAACACTCGGTAAATGGCTACAGATCTGTATGATGAACATGATTTTGAAATAAATTTGGTACATTTTGATCCTGCGTCACTTGTTTTACATGAGCAATATTTCTTCAATCTGACCAACATTGTTCAGATTGAAGGTTTGTATGAGACAAAATTATCAGGGTCTGGTGCTGATCTGTAACAATGAATTTAACCAGAATCATGTTACATCAAGCACTCCTCTTCCTTGTTGGATATTTTATCTCTTTTGCCGTGTGTTTGTTGTTTGTGTTTATGTTAAAAACAAACTCTCCAAAGGAAATGAATTCACCTGAGAAGGTTGAAAAACAAAATTCAAATGTATTTCTCAGAATTTAAACTTATTTTGCAGAATTTGATATTCCTTATCAAAATTTGATATTTTTGCTCAGAATATTAATTATTTCTCAGTTCTAATGGTTTTTTCTCAGATTTTAAACTTTTTTCCCAAGAATTCTGAGTTCAATCTCAGAATTCAAACTTTTTCTCAGAATTCAAACTTTATCCAGTATCCTGATCTTTGACCATACGTCAAATCAAGTCCATCGTCTTCCTGATTTCTGACTCTATCACAGGTTTAAATTTGGTTACATTTCACTGCAAAATTAGTAAACTATTTATATTATCCTGATCTTTGACCTTACATCAAATCACTTCCTTCATAAGTTAGTTCATCGTTGTCTTTGGATCTTCTTCCTGATGTCTGACTCGATCACAGGTTTGTGATAGATCAATTTGGTTACATTTTTCTGCAGCAATGGGGAGAAATCTCACTTTTTACAGAAGAGGATTACAGCCACTGTAAAATAAAATGTAAAAAAAAAAATTGAGTTCTGAGTTCAGACTTTTTTCAGAAGTTTTTTTTTTTTTCTCAAAATTTGAATTTTCCCCCAGAATTCAAACTTTTTCTCAAAACTCCAAAACAAATCAAATAAAGAAACGTGGCGCAAATATAGAAAGCAAAACCAAATACAGAAACTCTGCAAATATCACATTTGACAACAGAAACTGTTTCCAGAGGACACTAAAAAGATATGAACACAGGTGGGACACCATTATTAACCTACCAAAACAGCTTTACCACTTTAACCTCTTACAGACTAGACTTTAATAACTTCATGAGTCATAAACCACGGCAACATCAAGCGTGCCCCAGCTGTGTTCATCACTTTTTAGCGTCCCCTGGAAACAGTGTGTTAGATCCCGAACTTTCCCCTTGTCCAGAAGGTACTCGACCAGCTCTCCGTTTAAAGGGTTAGATCCCTGAACCTACAAGAGGTTGCTTAAAAACTGGGAATTTAAATAGGGATTGCTTAAGCTGGTGATGAGGAGACTCGCCTAGCTGCCTTAATCCGAACGTCTACCCTGCTTCCTCTGGTTTGGCACCTAACATGAATAGCCCTTGAGTCAGATACGGCCACCAGCCATGCACGTTATGGCAGCTCTCCTCTAAATGATCAGTGCACTTGGTATAGATAGTGGTATAGATAGATAGATGGATAGAATTACTTTAATGATCCCAGACTGGGAAATTATTTATGGTATTTATGTATGGTGCTAGGTTGGATTTTCAAAAGGGACTGTTTCAATTTGGTAGGCTAGAGTAACTTTTAAGAACCTTTAAGATATTATGCACACTTAACACCTGACTTTTACTTCCATCAAAGAGACATAAAATCAATGTCCACAACTTTAACTTTAACTATATTATGGATTGCATAGATTTTAGCAAGGGCAAAGCATACAGTGCAATACTTATTTCAATTACTATCAATCATTATCAAAAATACTTATTGATAGATCACAATACTTAACTGACAAATAAATCTTAAAGAGCTGCGGCCTGGTTAGAACTAATTAAATGTAGGTGAGATGGAGAAGGTCAGGTCTATCCAAGGCTTGCCTTTCTCTTCCTGCTGAAAGTCCAAGTCCCTGAGGCAAATCACAACCCCGGCCGAGTTCTCGTAACTTCCTCAATGTCCAAACTTCACTCCAGCAAAGTGAACAAAAGTACTCCAGTATCCAAATTGTAATCCACAGCATGTTGGCAAAAATGGTTAATCCGTTGTGCTCTTAAGTCCTTGGTCTGTTTCTGCTAAAGATTTCTTGAAGTCCTTTCTGCGATGTTAAGGCTGCTCACATTCTCCGTCTCAGGTGTTTCTTCAAGGCTTGAGCGAGTGGAAGAAGCGAACTTTAGTCCGTGCTCCTCAGGTTATATACACTTCGGACACTGGCTTGGTTTTGTGTCCTTATTAGGACATGTTTTCAGCATCTCTCCATTCACTGGTTAATAACCCCTTGAATAAGATTTCATAACGCTTCTCTCTTGCTTTGGACGGTGGCACGGTTTTATGTCCTTATTAGGACATTTTCCCACCATCTCTCCGTTCAATGACTAATAGTCCCTTGATGACGGCTAACAATTTCATAATGATCTAACATGTGTCTGGCAGGAGTGTATGAATCCCAACTTTCCTGACACTGTCTGTGTGTGTGTGTGTGTGTGTGTGTGTGTACATACTGGGGTAAATGGATCTCAACTATTTTGACAAGTGTCTGTTACCATCTGTGCATCTCTGCATATTGTTCTGTTTTCTCTATTTAGTTGATTTTTCAATAATGCACAGGTGTTATTTCTTTTACTTTTCTTGTGTTTTATCTATATTGCATGTTTGTCTTCAGTCACAGTGTGTTGAGCTCTCAGGGCCAGCATTCATTGTGTGTGTGTGTAGAGACGTCCCTTCACACATTTTGGTTTGCAGTAGACCACTTCAGTGTGTACATGTTGTCTGGACAGGACATTTGGTTACTGTCAGTTAATCTTTGTCTGAGCGTCTGGAGACAAAACTACAACTTTGTTTTGAAGAGACCAGGTGGGCTGTTTGTTAGTCTTGTCTGACAGCTCACTCCCTTTTCACAGTTAATAAGAGAATTCAATAATTTACAATATTAATTTCATCAGAATATGAAAACCCCTGAATGTCAGTTTAAAGGATGAGCCCAAAGCTAGTTTATAATTTACTTATTCCTCTATAATCATAGATGAGCATTTGCACTTTAGCTTTATGTTACGTTGAACTTCCTTCTTTTGAATAAACAAAGAGTTAGGGTAAGTCAGTTACAGCTAAAGTTAGCATCAGCAGCTTAACAACAGTTGAAGGCATAGACATATATACATAGACGCCGCATCGACTGTGGAGGGGTGTGCCTACAGCGCCGCAATCTTGGAACAGGGCTAGCAGAGGCAGCGGTGCATCAACCTACGAAGGACAGAGTTACTCCTCAATCTCAAAGTAGAATTATTTGCCGAATTTTGGACCGATTATAAAACGTATTGATTTGTTAAAAACGTCACACATGTAGCTATGATACAGGGTGCTTGGAATTTTTTAAAATGCTGGTTTTACTACCCAAATACAAATTCTCCATCCATCCATCCATTGTCAACCGCTTATCCAAAATCGGGTCGCGGGGGCAGCAGCTTCAGTAGCGAGCCCCAGACATCCCTTTCCCCGGCCACATCGGCTAACTCTGACTGGGGAATCCCCAGGCGCTCCCAGGCCAGAGAAGAGATATAATCCCTCCACCTGGTCCTGGGTCTACCCCTAGGTCTCCTCCCAGTTGGCCGTGCCAGGAACACCTCCCTAGGAAGGCGCCCTGGTGGCATCCTCATCAGATGCCCAAACCACCTGAACTGGCTCCTTTCCACGCAGAGGAGCAGCAGCTCTACTCCGAGTCCCTCCTGGATGGCTGAGCTTCTTACCCTATCTCTAAGGGAGACCCCAGCCACCCTGCGAAGAAAACCCATTTCGACCGCTTGTACCCGCGATCTCATTCTTTCGGTCATGACCCATCGCTCATGACCATAGGTGAGGGTAGGGACGAAGATTGACCGGTAGATCGAGAGCTTTGCCTTTCGGCTCAGCTCCCTCTTCGTCACAACCATGCGGTGAAGCGCATGCAACACCGCACCCGCTGCGCCGACTCTCCTGTCAATCTCCCGCCCCATCATCCCCTCACTCGTGAACAAAACCCCGAGGTACTTGAACTCCTTCACTTGGGGCAAGGACACATTCCCCACCTGGAGTAGGCAATCCACCGGTTTCCTACTGAGAACCATGGCCTCAGATTTAGAGGTGCTGATCCTCATCCCTGCCGCTTCACACTCAGCTGCGAACTGATCCAGTGAGCGTTGTAGATCTACAGCCGATGATGCCATCAAGACCACATCATCTGCAAAAAGCAGTGATGCGATCTTAAGGTCACCGACCTGTAGCCCCTCCATACCACGACTGCGCCTTGAAATCCTGTCCATGTAAATCACAAACAGGATTGGGGACAGGGCACAGCCCTGGCGGAGGCCAACACCCACTTGGAACAAGTCCGACTTACTTCCGAGTATACGCACACAGCTCTCGCTTTGAGAATATAGGGATTGGATGGCCCTGAGAAGGGACCCCCTCACCCCATACTCCCGCAGCACCTCCCACAGAACATCCCGGGGGACCCGGTCGTACGCCTTCTCCAGATCCACAAAACACATGTGGACTGGGAGATTGTACTCCCAGGCCCCCTCCAAGACCCCTGCCAGAGTAAAGAGCTGGTCCGTTGTTCCACGACCAGGACGGAATCCGCATTGTTCCTCTTCAATCTGAGGTTCGACAATCGGCCGGACCCTCCTTTCCAGCACCTTGGAGTAGACTTTCCCAGGCAGGCTGAGTAGTGTGATACCTCTGTAATTGGCACACACCCTCTGGTCCCCTTTCTTAAAGAGAGGGACCACCACACCTGTTTGCCACTCCTTCGGCACCGACCCCGACCCCTACGCAATGTTGTTTTCTCTGTGTTAAACATACCTGATACGTGTTCAGGCTGCTGTTTGATTAAACATGTCAGTCGCTGACTTATTTCACTTGCCAGTGCCTTTGTTAAGGCCAGTGCATTTAATATAAAAATAGTGTTCAAAATACGTTGGATTTGTTTTTCACTCATTCCCAACCAGATGAGTGAAATAAGTCAGATCTTCAGAGTCGCTGGTTGTTACAGAGGACGTTGTAAACAGGAACGGTGAGAGTTGCTCTTCCTGAGAATGTGTATCTCTAATAAACCTTTATTAAAAACACGTACTCATGTCTTCTCCCTGTCTGAGTAAACATGCATCACATAGAGGAACTATTGAGCCCTTTTAAACAAAAATACCAGTGCGGCAGTCACTCCACTATGCCAATCAGATCACAGGTGACTCTCTCACCTATTTCACTCCTCACAGGGACACACAGCCACCTCCTGGTCGCAGAAGGAGGCCAGATCAACTTGTGACTGCAGTGTCTGTTCACCCTGTCTGTATGTGATGATTTATTATACAAATAAGATTTTCCAAAAAATATGGTGTTTCTTGGACAGCTGGACAGCCACGAGGAACAAAGTTCTGTGTCCTGCAGCTGACAACAAAGTCTGAGTCCTCAGGGGAGCCACTCAAAAAAAATGGAAAGAATGTGATGCATCCTGTAAGTTCCTGCAAGCTGTTCTGACAGTCTGATATTCAAAAAGGTTAGAGACAGCAAATCCTATGTCTACAATGATAATAATAATAATAATAATAATAATGATAGTGATATAATTATGATAATAACAATGTAATATTAATAGCAAAAGCAACAATAATAATATAATTCAGCAATAATAAGAATCATAATATAATGATAATAATAGCGATAATAATAATAATACCAGTAATAATAAAAAAATGATAATAATAGCAATGATAATAATACCGGTAATAATTAAAATAATATAATGACAATATAATAACATAATGATAATGATACGAATAGTGTATATATATAAATACGTGTGTGTGTGTGTATATATATATATATATATATACACGTGTGTGTATATATATATATGTATATACATGTGTATGTTTATATATATATACATTTATATACATGTGTGTATATATATATACACATGTATATGTGTGTATATATATACATGTATATATATGTGTGTGTGTATATGTATTAAAATCATATAATGATAATATAATAACATAATGATAATGATACGAATAGTATATATATATATATATATATACATGTATATACGTGTGTCGGTGTGTGTGTGTATATGTATATACATTTATATACATGTGTGTATATATATATATATAAATATATATATATATATATATACACACATGTATATATACACGTGTATATATGTGTATATACATTTATATACATGTGTGTATATATATATATATATATACACACATGTATATATGTGTATATATACATGTATATATGTGTGTGTGTGTACCAGAGGAGGCTCGTCCATAGAGGCAGAGGAGGTTGGTCCTACAGTATTTTTGAGAGGCAAGAGGAAGATACATTTTTTTTTTAAGAAAGAGTAACTGGTTTAAATAAATCATTACCAAATCTCAGTATCATTTATAAATGTTATATATATATCTTCCAAAGAATAAACTTTTTATGATATATATATATATATATCATAAAAAAGTTTCTTCTTTGGAAGAAAATCCACTTAAAACGGTTGAACAGCGACAGCTGCAGACGGAGGAGACAGAGCAGTCTGTGAGAGGAGCAGGGAGCAGGAAGGTGGGGGCTAGAGGAGGACGGAGGGCTTCTGTCCTCCGTGGGAGGGATCTCCTTCCATTCACTCAGTGTATTAAGGATTTTTCCATGCTGATCTATGATTGGCTAAGACACGTAAAATGACGCGCTAAGGGAGGACGTCCTCTCTTACCAATCAGCAACCAGAATGCAAGATTGTCAGCAGGTTGGTCCAATAACAGTTCCCAAATTTCATTCTCACATTTATACACAAATCCAGCGCGAAATCTATGGGCGCCGCCATCTTGCCTGCCGCCATTACTGCGTGGCTGCGGACTGTGACTTGCCGGTGCCCTCTAATGGATTTTCAATGGAAGCATCCTGCTCGTGAAAACATCAAGTGACTTTAAGAGCCGGATTCAGGTGTATATTTTGATAAATAACCGCCGGTTCCAAATAAATGTCGGGTCTAATTATTTTATTTATTTTTTATTAAAGAAGGAGACGTGACCACTGACACTGCACGTTATTTCTTCTTCGCCTTTTTCACGTGTTGTGCTGCTTTCTGTCAGTCAGTATCACAGTGATGATCGCCATGGCTCCGGTGCAGCAAAAAATAAAAAGTACAACTTCAAATTCAAACTTTCTGTCGTAAAATATGCAGAGGAAAACTCGGGAGAAGCAGCCGCTAGATGTTTCTCTGTCGACACCAAGAGAGGGAGAGAAACTGAGCTTCAGCATCTGTCTGAGGAGGACAGCAACAGTAGGGGTGGGCGATACTGCAAATTTTGTTATCGATCCGATACCAAGTAAATACAGGGCCAGTATTGCCGATACCAATACCGATACTGATACTTTTTACTTGAAAATTCCTGATCAATTAATGATTAATACTTTTGCCTTTAATTAATTGACCATCAGGGTTTCCTGCAGACCTTATTTGGCCAGGCACCCTGCCCGGCCTGAAATCTGTAGCGCCGGGCTAGAATGTCGGGCAAAAAAAAATACAAAATTGATGCAATGCATGCAAGCGACACGGCAGCGCTTGAGAACTAATCTACCAGCGCACATAGATAGATTTGTGTTATAATTAATTAATGTTGATTCTTTAGTGCTGCGCTGTCTTCCTGCAGCGCATTCTGCGCCATATCTCTCTCTCTCTCTCTCTCTCTCTCTCACACACACACGCACGCTACCAGTTAAGACGAGAGTATTCCATCCGATGCGCTGCAAGATGAGAACCTCAGCAAAAGATTTTCATCATCGGAAAAACTACCATCCTGGCGACTAAAGAGTTTGAAAATGCAGGTCCTACGTGCATTAAGTGTTTCCCATTAATTACTCAGACTGTGGCGGGCCGCCATGGTCTAATTTGTCCCGCCACAGTCTGAGAGTGAGCCGAAAAAATCTGTAACTTGTGTTTCGCGCTGCAGCTTCAGCAAAGCATCTCTCACTCCCGGTCAGTCGGCTCTGCACCCCCCGCTGTACGTGGCGCGCGCACACTCATACGCACTTTCATTACTTACTTTCATTTTTAAAAATTGCGTCTGTCCAATTTTGCCTCGGGTCCGGGGCGGTATCAATTTATAGTGGGCAGCTGTCTGTGTATCGTTGGCATGAGTGGAATGTAGGGAGAGTTGTATAAATGTGTATTTTGGATGTTTTCTTTCCACTAGTCTGAAAGAAGACATGTTATGGAAGCAAAATAGCCCAAAATGTTTTTGCCTGCCATGTCTCCCCTTAAGGCTGCAACTAATGATGAATTGATGATGTACCCTCTGAATCCATTTCATTTTTTATTACAATTTAGTTTACAGTTTAATTATTAATTAAAAAATAAACTAATTCAACACAGGTAACCACTTTTGCTTTATTTCGTTGATGGCTCAGATGTATGCTGTAGTTGATTTTGTGTTTTCACCATTCGTATCTATACAACCAATGTGTTTGTGATTAAATTGTGTACACAAGCACACAGTTCTTCATAGATCTAGCCTCTTCATTTTGCTTTCAAAGTGCACCAGATTGATGCATTTAACTTTAAAATGTTAAAAAAAATCTTCCGGGGGACCATGCCCCCGGACCCCCCTAGAGGGTCCAGCATCCACCCACCACAGTCTCACAAAATCCTGTGGGAAACACTTTACTGTCTAAACATAAATTTGTAATAAATACAATTAAAACATTAATTCATTCATTAATTAATTCATTAATTTATCCTATCCGGCGACAGTTCTCGGGTTGATCTCGGTTGAACCCACCCCAAAACCCAAAAATATCGATCTCATCACGCTAGCATCGATCCGATACCAATACTCACCTTAGTATCGATATTATCGATATTTGGATCGATCCGCCCACCCCTAAGCAACAGGGCCAGGCTGCCTGCTGGAGGGAGGAAGAAGGCCAGCGAGGAGCTTCAGATAAACATGCGGGGATTAGTTATCAGCAAACGGGCACTCCAGGAGAGCGTGTCCCCCATAATGATCAGGGCGATGGAGAAACAAATGAGTGAGCCACCGTGAGTGACAGCAGAGATGAGGAGTTATCTGCGAGTGCTGGTTGGATGAATTGTTTCATCCGCCGCAACAACTTCACTTGCAGAAGCCAACTATTGCCCAGAAGGATGCCGGAGAATTCATAGAGAAGCTGGGTAAGTTTGTGACATTTTCATCCCGGATTTTTGAGAGGGAGGAATTAATCGCCTGTCCCAAATTGCCGCCTGGTCTCACAACATGTTCTTCCCGGCATCATTGAACAGCATACGTTCTAAAAAAAAAAAAAAGAAATTGAAGAACATTTTCGCATCTACAGCTAACGTCATCAACAACCGGTACGGGACCAACACGCTACTTCCTTAGCAGCAAAGCACCGCAGTAATGGTGGCGCTGCTGTACTTCCGTGTTTCGCCGGATTTATGTATACAACCGTAAACAAGAAATACTTCTATGTAATTTACAGCTTTCACTGGCAGCCATGCTCGGACAAGAAATATGGAGTTTTCAGCGATATTGGAATCTGTTTCAAAGGAAATATAAGCAAGAAAAAAAACTGTTCGGAGAAATCAGAGAGAAGCAGTCAGAAACATAATTCATAGTTTTTGTTTCTTTTGTTCGTCCTGCTGGAGGACATAACGTTAGAGGCACGACCGGGACAGCAACACAGTTACAGAGCACACAATACAGAGCAGCAACAAAATCACTGTCATGAAACGTATATTTTGAATGCTAAGGTAGTACAAGGGGGAAGCGCAGTTGCTTGCCATGTAGGTGATACAAATTTGTATTTTTTTTTTTTGTCTTGTATATTAGCCATTTGATGAAAAGTTTTTTTAAAGAAGTCTTGTAAGTCATTGTTTTATTGCTTAATTTTCATTGAATATAAGAAAGTAGGGTTAAGTAGTTGACTTGTATAAAATAACATGACACCGTGGACTGGTTTTCCTCCTGTCCTCCCCAATTTTTTCAGTCACCAGCCGCCGATTTTAGATTATAAGTTCACCCATGAATGAAAAATCATCAAGACGGTCTGGCTGCAGACCTCCAGCGTCAGGCTGCTTCCGGTGCAGGCTCCACTCTCAGGCTGCATCTAGTGTCAGGACAGGAAAAAACAAACTTTTGTGCGTCTCTTAAAGGACTCCGGCAAACTTTTTGTGCGTGTCTTGAAGGACTCCGGTGTATACATATACCCTGAAACCACGGGTTACGTTTGCAAATTATCGAATGATAACACCGAATGTGGATGTTCGTAATAAATTAATTACGCTAACGGTTGACTGAAGAGCAGGTTATTTGTTGTGTAAAGGAAAATGACATGAGGATTCAATGTTTTGCTGTCCTTCATATACCTTTATTAATTGAAATACACATAACAAATAACGTGCAGGAATTCTTTCTTTCCTTCTCCTTCTCCTTCCTCTTCTTCAAATTCGCGGGTTCTGTAAACATTTCCATGGTAACAGCGAGCTCCACCAATCAGATACGTGGCTGTTACATTCGCAATGGTTTATGGGATGGCTAGTTCTTTTACTCTTAAGATAATTATGTACATAGTCTTGTATCTTTGCTTTTCTCTCCGTTTTCAAACATTTTTTTTGCGCCAAATTAAATGTTTTATGGTCACGATTCATCTGCTAGCTGATTGGCTTGGTTCCAGGCCATAAAACTCTTTTATATGAGGATTTTATGAAACGTAAACGGAGTAAATGAATGGCAAATTCACTTCCGTTAAAAAGGTGGGCGGTCACTGTTGAGCTCTATACGCTGGAGTCCTTTAAGAGATGCACAAAAAGTTTGTTTTTTCCTGTCCTGACACTGGAGGCAGCCTGAGAATGGAGCCTGCACCGGAGGCAGCCTGACGCTGGAGGTCTGCAGCCAGACCCCTCTCAAAATCATGGCTATCAATCATCAGTCATTGTTTGGAAACTTTGGAACTGAAGTTCAGTAGTCCAGCAGCATTCTCCTAAACAGCTGTGGTCGCTGGGGACTTCTTTTAAAACATGGAAAACAACCAAAATAAAAAATAAAATGTCTCAATGCAGCTCATAATTTGTAACCAATATTTAATTTGAAAAAAGTTATTTACAGCTTAGACATGCAGGCGAGTTTGAACAACCCTGTCAGATGACCCATCTGAAAGTGCTAATATTTTCAGCTCATCAGTCAAAGTGATGAACTTGGCTTTAACAATAAAGGCTTTCCAAAGGCTGATCCAGGCCTCCTGCACAGCCTGGTTGGCCTGCAGTCTGCTCCTCAGCTCCTGGTTCTCAGCCGGACTCCTCACACTGACCAGGGGCCTCATGTACTAAGACTTGCATGGATTTCCTACTGAAACATGGCGTACGCTAGAATCCAGAAACTGTCGTAAGCACAAAAAAAATCAGATATATCAAAGTGTGCGTACTCATGGATCCAAGAACTTTTCCTTTGTCCCTGTCCACGCCCCCATTTAAATATGCAAATTCATTTAAATAGGGCCTGCACCGGGGATTCCCCTCTCTGCACCATCAGGTTCACACCATGAGTAAAGGGAAGATGCGCAACTTCACCGAATCTGAGCTCGAAACTCTATTAAATGAAGTCGAGACGCGAAGATCTGTATTATTTGGTAGACTCTCGTCAGGGATAAACACCCAAAAAAGAAATGTGAGTGGGAGCGTGTGCGTGAGGCAGTGAACGCTGTGGGGTCGGAGCAGCGAACACTCACTGAAATACATTTTTAAAAAATGGTCCGACGTGGAGGTGAAGCGTGACCGCAACGGGCGGTGGGACAGGAGTCAAATGAAGGAGGAATACAACATGTGAAATAGGTTTAGTTTCCTTTGTTCATGCACCACTTGATTAAATCACTATTGCTTTTCTAAAAAAAAAAGAAATATATGATAATAATAATAATGATAATAATTAAAACTGCAAGCAGTGATGAACGGGCCCTGGCAGTCCACGCGTTTCGGACTGCGGCGTTGTCGGACTGCGCGCTCACCTGTTACAAGCATGTCATGACGGGGAGAAAACAAGCAGTGAACATCATGTCAATCAGATGATGTTTGTCTGACTTCCTGTGTCCAGTGGGTGGCGCTATGGATATAACACAGTACTGATGCACAGATCTATTCATGGCGACTCCCTCTAGATTCCTGGGAGACTTGGCCAAGATAGGAAATTGTATGGAGAAGTCATTAGGACTCGATGCTTCATGACGAAGGATTTTAATGGCGGGTACCTCCACTGCCAGCAGGTATGACGTAGGATAAAGATTTTCCTAGCGTGTCTTTGGCATGGTCCGAGGAGTATACTGACTGACTGTGAAGCCTGTGGTGTTCAATCTGTAGGAGGAAGACGCGAAAGTATGATGTCAGGCAATATTTCATAAAGGCTGCCAAATTTAAATTGGCCGACTTTGAAGGGATGTGTAGATGTATTCAGGGCGAGACTGTCTACATTTATGAGGAATATTGTGGATATGGGGCATTGTATGTGGAAGTTATAAGGTCTTGACGCTTGACAGCAAAGGGGAAAAATGGTGTCCGCCGTCACGCCCACCAGGTATGACACAGCTGAATGATTTCCATAACTTTTGTTCTTCAAGGCATGAAGATGATACTGAGTGAATGTGAAGACTGTGGTGTTTAAGCTCTAGGACAAGATAATTTTCAAAGTAGGCATTAACTGGGGAAAAATGCTGCCACACATCAAAATGGCTGACTTCCTGTTGGAGTGACAATATCGGTCCAAAGGGTTTATTGTGCATCTGGTCATGAGGACACTGCGTACCAAATTTCGTTCTTCTACGCACTTTTGGGAGGTGGGGCTGAACATTAGGGGGCGCTACAGAGCCCGCAGGTCACGACCTCGCCCAACGACATTAAATTATCAAATGTTTCGCCAGATGTGACGTATATTCCAAATTTGTTGAGTTTTTGGGTATGTTCAGGCTTCCAAAACTGTAGTTAAAGCGCAGAAGATGATCTGCCTATTCCAATTACAATAGGGACCTCACAGGTCGATGAGCTGCTCGGGCACTAATTACAATAATTGCATCATACTGTATTAGTCCTTACCCTACCTGTATACAACAACACTAACTTCCACCACAGTCCGTTAAATATCTTTACAAGAGGGAAAAACTCCAAAGAATCCCAGAACTAAAGGAAATACCTTAAAGAATAATCCAACATAAAACAATTTCTCAAAAATATATATTTATTGTGTTGTCAACAAATATCTGACAACTGTGCCACATAACTGTATGTATTCTAACTCTCTATCTGTAAAACAGTTTTACAGTTAGAGAGTTAGTGCTCTTGTCCTGTCCTCTCCCTCTCCGCTCTGTCTGTGACTATCACTATCTGGAGCTTTTAACTTAACAGCACTCGTAATTGAGTAGGCTTTTGAACAATGCAGGATAAGTGTTGCAGACAGCCTGGACCTGGCGCTTTTAGTAAATGGGATGTGTGTTGTTGTAACTCATGTAACTATGTCTGTGTGGTATTGACCTCTTACACCGTGAAGCACGGTATGAGTAGCGGGCTCCGTCCACACGCTGCTGCAGCTGCTAGCTCCGCCCGTTGGAAAGAGTGTGGGGTGGACACAACCATTTGTAAGAATGGGAGTGGGGGAACTAAATCTTTATAGATGTAAATAGCACATTATTGCGCGATTGTAATGAGCACCGCTTACATTGTGCTTTCAATAAATGCTACTGCACTGTTCAAAAATTATTAATTGTGTCTCAAATTATTCAAGGGAGGGACAGCTTTACTGGAGGGGGGGACATGTCTACCCTGTCCCCCCCGGGATTTCCGCCTATGTCTGCATCAAATTCAGATTGTTGATGAATTTGATGCAGTTGATGATGTGAAACATTAAATATATTGTCTTTGTAAGAGTAAGCTGAGGCGGAAAGGCAAAACACTCGGCTAAAACACTGAGTAGTCCGACACAAAGGACAAAGGTTTAAACTTGTTGAACTGTTCTGACTTCTTTCACTACTTATTTTTATTTTTTAACCATGAAAAATAAATATTGAAATTCTAATACATTTTCAAATTCTGGCTATGTTTTCTTCAACATGTGCGTCTGTTCACAGCCATTTTCTTTCTAAATTAACTTCAATGGGCCAAAAACAGTTTTTGGTGTTAATGGTGTAATAAACAGCATACTGACGCTGTAAAAGCATCTTATAGATGATTCATAATGGCAGTAAACAACTCAAGGTTAAATCCAGATTAAAAAGAACACACAACTGAGGTGAGTTTTAGTAGCGATTGATTTGTATCCTAGTTTATTGAACTTGTGTACAAATTTTATTTTACTTTTTGAATTGTATTATTCATTCCATACAATATATTTTAAGGATTTAATATTGGATGGTTTTTCGAAGGGTGTATCTGTGTGTGTTGCAGGTTGCAGTGGATGGCTGATTGGGAGCACCTGGGCCTGGCTCTGCAGCTGATTAAAGCCAGCTGGTTTAAGTCCTCGCTCTCCCTCTTCCTCAGGATCAACACCCTGCTGCTGCTGTTTTGTTTTGTTCTACACCGGACAACATGCACCCCACATTTGATGTTGCATACAAGCACCCTCCCACACCACTCACATACACTTCGACACTCCATTGTACATTCAATTTGTGTTGTAGTCAATAAATATTAACTGCCTTGTTTCATCACGCGTCAAATATCCATGTTTTGTTGCGGCCTCGGAGCCAGTTGTAACAAAGGGTTAAATATCTTTCATTAAATCACTTAAAGAAAATGTTTGTTACCAAAACATAACAGTCTGTATTTTATAGAAACAAAAGCTCTTACTTGCAAATTTAAGCTATGAGTGATGAGTGATTTGTTGATATAATGTGAGGACTTATACATCCTTTGTGGCTTATATTAAAATATATGAAGAGTCCTATCAGCAAAACTATACATGACATTTGTAAACACTTAAAAGCATTGTGTTAAATATGTTAAAAGAATACATGTAATCATTGCAGCTTAAAAGCTGTTGAGAACCCTGAAAAAACTCAACCATATACATCTAAACCTGGATACATTAAAACATTCTGTTCTTTTTTCATTTGACAGAGGAAGCAGCCTGCAGTATTATGTAAAGTTGAAAAGAAGTGCTGCCATTTCCTGTAAATGGTCGGGGGAGGGGTGAGCAGAGTTAACAAAGCACCGCCTTGTTTTTTCTATAAGATGTATCCACTTCCTCAAACTGGGTTCAGTTGGTTCAGAGCTTGCATTAAGTTTCAGGTTCATCATGATATGAGAGCAGTGCAGCTGACAGTGGGTGTGGTTTGATGAACATTTAAAAGCATCTACAGTTTCTTGCAGACATTCAGAACTCTGCGTCTTCCATTTAAACTGCAGAATCTACTCTGTGCTCTTTGACCCAAACATGGCCAGCAAGTCTGACAACCTACACCTGACCGACAACTCAGGTAAGTCATATCCATGTTTTAAAATGCAATAATTTTAGGGTGATTTAATGGTTGAATAACATGTTTTGGACCTGTAATGTACAGCTCCTGTAGAGTTAAACTTTTATAGACAGGGTCCTGAATGAGCACTCTAAAAATCTGATAGGATGTTTCTACTTTTTCAATCTTTGTATACGTCACATGAAGGACAATGTCTGTGCAACCTGATGTCTGATTCAGTGTCACACATTGTCAGTGTTGGGGAGTAACGAATTACATGTAACGACGTTACGTAATTTAATTACAAAATGTACGTAATTGTAATCCGTTACATTACTGGGAGAAAATATGTAATTAAATTACAGTTGCTTTTGGAAATTTCAATGATTACAACTTAAGTTACATTTGAAAAATCGCCGCAAAAGCTCGGATTTATCAAATAGTTTTTCGCCCCCCTGGATTCATGTTTGTTTTTAGTTATTTTCATATCAACATCCTCCTTCCAAAACTGACGCTTGTGATTGGCTCTGTCTGGTCATGTGCCATTCGACTCAACCTACAAACCGCACGGCGGCAGTCAGCAGCAACAGTGTCGGCGGCGCACAAGATGTTCCTGGGCTGGAAATACAAAAAACACTTAATACAGACAGAAGCCAGGCTTCCCTGTATTACAAAGGTAGCTCTCTTTTAACCCGGCTAGATCACCATGGTAACTTATGCTTAGCTCATAACCTGGTCCTGACCAGGTTATGTTCAGAGTTTAATCATAAAATCGGCTATAAAAGCGCCGCTGTTTCACTATTTAACTCATTTACAGCTGGCGTCACCTTTACTTTGAAAGTCCAGTGGAGCTGGATGAGAATGGAGCATTTGTAAGGAGGGAGAGATCGCGCTGATCCGCTGCTGTTTACTTTCTCTCTGAGCGTCTCCGCCTACAGATGTTCAGCTGAGGGGATACGCTGCTCAGCTAATGATCCGACTCGCGTCAGGAGGTCATTTATTAGGCTATAGCCTATTTACTTTTATATACAGTCAGTCACCACTGAAAGAAGTTGTGCGCTCGCAGCAGGACAGATAATTTAACTTAATGTGGCCATGAATAAATTAATTGTTTCGCCTGTTATGTGTTGCCCAAACGCAAATCTTGAGTAGGTCTACTCTGTTTTCTCACATTTAAGAAGGTCTTTGTACAGAGACAACATGAGATTTGCTTGTAGCTACGTAGCTACAAGCAAATCTCATGTTGTCATATACAGCACCTAAAAAACCCACTGTAACCTATTTTCATACTCACACCAGCCTCGCTTTCAATAAAACACACACTGGCATTTTATAATTGCGATCAGTGAAATATATGAAAACAATATAAAACACAGTTTAACACAACAGTTGTTGTTGCTCTAAAGCTTCATATTTAAAAGCAGCTCAATGTAGAGCTGTCAGAAATTAAAATCAGCCTCCTCTTGTCATATTTGCAGCAACACTGTTGCTTCAGGCTGTGATCAGGCTTTTTTGTATCGCTCATTCTCTCTCCATTAAAACAACCTGCTCCTCTTGGCTGAAATCAGCCCGTTGTTGCTCCATTTAGTGAGGAAGTGAGCCTCCTTTGCAGCACAGGCCCAAGGTCAGACTCATATGGTTAAACCTTTGAACTGAAAGGTTTATCACACTATAGGTCTTAAAATGTGAAAATGGTTAGCAGTTGAGAGATTTCATTCAAAATAAAGAAAAGTAATCATAATGTAATCAAATGTAATTAGTTATATTACTTTGAGAAAGTAATTGAAATAGTTACACTACTATTACATTTTCAACAGGGTAACTTGTAATTGTAACCAACTACATTTCCGAAGTAATCTTCCCAACACTGCACATTGTTCTACACAGGACAGATCATCACAAATAACAAGGAGCTGAGGATAGTGATGGTGGGGAAGACTGGTGCTGGGAAGAGTGCTGCTGGAAACACCATCCTGGGACGAAAGGAGTTTGAATCAAAGTTTGCTTCTCAGTCTGTGACTGTTGACTGTTTCAAGCATGAATGTGTGATAGATGGGCAACAGATTGCTGTCATTGACACTCCCGGCCTGTTTAACAACAGGTGTGATGAGACTAAAACGGTCAAAGATGTGAGCCAGTGCATTCGTTTGGCTGCTCCTGGACCCCATGTGTTTCTGGTGGTCATCCGTCTGGGCAGATTCACTGCAGAGGAAAAGCAGACGGTGCAAAAGATTCAAGAAATATTTGGCCAGGATGCAGACAGATACAGCATGGTTCTCTTTACTCGTGGTGATGATCTTGAAGACACCATCGAGACATTTGTGGATGGCGACACCAACCTTCAAGAACTTGTGGCCAGATGTAACAACCAGTACCACGTCTTCAACAATAAGCTGAAGGATCACTCACAGGTCAATGAGCTGCTCCAGAAGATCAGAAATGTAGCGCAGAGGAACGGAGGAAGCCACTACACCAACGAGATGTTCCAAAAGGCCGAGAGGGAAATCCAAGAGGAGAAACAACGCATCCTGAAAGCAAAAAGAGAAGAAAAAATACGAAAAGAGAGAGAGGAACTGGAGAAGGAACTTCTGAAAGAATATGAAAAAAACATGAAGAAAATGCAAGAGCAGCTCAAGGTTGAGAGAGAGAGGGAGAGGAAAGAGAGAGAGGAGGAGAGGAGGAGGGAGATGGAGGAGCAGAGGCAGAGGGTAAGGAAAGAGAGAGAGGAGATTATGAGGAGGAGGAGGAAGCAAGAGATGGAGAGGGAGAGGGAGATGGTAGAGGAAGAAGAGGAGAGAGACAGAGAGAGCGAGAGGAGAGGAAGAGAAAGATGGCCAGCAAGTCTGACAACCCAAAACTGACCAACAACTCGGGTAAGTCATGTCCATGTTTTAAAGTGCAATAATTTTAGGGTGATTTAATGGTTGAATAACATGTTTTGGACCTATAATGTACAGCTCCTGTAGAGTTATACTTTATAGACAGGGTCCTAAATGAGCACTCTAAAAATCTGCATTAGGAAATACAATCATGGTTTATTTGTTTGAAATGTTATCCAATGATTCTGCTTCTCCCAAAGCAGCAAACAGATGCTTCTACTTTTTCCATATTTGTATACGTCACATGAAGGACAATGTCTGTGCAACCTGATGTCTGATTCAGTGTCACACATTGTTCTACACAGGACAGATCATCACAAATAACAAGGAGCTGAGGATAGTGATGGTGGGGAAGACTGGATCTGGGAAGAGTGCTGCTGGAAACACCATCCTGGGACGAAAGGAGTTTGAATCAAAGTGCACTTCTCAGTCTGTGACTGTAGACTGTTTCAAGCATGAATGTTTGATAGATGGGCAACAGATTGCTGTTATTGACACTCCAGACCTGTTTGACAACAGGTATGATGAGACTAAAACAGTCAAAGATGTGAGCCAGTGCGTTCGTTTGGCTGCTCCTGGACCCCATGTGTTTCTGGTGGTCATCTGTCTGGGCAGATTCACTGCAGAGGAAAAGCAGACGGTGCAAAAGATTCAAGAAATATTTGGCCAGGATGCAGACAGATACAGCATGGTTCTCTTTACTCGTGGTGATTATCTTGACGAAACCATCGAGACATTCTTGGATGACAACACCGACCTTCAAGAACTTGTGGCCAGATGTAACAACCAGTACCACGTCTTCAACAATAAGGAGAAGAAGGATCGCTCACAGGTCAATGAGCTGCTCCAGAAGATCAGAAGTGTAGTGCAGAGGAACGGAGGAAGCCACTACACCAACGAGATGTTCCAAGAGGCCGAGAGGGAAATCCAAGAGGAGAAACAACGCATCCTGAAAGAAAAAGAAGAAAAAATACGAAAACAGAGAGAGGAACTGGAGAGGGAACTTCTGAAAGAATATGAAAAAAACATGAGGAAAATGAAAGAGCAGCTCATGGCTGAGAGAGAGAGGGAGAGGAAAGAGAGAGAGGAGGAGAGGAGGAGGGTGAAGCAAGAGATGGAGATGCAGAGGCAGAGGGAGGAGCAGAGGGTAAGGAAAGAGAGAGAGGAGGAGATTATGAGGAGGAGGAGGAAGCAAGAGATGGAGAGGCAGAGGGAGATGGTAGAGAAAGAAGGAGAGAGACAGAGAGAGCGAGAGGAGAGGAAGAGAAACATGGCCAGCAAGTCTGACAACCCAAAACTGACCAACAACTCAGGTAAGTCATGTCCATGTTTTAAAGTGCAATAATTTTAGGGTGATTTAATGGTTGAATAACATGTTTTGGACCTATAATGTACAGCTCCTGTAGAGTTATACTTTTATAGACAGGGTCCTAAATGAGCACTCTAAAAATCTGCTTTGGGGAATACAATCATGGTTTATTTGTTTAAAATGCTTTCCAATGATTCTGCTTCTCCCAAAGCAGCAAACAGATGTTTCTACTTTTTCCATCTTTGTATACGTCACATGAAGGACAATGTCTGTGCAACCTGATGTCTGATTCAGTGTCACACATTGTTCTACACAGGACAGATCATAACAAATAACAAGGAGCTGAGGATAGTGATGGTGGGGAAGACTGGAGCTGGGAAGAGTGCTGCTGGAAACACCATCCTGGGACGAAAGGAGTTTGAATCAAAGTGCACTTCTCAGTCTGTGACTGTAGACTGTTTCAAGCATGAATGTGAGATAGATGGGCAACAGATTGCTGTCATTGACACTCCGGGCCTGTTTGACAACAGGTATGATGAGACTAAAACAGTCAAAGATGTGAGCCAGTGCATTTGTTTGGCTGCTCCTGGACCCCATGTGTTTCTGGTGGTCATTGGTGTGGGCAGATTCACTGCAGAGGAAAAGCAGACGGTGCAAAAGATTCAAGAAATATTTGGCCAGGATGCAGACAGATACAGCATGGTTCTCTTTACTCGTGGTGATGATCTTGAAGAAACGACCATCGAGACATTTGTGGATGGCGACACCGACCTTCAAGAACTTTTGGCCAGATGTAACAACCAGTACCACGTCTTCAACAATAAGCTGAAGGATCGCTCACAGGTCAATGAGCTGCTCCAGAAGATCAGAAATGTAGTGCAGAGGAACGGAGGAAGCCACTACACCAACGAGATGTTCCAAAAGGCCGAGAGGGAAATCCAAGAGGAGAAACAACGCATCCTGAAAGAAGAAGAAGAAAAAAAACGAAGAGAGAGAGGAACTGGAGAGGGAACTTCTGAAAGAACATGAAAAAGAAATGAAGAAAATTCTAGAGAAATTGGAGGCTGAGAGAGAGAGGGCAAAGAAAGAGAGAGAGGAGGAGAGGAGGAGGAAGCAGATGTATGAGGAGAGACAGAGGGAGAGGAGAGAAGCAGCTCTTATAAAGGCAATTGAAGATTTAATTGATGCATTTGCATAAGATTTTTTTTTTTTTTTTTTTTAGAAAAATCCCTTTACATTGTGACAGCAAAGTTTTGAGTTTTGTTTCTATAGTTGGCTTGTATTTTTTATGGATTTTTGCTTGTTGATGAATGTTGTCTTCTGTGTCAGGACTCCAGTGATTGGACCAAAGTTGAACCTAAACACAACACAGTGGATGAGGTTCATATCTACAGGTAATGATTACATCCTAAGTAAATAGAATGACACTCAGTAGAGTGCATACCTCAGCCAAGGCCCAACAGTCCCCTGTTGTGCTCATTCAAAGATACCAGACACCCAAATATGTCGGATGTTTTCATCAAGAGCCATGTATTTTCTCCTGATAATTTAATAAAAATGTTGAACACATTAACTCGCAAGTCTAAAGAAAGTGAGAAAAAGTTCTAGATTCATCCCGTTAGCCGGATCCACGCCAAAAGTTAATTCATTCTGGGCTGAGTCCCTCCATCCTCCGCCCCAAGTTTTTCTTGAGTCCATTCTGTTGTGTTTTAAAAACATAACCTCCTAAGTGCAGGTAATTTATTGAAATGCACAGACATCATATGGACTGAAACCTTTCATTTCTATGCATTCACCTCAGTCTTTTACACTAGTTATGGTGCAGCTTGTTCCAATTCAAAACAAGACATTTTGTGTTAGTTCAGAATTTCCTCTTGAATGTTTCTTAATGCAGTCATTTGTTTCCACTTTCACAAAATAAGCCTCCAGTCTGAAGCAGGTCACTTTGAGTGCAGCGTCTCTTCTCTGCGCTGGGTTTGTAAGAAGAAGGTCAGCTTCAAATACCACTTCAGCTCATGGAATGAACACAGGGAGAAGCCTTCATGTGTGGATTACATGCCAGCAGGACCACTACTGGGCATCACAGTGATGACTGGAGAGATGGAGGAAGTGCATCTGCCACACTGGATAGGTAAGTGGACATGCAACTAAATATGATGAATATTGTAACTGATAAATTATAAATTCAATCAGTTTCTTCTTACTAAATACTGTAAGATTCATTTTGTTTGTGTTTGTTATTTTTCTTCAGATCACAACTCCACAGTGTCGGACATGTTTGCAGTCCTACATGTGGATACATCTGGAGATTTTGTGAAAAAAGTGTCTCAAGTGACATCATCCCACGTCAAGTCATGTCAGCCGACTTTCTCTCCAACAGGGGTCATGATCCTGAAGAAATTCCTGAAAGTCAAGGTTCACTATGAGGTGTTAATATACAAGACAACAAAAAAGGAATTCCTCACATTGCATGTTTACCTGGTGCCACCCGATCCTTTTGTAAAAAAGGTGTGTATTTAATGTTCTCAAAATAATAAACACAAAATTACTAAATTGATTTCAAAATTGTAAACACACACACATCAAAACCATTATGGCTGCTATTGTGAGTTTATATTCTTTTCCTAGGAAGTGGAGAAAAATGAGAAATCTTATGGATCAGAAATAATCCCCAAACCAAACCCAAACGAGTCTCTTCAAACGCAGGATCATTTCCTCACAGCAGACAAGGACACTGTTAAAATCACTCCAAAAGTAAGTATTTAATCGTTTTAATTATGGGGCTCAGTGTTAACAAATGAATAAATAAATAAACAAAAGATCAGAAAAATATATTTAGAATTAAAGCAAAACCTTGATACTACTGACCATTTATATTCTAACTTTGCGAATGTAGAGCCGTGGATTGTTGCCCTTTAACACAATATATTCTCCACAGAAATTAAACCTCACATATGAGAGGAGGACGCTAAATTACTTTGAGGTGTTCCTCAGAAGTGCAGACGGCGACTTCGACCTGAGACTTGAAAGTGAGCAAAAGGAAAATAGCAGAAGGGACACAGTCTGGACCTGCACTCTAAGAAAAGGTGAGTGTTTTTTACAGCAGTTTTCAATTAATTCATGTGCACACAACTCTTGTTAAAGGTGCAATATGTAAGAATTGGCCACCTGTCAAATTCATACTCCAAACTAATAGGGGGCAGCATATCAACAGAGCGGCCATTTACTGTTGTTAGCTAGTTAGCTCAGTTAACATGCAGCTAGAAGTAGCATCAGCTGAGTCTGCCTGGACTGGGAACATGTAGTGTCTTGTCACGACTTCTTATTCTTTGTTTGTTCAAAAAGGTTTTTCAGAGTTTCACCAATGAAAATTACAATCCTTAGACTTCTTCCTGTATCTGCTCGGGTGCAGACACTTTTCTGCTTGCTTTCGCTTCTGCTTGCTTTCTTCTTCTATTTCTTTTTTTTCTTTCTTTTTCTTCACTGGGAGATTACAGGCAGCGACTCTTGGATATTTACAAACCACTGGGACTTCAATTAATTGGCTGCTGCTGCCTTATTTCACAATTTTTTCAGAACTCAGTACTTTCAGAACCAGGCCTACGAAGTAGCACAAGCCTAATAACAGCTAATGCTAACTTGTATCAAAATGCCTCCCTGTACCGTGGACGACTTTCAGAGATCCTTTAGAAAATTGCTGTGCTGGAAACCAAGATCCACCAGATAGAAGTAAATATGGAAGTGAATGCACTATGTGGGAACGAAACTACTCTACCATGGAATCAAAACAGCAGACAAGAGCCTGCTAACACACGGCTAATTAGCCCCGACAATGACTCGACAAAACAGGAGTTCTCATTTTTGGGAGAATGAGTAACAGACAGAGCCCAGTGCCCTGAGATCTGTGATGCAACGGATTGGCCTGCACTGTCCTCTGAAAAGATTGCCTCCTCAACACTCGTACCAAAGAGGAAACAACCGTGGTCAACAGTGCAAACAAAAAGTAAGAGCAAACCTACCCAAATAACAAAAGTACAACTGGAGAGCAGATTTGCTCCACTTTATCAAGACCTTGCAAGCTCTCCGTCAACAAACAAGGAGAGATATGAGACCAAATCCAAAAGTCCACAGAAAGAGCTAATGACTGGACCACAAACACTGATTGTGGGTGATGTTGCTGTGAAGGAGGTAAACAGCTTTTGCAGCAAGAAGAACACCAAAGTACTCTGTTTTACCAACGATATGTTCTCTGACATCTCTGAAAAAATTCTGGACGTTGTTGCTGATTGTCCAACGGCGAAATCTCTCATCTTACACACAGGGGCCTGTGATGTTGTGAAACAACAATCTGAGGTATTGAAACAAGACTTCACTGATCTGTTGAACAAAGTCAGATCTCTCGATACTGTGGTGTTTGTCAGTGGCCCTCTACCGACTGTCCGAAGAGGTGATGAGAGATTCAGCAGGTTGATGTTGAACAAATGGCTCAAAGCTACATGTGCCGCTCAGTCGGTGAATTTTATAGACAATTTTAAAATTTTCTGGGAACGCAGACACCTCTTTAAAGCTAAACTCTCGCCAAAAAGCAACTGAGGCTTTATTTGGGATTGAATATGAGTCAAACCTTCATGTAAAAGCATAATTATGACGAAAGAGGCACTTTTAAGGCAGGCTTGAGGAGCGGTCCACCATTACTCTCCTGCCTGTCAGGTTGCACTCGGGGATCGACACTTTTTGCCTGCCATGACGGCGACGCGCAGGAGCTGCAACAGCTAGCATGAGTAGTTCAAAAACCTTCTTTTTCATAAACTCTGTGTACACAAACAATCTTCTCAATGCTCTTGTTCATGAGTAGAGACCCTGGTGATGCTACGAGCAAAGTTTCATGTTGTGTCGAGCCTTCTTCGTGTTCTAAAAATAGCGATTTTGATGCTAGCGTGTCCTGCCCCATGCACTCCCGTTCAAAATTAACGTGCCCAAAACCAAAACTACGGTAAATCTTAAAAGTGCATCTTTTGCCATAATTATGCTTTTACACGAAGGTTTGACTCATATTCAATCCCAAATAAAGCCTCGGTTGCGCTTTGGCGAGAGTTTCACTTTAAGGCAGATGGACTCTGCCTCAACAAGTCAGGAGTAAGGTTGTTAACCTCCAACATATTCTACTAAGTGCGCCACACACCAGTTCCTCTTTCCAAGGACAGCAGGCAAGACAAATCAAAACAACTGATAAGACAGCGCTCAGAAGGAGAACTACTACTGCTTTGAACAGATAAGACAGCTGTGCCAGGAGGAGGAGTCCCTGCTGCCATCTTTGCCCCCCAGTCTCAACAAGACGGAACATCCACTCTCCACCAACCCCAACCAACTCTCTGCCCTCTCCAGCCAGCCTCAGCCTCTCCCCCTCTTCCAGCCTTCTGGATTTCACAGACAAGATGAAAAAGCTTGTCAATGTTGGACTCAGACTCACACCCCGTCCAATTCTGCCACGCTTGACATCCATCGTGCCCCTCCACCTCCTCTGAATCACCCTCGGTCTCTACAGTCTAAAAACAGCGAAGCACATCTTGTCCATGCTGACAGTACCATTAACGCTTACTGATATGTGCCGGGTCCAGGCTACGAAGTTGATATCACTACTGTTTTCCCCCAAGAAAAGCCAGGCCCCTTTGAGTTCAGGCAGCCTCCTCAATTCCTGTGCTTACAGGTAATAGAGCAATTGTGAATTTGTTGAAAAATAGGAAATGCCGAACTAAATGTGCCAATCCATTCAATTTAGCTCCAATTCCTCATCAGCCACTAACTGTCGCAAAAAAATTGCACAGTTGGTTTTGATACTGTAACTGTCGCTCTATTAAACATCAGATCTCTGGCAGGAAAATCTTTTTGAATGCATGATTTTATCATCAAACACAATCTTACTTTTTAACTAAAACTTGGTAATATAACAATGCAGCTGTTCACATTGAATCAAGTCATCCAAATTTCTCTTTCATATGTGAAAGTAGAATGCATGAAAAAGGAGGAGGTGTTAGTATTCTGTTTAATGAGTTACTCAAATGCAAGCAGATGTTTTATGGAAGTTTTACTTCTTTTGAATATGTTGCTCTTCAGGTAAACTCATCCTCTCGGGTTATATTTCTAAACATCTACAGGCCACCTAAATACTGCACATATTTCTTTGATGACCTTGTTGAGCTACTGTCTCTTATCTGCACTGACTTTGATTGTGTGTTAATTGTTGGTGACTTTAACATCCATGTCGACAAGCCTGAGGACAAGTGGACTAAAGAACTGTGCTGTGTCCTTGATAACTTTGGACTCACTCAGCATGTGACACAGCCCACACACAACAGGGGCCACATCGTGGACTTAGTTATCTCAAAGGGTCTGAACATTTCTAAGGTTCTGGTATCTGATGTCGCTCTCTCTGACCATTACTGTGTTTTCTTTGAGAGTGATATATCTGTGTACACAAATGTTCAAACTGAGGTTGTCTCAAAGCGATACATCACTGAAAACACTGGTGACATATTCATTGAGGCTTTCTCTTTCACACCACCCCTATCTAGGTTCTCTGTCAATGACCTTGTACTTCATTTAAATTCCAAAATTACAAATGTCATGAATGCCATGGCAACCCCACTAAAGTGAAGGTGGTCTCTGGTAGGAAAAAAAACCTCCTGGAGAAATGCCACACTAGTCAAGATAGAAAAGATTTATTCACGCTATCAAGATAGAGTGCCACTCTACCAGGTACTGGAGGTGTGTTGTCGTTTTGTCCACCTAAACCCAACTCTAACACCATGACACAATTTGATCCAATCAATGACAAAAACCTGCAAGACCTTATACAGCATTTGAAGTCTTCCTCCTGCAGCCTGGATATTTTACCAGCAGGGTTCTTCAAAAAAGTTTCAGACTGCATGATTCCAGATCTGCTACAGATTGTCAACACATCTCTTCTCTCAGGTGTGTTCCCCCAAGCCATGAAGACTGCAGTCATTAAACCACTCATGAAGAAGAGAACTCTAGACAGATCAGTAATGAATAACTATAGGCCCATTTCAAACCTCCCAATTTTAAGTAAAATAATTGAAAAAGCTGTTTTTCACAGCTGAACAATTACTTGTTGCTGTTTTGATGTCTTCGAATCAGGATTTCGACCACATCACAGCACTGAGATGGCTCTTGTTAAGGTCCTCAATGACATTCATTTAAACACAGACAAAATCTCAGTCTTAGTATTACTGAATCTCAGTGCTGCGTTTGACACAGTTGACCATAATATACTACTGGACCGACTGGAAAACTGGGTTGGACTCTCTGGTACAACACTAAAGTGGTTTAAATCTTATCTAAATGAGAGAGATTACTTTGTGTCTATTGGTAATTACACATCTGAACGGATGAAAATGACAAGCGGACTACCTCTACTATTCAACATTTACATGCTCCCTCTAGCTCATATAATGGAAAATAATTAAATTGCTACCATAGTTATGCAGATGACACACAAATGTATATAACCATATCACCAGGGGACTATAATCCCATACATACCCTGAGTAGATGCATTGAACAAATCAATGATTGGATGTGTCAGAGTTTTCTTCAGTTAAACAAAGAGAAGACTGAAATAATTGTTTTTGGATCCAAGGAAGAACGACTTAAAGTCCCTGCTCAGCTTCAGTCTGTAATGTTGAAAACTACAGACCAAGTCAGAAACCTTGGTGTGACTATGGACTCAGACATGAATTTCAGCAGCCATATTAAGACAGTTACAAAGTCAGCCTACTATCACCTTAAGAACATATCCAGGATAAGAGGGCTTATGTCTCGGCAGGATTTGGAGAAACTTGTTCACGCATTTATCTTCAGCAGACTCGACTACTGTAATGGTGTCCTTACAGGACTCCCTAAAAACTCCATCAGACAGTTGCAGCTGATTCAGAACGCTGCTGCTCGAGTCCTAACAAGAACCAAAAAAATAGACCACATCACTCCAGTTCTTAGATCTTAACACTGGCTTCCTGTCTATCAAAGAATAGATTTCAAAGTCCTGTTGTTGGTTTATAAAGCATTGAATGGATTCGGACCAAAATACATTTCTGATCTGCTGCCGCGTTATGAACCATCCAGACCTCTGAGATCGTCAGGTACCGGTCTGCTTTCAGTCCCCAGAGTCAGAAGTAAACATGGAGAAGCAGCTTTCAGTTACTATGCGCCATATATTTGGAACAAACTCCCTGAAAATTGCAGGTCTGCTCCAACTCTCACCTCTTTTAAATCAAGACTGAATACATTTCTTTTTGCCACTGCTTTTAACGGAAGCAGTTTAAGTCTTTGAACTGCATTGTGACTTTTATTCTACAGTCTTGTTTCTTTTAAAGCTTTTCTATCTTAGCCTAATTGTCTTAATGTTTGTTTCTTAATGTTTTTACTTGCTTTTATGTCTTTTTAATGCAATTTTTAATGTCTTTTAAATGAAATTTTTATGTCTTATAATGCAGTTTGTATGCGCCTGTAAAGCACTTTGAGTTGCCTTGTGTCTGAATTGTGCTATACAAATAAACTCGCCTTGCCTAAAGCAAAAAAAACACGAGATCAAATGAGCAAAAGACCAAGACAGGGCGTTGAGCCCCATGACTCATCCAATCACTCGTCTTTGTTTGACTCCTCATGAATTACGTTGACACAGTTGTTTTCCATTATGACTATTTCCTTATCGGGGACCTTAACAAACACAGCTGTTATAATGAAACTGATTATACTTACTTTTGATTATATTAGTCTACAGTAGGCATTGTTTACTGTTGGACAAACACCCTCCAAAGTGGCTAGAGGCTAGCTGGATAGCATGCTAACTTTACAGTGTCTCTGCATCACAACACATATACATACATAATCCACAAACTTCTTTTTATAAATATTATTTTGCTAAATGTACTTTATTTTTATTTATTTTACAAAATAAAAAAAAATAATGATAAAGATTCTTACAAATTGCACATTTGCGCTGAATGTGGACTCTTTCAGCAAAGTTAAAAAGTGCATAATGTATTTAATGCAAAAAATCTATAAGCTGTATCCATTAACCAATCAGCATTGTGACCTGTGTTTTATTTCAGGGGACTACAAGAGTCAACGCTCTGATCATGAACAAGGTAAGAACAGAGATTCATTATGCAAAAATAAATAACAGGATTGAGACCTGCTTCATTTTCAAACTAAAATTCTGGCTATGTCCTAC
Source organism: Sparus aurata (assembly GCF_900880675.1). Classification (NCBI taxonomy): domain Eukaryota; kingdom Metazoa; phylum Chordata; class Actinopteri; order Spariformes; family Sparidae; genus Sparus; species Sparus aurata. Next base: position 14,973,676 of record NC_044196.1, on the reverse strand, counting down.
AAAATGGCTCCTTTTAACATACAGTATGAAAACTTCAGTTTACTGTGTGTTTGCTCTGTTTTCATCATTTACCACAGCCTCAGGTCAGCATTTCGTGGAACGCCATCGGACAGATCTGATTAACAGAGTGAAGGACACAGGACACATCCTGGATGATCTCAAGAAAAGACGGCTGATCTCAGATGAGATGTATGATGACTTGAGTGAAAAATCCACACACAACCAGATGAGGAAAATTATCAATTTAATGACAAATGTCGGCACAACAGGCAAAGACGCTCTCTATGAAATCCTTCAAGGGATGAAGAATATGAGGCCTCTCATCTCTGAGCTTGAGGAATCTGGATAATGGAATGAATCATAAAAGTAAAAAACTGTTGATTTGAACACAGCATGAACATTTGACGCTGAGATGAGAGGACAGCAGGAAGCTGACTGTATGTTCTAACATTTAATTTGATCTGTAACAAATACAGGCTCCATTGAATATAAACAAATGTGGTCTAATCACCACAGAAAGATGAGACCAATGAGCAGTACAATGAGTGGAGGGTTAACATCCCTTCATCCACCTGCTGGGCAGGAGAATCCAGGCTGGCAACATCTAATTTTGAACTGAGTAAAAAGGTTTGAATTTGCATGAATGTAATTCTTCTACTGGATTTTCAGTTTGACTTCTTTTTACTGTATTTTTTACTACTTTTATACTTTATTTTTTATTATCTCATCAGTTGGAGGTGGAGCAGAAGATGTTGGACCCAATAGTCCAGCATCCTGAATGTACTGCTCCAACAGTAAAGCACTTTTAGTAATGAACTTGCTTCCATCAGCTGATCCGACATCAAACGCCTGAAATGAAAAGAGTGACAACTTAAAGGAAATGAAGCTCCTAAAACTTTTGTCTTTCAGTATATATTTTCAGGATTTTGTTTATGGATGTCTGAAGTGTTGACAGTAAAAAAGGCTCCTTAAACTCTTACAGAAGCGTATTCAGAGAAGAATTATTACAGTTTTTCTTATTGTTTTCTTCCATGTAAATATTCAGAGGTTTATATTAAGAGAGATGTGTCAAACAAACACAATGAAATCATAAAGGACACATTTTTAATTTTTTGTTTTAATGTTGTTTAAATTGTGTTTGGATTTATCTTCCTCGTTGTCAGAACTGTCAGCGCTCCGTATTACGACGGGTCTATGAGGGCCATACTAAGAAGAAAAAAAAAAATAAATTACCAGAATAAAGTCGTAATAATACCAGAATAATGTAATAATAACACAAGAAATCTTCGAAATAGACACAGTCGTGTGCACAATCATTTCAAAGTCCTGATACTGATGATAATTTGATGCTGATGTGCAAAAAGCATGGTTTTGTAATAAATTGGGTGCATTTTGATTCTGCGTCACTTGTTTACATGAGCAATATTTCTTCAAACTGATCGACATCGTTCTGATTGAAGATTTGTATGAGACAAAATTATCAGGGTCTGGTGTTGATTTGCAATGACGACTTTAACCAGAACTGCAAAAGCATGTCACATCAAGCACTCCTCTTCCCGTTGAATATTTTACCTCTTTTGGCTTGTGTTTGTCATTTGTGTTCATGTTAAAAACACAATCAACTTTTTCTCCAAGTTCTAATTTATTTCTCAGAATCTAAACTTATTTTGCTGAATTTGATATTCCTTATCAGGAGTCAATCTTTTTGCTCAGAATATGAATTATTTCTCAGTTTGAATTGTTTTTTCTCAGATTTTAAACTTTTTTCCCCAGAATTCAAATATTATCCAGTATCCTGATCTTTGACCTCATGTCAAATCAAGTCCATCTTCTTCCATTTCACCGCAGCAACGTGGAGAAATCTCACCTCAAAATGAATAAACTCTATTAATATTATCCTGATCTTTGACCTTACATCAAATCACTTCCTTCATAGGTTAGTTCATCGTTGTCTTTGGACCTTCTCCCTGATGTCTGTCTCCATCACAGGTTTGTGATCGATCAATTTGGTTACATTTCACTGCAGCAATAACGAGAAATCTCTCTTTTCACCTCATTTATCTCAGTTTACAGCCAGTGTAAAATAAAATGTTAAGTGAGTTCTGATTTTCTTTCTCTGAATTCAAAAGTTTTCTCAGAAGTTTTCTTTTCCTCAGAATTTGAATTTCCCCCCAGAATTAAAACTTTTTCTCAAAATGACCTTTGACCTTACGTTAAATCAACTCCTTCATATGTAATTTCACCATTGTCTTTGCATTTTCTTCCGATATTTTCTGAATTCAAAGTTTTTGATTAGAATTCTGACTTCAATCTAAGACTTTGAATTTTTTGCTAAGAATTTGAATTTTTTTCTCCAATTCAAATTTTGAGCATTAAGTCAATATTGATGGAAAAAAAAGTCAAAATCTCTCTCAAAATGACTCAGTATTCTCTTTCTGCCATTGTAAAAAAAAAAAAAAAATTAGAAAGAGATTTTTAATTTCCACAAACAAGTATGTACACATGATTTTTGTGCATAACATTTTAAACAGTTATTAAAGAATAACAGAACTGAAGCATAAAACACGACAGAACAGTTGGGAAAGAAAGAAAGAGGTTTTAATTGAGGTCACAAAAGAACATCAAGTATGAACATGTGCAGTTATTTCAATGCAAATGATCACCTTTTCCAGCATTCAGTTAAGGAATGCCAGGGAATAAATATACACAATCAAAGAGATATTTCTTGCTGGACGTCCTAATATTTCATCTGAGCCATGAGCCCCTCCATCTCTGGTCGGGCCTTGAAACGGGCCTGGAAATCAGCCTCGGTGTGCTGAGAGAAAAAACAAGGGCAGGAGGGATTATTACTTTTAAAATAATCACAAGACTCGACCGACTGCTGTTGTGAAGCCGTCGTTACGCTGACTCACCTCCATCACAGACAGCTGAACTCCCTCTGGCTGATTCTTAAGAAGCACGTCCATGAAAACGGGACACATGGCAGCGTTCAGAGCGCTCAGCTACAAACATGGATAAATAAGACGGATCAATAGTCAGGTCTGACGAGAGCACTGGGTGATCGAGGTAAATACAGACTTCTCTTTACCTGGACGACTCGCTCATGAGTCTTTAAGGTGGCGTCGACGTACATCTTGGTGCCTTGCTCTTGCATCAGCAGGACCTCCATGCTCTTGGTTGGTAAAGCGTAGCTGAAAGAAGCGACAAAAAGCATTCGAGTACAGATATTTTCTCATCTAAGCATCTCTTCTACTGTACTGAAGACGTCACTCTGGGAAACTGTGATTTTTCACATTTTTATTGATATTTTACAGACCGAATGATTACTGTGATGACAGATGACTGTGAAATCAGTCAGACTCTCTGGAGTGTAAGAGCTTTGGAGTTTTGAACATCCTCACCATTCTGACACTTTGATGCCGAGCCGGTTGCAGAAGTTGTGGATGTACTGGGAGTAGTGCTCCACCACTGTCATGTCATGACCCGACACTTTCACGTTCAGAGTCCCGTACGCTGTGTCCGTCGGCGCCATGATCTTTTTCATCTGGTGTTTGTCTTTTTTTTTCTTTGGCTGAAATCACAAAAGAAATACATTTCATTAAATAATTATCAAAACAAGTCGATACACACATCACATGACTTTTGGGCTCTTTCCACTGGTTTTAGATTCTTACCGCTTCTCTCGGTAAAAAATGTCTCCACTTCCCGATCCCGTGTGTCGGCATGGATCTGTATTGTCTTTCATTTACAGAAGCTGTGACAAGAGAAAAACATAAAGTCTGTATCCACCTGCCACACAAAAGTTATCTGACAGCATTTATTCACAAATACACTGCTCTACATAGCGGTGTTTAAATACTTACCACAAACAGGATGCCGTATGGATGGTGTGGCCCTTTAAACACAACAGTAAAAGAAGAAAACAGAAACAGAATTATAAAGACAGAACTCTCTTCAAAGACAGTTTCTATGAAAAAAAAGGCCATTCAGCATTCTTATGACCCAGAACTTACCGTTTCCCGGAATTCTGACTTTTTCCTCAAAATTCCCATAACATTTTCAGAATTCAGACTTTTTCCTAAGAAAGAATCTTTCCTCAAAATTGAATTTTTTTCAAAATTGAATTTTTTTCCTAAGAATTCCAGATATATTTTTTCAATATTCCAAATTTTTCCCAAAATTCAGACTCAGAATTCCAACTTTTTCTCAAAATGGCATTTTTTTCTCTCAATTTTTTCTTTCAGAAAACGGACTTTAAAGGAGAACTTCGGTCGATTTAAACATCGACCGCTCAAGCTGCTCAAGCTACCCTTGACTTGCCAGTACAGAAGACGCAAACAAATTTGGTCCAGCCATTACAGAGCTCCGTGAACGGAGACTTAGCATTGAACGCTAACAGCATGGGGTCAGAACTTTACACTGTGTTTTAAGCGTCTTAACATGCTCCACATCTCACACCAAAAGTTATGCAACATCAGCAGACACCTTAGCACACAGCACTGTAGCGTGTATGACTCAAACTGAATAAAAAAGTAGTTAAAACAGTGTGTTTGTGCAAGCAGCTACTTACCTGTTTGTTGACATCCGTGTCTTCCGGTAGCTAGACCAAACTAGTCAATCCGTCGAGCGTGCGCTTACTCCCTCACTGGCGGAGACGGAAACGTAATCCAGCATTTTCGTGTTTATGTTCATAATGTACATGTCCATGTTACAACCTGTCATGAGCCATGAGCCTTACAATAGCCTGTTTAGCCTGTTAAGTGCACACTCGATGGATATGCTAGTTTGGTCTAGCTACCGGAACACACGGATGTCAACAAACAGGTAAGTAGCTCCTTGCACAAACACACTGTTTTAACTACTTTTTCATTCAGTTTGAGTCATACACGCTACAGTGCTGTGTGCTAAGGTGTCTGCTGATGTTGCATAACTTTTGGTGTGAGATGTGGAGCATGTTAAGATGCTCAAAACACAGTGTAAAGTTCTGACCCCATGCTGTTAGCGTTCAATGCTAAGTCTCCGTTCACGGAGCTCTGTAATGGCTGGACCAAATGTGTTCGTGTCTTCGGTACTAGCAAGTCAAGGGTAGCTTGAGTAATGAAGCTGCATGTTTAAATCGACCGAAGTTCTCCTTTAACTACCAAAGTTGATAATCTAACTAAACCTTTGACTTTGTTACATGTCTCACTTTGTTGAGCTGATGTCAAGGTCCTCCCAACCTCACTGTTTTCTAAACTGACAGAAAATATGACCGCAGTCATCGGAGAATCTGGACTCCTTAACTTTAGGTTGCCATGATGAAGGTGATCAAACTGTTAGACGAGGCATGAGAATTAAAAAGCAATCCAAAGTCTTACCGGCATAATGTGAGCGCTTGATTTAACGCCTGTTGTGTGACAGACACCTGCAACTGGACAAAACACAAAAACATCAGCTTCTGTATTTACAGCACAAGTTATTCATTATTCTCATTACATACTAGCCTACTAGTTTTGAATACAGCTAATATAATCTGTAAGGCTGAAAAAATTATAAATTACATAGTGCATGGTGAGAAGTTTTACCAGGAACTACTTCCCACCGAAGCGCAACTACCAGTTGTCTAACTCCACATGATTATTAGTTGGTTTAATTAGATTGGGCCTACACAGTTAATTGAAATCAGAATATCCCAATTACAGAAGCTGAAATTTTTTGGATAAAACTCAAATGTGTGAAAATAACATGATATAGGCCTAGCATTATAATTATACAGATCTTGTTCCCCAGATGTCAGAAAACATGTTTGTTTGGTACAGACCCCAACAAATGTCACATCATCATGATTTTAATAATTTTATCAGTGAAAGTGAAAATTCTAATGCAAAAATGACCATTTCAGCTCATAACATCTGTCAAAATAACGGCAAGGTTTTCAAACCCAATCGTGCAGCCCTAAATTAAATAGTTGACCCTGCAATTATAAGGCTGAGGCGCAGCACCCAAGCTGCCTTGTGCACCACCTATGCAAAATTAATGTAAAATCAATACATAGACGTATGAAAACGGACTTTTCCCAGGTTTTATGGTTCTACTTAGTCCCCAGAAAAAAATGACTAAAATTATCAACAGAGTGTCAAGAAATCATTTTTAGCCATATTTGTCTAAGTAGTTATCAATTCGACAAGATTCAAATTCTTACATACTGCACCTTCAAGCTTTTTACATGTTGTTCATTTATTATCTGCTATAAAGGCTATAAGAATGATCCAAAATGGCGTGAGACTGCTTATTTTTTATTTAAAAAACGTAACATTTTCTTATGGTCAGACCTAAAGTTAACTACACGACGAGGTCTTACTCCTGGTAAGAAGCAACTAAGATACATTTTGGGGGAACTGTCCCTTTAAAGAGTAAGATTCTGGGCAGCTTCTTCTTCATGTATGAACTTTAAATAAAAAACAAAAAACATATTGGAAGCTGGCAGTGATTGGCCAGCTAGGCAAGTGTTTGTCACTGGCCATTTATCCAGCAGTGAGGTGAGCTGTTACCTGCTCTGGGTACATTTAAGTTCCTCCTTATGAGCTCTTATGCAGTGTATACTTGTATTTCCAGGACTCTTATTTTGAAAGCGGAAATGACCTTCATGCTACGCGCTCGCACTAAATTAGCTGAAGGTTATATTTTACAGATTATATGATGTTTGATAAAACAACACGAAGGTGTTGTTTTCAGCACAAGTGCTACCAACTCTTTATTCCGCTCAAGTGTCGACAACAGCGTTCAGACGCATCACTTCCGTTTTCAAAATAAGAGTCCGGAATGTACCGTGAACTGCATAAGAGCTTATATTAGGAATTTAAATATACCCAGAACATTTCAGAAACCACTCACACAATAAATTAGCGTATAATAACAACCGATAAATGCTCAAATAGCTCCGACTAGTAGTGGTAGCGTCGCAAACACCACCTGTGAAGCAGACTGATCACTGCTGTGTGACCTCTGAGGGGAAACTAAACATTCAGCGGTCAGAAAAACAAAACTTACCCTCCTGAAGACAGGATTCATAGCTGCGTGTCTAACGGAAAACACACTCTGGATGTCTGAGTGATTCGGCCAGTCAGCTACACGCAACTACAACAAAACACCATCAAAAACACATGTATTGACTGCTGCTGCTGGTTCCGGAAGTGTTGCCGGAAGATGGTCCGTTCACTTTTCTGTCCGAGGTTTGATCACGTCAGAAGAAAAAGATCCGCTTTTAAAATGTCTTTCTCTGTGTTACAATATATTAAATGCTAATTATGTTACGGCAGTGTTTTGTTCTGTTTTTTAAAATGTTTTAAATAATTAGTAATGTTTTATAATTGCTATCGATTTCTATGTCACTGGTAATTTCCTCACCTGGTTCTTCACCTGGACATCTCCCTGAATCACTGCCACATTGGAGTTATTCAGTTTTTCATAAAATTTTAATGAAATTGAATGACAATTCAGTCCGATTATCAAGTCTTTTCATAAGCATAGTACATCATTTCAAGTCAAATTTCAAATCCCTGTCGTCCTGCTCTCGACCCAGTCGGACTGAAGATTAATCATGCACACATTTCCATATTTGCAAAGGACAACAACACAACTGCACAGGTATCATTATAATTATTATCTTTATTATTATCATCATGGAATAATCATTTCAGTGGACCCCTCAAAAAATCCCTTGTATCAAAAGAATAACCTTGTAACATTCACATATCTCAGGCCGAACATAACTTCTTTTTTTTCCTTTTTTTTTTGTTTAGTAAAGTGCAAACTGTATTATCACCTGAAAGTGTTATTTTGAGAACAATGTATGAACTGTGCATTTCACATTTTTTAAACAATGCATTTCTACTTTTTAAAATACAATTATGAAAAGCAAAGTCATCCTGTAGCTGACAGTATGTAAACTGCTATTAACACATTGCATTTTTTTTTTCCTAACGTCATGCCAAGCAAACAAACTTTATCAAGTATCAAATCAAAGCACGCGCGCATCCTCACTCTTTGGCTTGCAATGTTTTAACCCCAGCACGAATGTAACAATCGCCACGGTCCGTAACACGCAGGACTCATTTCAGCCTTGTGTGTTCACTCTCCTCCAGGTCAAATACATTGGCAAAATCTTGGCCTGTTTTCAAGGGTACTGATCAAAAGGCTTTTCACGGTGAGGGGAAACTGGCAAACTCAAGGAATTCAAACTCATTTCTTATATATTCTTTCAAAAATGTAAGGAAAATTACCCCAGAAGCTCTCTCAGCCTGAGCACCTGTTGTATCAAAAGTTCAGGTGAACAGGTGAAAGTTCTCCAAACAAATTAGATCAAATTGCTAAAATGTTTAGCGTAGTGGTAGAAAATCCGGCATTACAGACATGCAGAGGTTTTGCCATTTTCATTTCAAAGTGTTTGAGTCCTTCCAGACACATTCTGTCACGACACATTCACATTCCCGTGTGTACGTATACAGCAAACGTCTTCTCATACAAAGCACCTTCTTTGAGTTTAGCAGTACGCAGCACAGGTTAAGCAGAAGGATCATCAGTGCATTTAGCTTTAAATCCAGCTGGATCAAAGCTCCGTTACGTCCCAGTGTGTCATCTGTCGGAGGGTTTGAGGCAAAATGCGGTAGCTGCTTGAGTCCTGAAGGGGAGAGTTCACCCAAAAATGAAAATTCAGTCACCATCTACTCATCTTACTGTGGTTTGAAAGTTGAGGGTGAGTAAATGATGACTGAATTTCCATTTTTGGGGGAAATGTTCCTTTAACTGTACATTGGACATTCAAAGAGAAGATGGGTGCAACACTAAAACAGCATCTGTTGCACTCACCCGCAGATAAAGATCTAATCCAAAGTGCTTCAATAGGTCTAAAAAAGAAACAAATCAAGTCCTCAGTTAAACCCCTCTGTCCTCCACATCCTCCTCTTCTCCGTCCTCGTCCTCGCCGTCTCCCTCGTCTTCGCCCTCCTCTTCCTCCTCCTCCTCTTCTGGGCTGTAAAGATCGTCGGCCAGCTCGCTCTGGTCGGGCCCTTCCTCGTCGTCCTCCTCCTCGTCTTCCTCCTCCCCCTCACTCCTCATTTCCTCCACGCTGCTGTCGTCCAGGTCGTCGTCGTCATCATCGTCCTCCTCCTCCTCCTCCACAGTCTCCTCCTCGTTCTCCTGCTCCTCCTCCTCGACGTCTGAAAGGTCACCTGACGGGAGGACAGAATTCAAATCTCGTTTAGTCAAACTGTTACTTTACCACGCAATACAACCTCTGAAACTGATCTGTGCAACATATTAACAATAGATAGATACATAGGAGTCGCTTGTAATAACAAACCTACAGAGATTTAGATCTACAGTAGAGCAGTTTAGCATCTTTTAACTCATCATTTTTGGTATCCTAGCCCAGTTTAGTCCAGAACATGACCTGAACAGAGCTAAGAGTGAAAACTGAACCTTTATTGATCAGATGGACAAAAAACATGACCCAGAATTAATGCTAATGTTGCTCCTTGTCTGTGTGACAAAACATCAGTGTTGTTTACAGTCTCTCTGCTGCCCCCAAGTGGCAACAAATCCACTACTGCTGCTTCAAAATATGACACTTAACAGTTAAGTTGAATCCAGCAAAGTAAATACACTCACTTGCCGATTTCTGAGGTCCAGCTGGCAAAAACTCATGCCGTCTACAGTCCTGTATTAAAGTCCTCTCTTCATGAAGGTTATAAATAGGGATTTGGCATTTTTCTGATTATCAGTATCAAGTGTTTTATTGTGCCTGATTGCCGGTAAAAGAAATTCATTTAAAAAATGTGTTACTGTGGCAGCCCATCAACACTAAATAAAATGAATCTGCAAAGCAATTCGTAACTAAAGCCATCAAATAAATGTAGAAGGACAAAGTAGCATGATGGAAACCTCTACACCGTACTTAAACACAGTAGTAGAGTTAATTGTACAGTAAGTTTGGTACCGGCCGCAGGAAAGAATAAATAAGTTACTTCATTTCGGTTATATTGCCAATCACACTTTGAAAGTTGGTTTATCTTGAAAAACGAATTCTCCTTTGATGGCATAATAACCATCTGATCCTCTTGACACGTACCTGTTTCTGTCACGTGAAACCCCAAAAAATAAGCCCTCAAGCTGGCTAAAATCAGTGGAAAACAAACGTCTTCGGAGAGCTACTTTTCAATGAAAAAAGGAGAAGGCCCAACGATGAGACAAGAAGAGCCTACGACTGCCGAGAATAAGGACGCTACATGTAGGGAGATGGACAACCGTCTTCAAGTTGGCTGATAAAGTGGCTGAACTGCAGCTGAGGGGACTGCGAGTGGACAACTGCTGGAGACTGTGAATGATGGTGGCCCTAAAGTATGTTACCTTAGTAAGTTACGGAGCAGACTGGACATAAGAAACACACTACTGGTGGCAACTATTCGTTGCCGGTCCATCAAATAATGTCTTACATGAAACCGGTCCCTGATGCAAAAAAGGTTGCTTTAAAAAGGAACAGGTCACCCCGAAATCATCAATTATATTTGATCATTTTATATACATTTCTTCTCATAACTGTCTCATTATTAATCCATCTGGACTGTTTGATGGCGAGTTGGAGAAGTTTGGAGATAAGAAATGTCTGCCCCATGAAAAAAAAATAATTATATCTATCCATCGTAGCTGACAGTGTGACATCTGAAGTTGCTCTAAAGGATGAACACTCCTTACACAGGTTATAGACGGTCCCCATGATGAGACTTGGCATTTCTTCTTTAATGAATTTTTTCATTTCTTCTTCCATCGCCGCTCCAAGCTGCTCCCTGTCCATGTCCACGTACTCGGGGTAGAAGAGGGTTTTTCTTAACTGCCTACGGCACCTAGAAGAAAAACACAAACACCGGGAATTTTCTGATTGGATCCCAAATTTTAAATATGCCATTTGTCTTTTCTTTTTCATCCATACACGTTGTAAAAAACATCACTGATATCATATCAACACCAGCAGAAAGAAATGTTATATAAATATAACAGAAAAAGAGAAGAAAAAAAAATTCAATAAATAACAGCAAAATAGCACACAAGGACAAAAAATGCATAAAAAAATACGGGGAAAAGAGAATATCTGACAGTGGACTGAATATGTATGGGTTTTAGATGATTTCTTAAATTAAATACTTATTAGTACTTACTGTTTTCCTGTTGTCTTGTATGCCTGAAGAAGATACAAAAAACATGTTTGAACGAATCACACACAAAGACAATTTACATGAAAATAACAAATAAACACATTTCTTAATTTACGCATGTATGACTAAAATATAATACATCACTGGAGTTTTCCTAAGGCACCGGTTCCCAACCTAGGGGTCCGGGCCCCCACCAGGGGTCACCAAAGTGATCTTTAAGGGGTGTAAGAAAAGCCCATTACTTGTGTATGATTGTTAGACTTTTAATAATTACATAATATTGACAGAAAAATTAAATAGTTCCTAAAAAAGAAAGAAAGAAATCTGCTCAAAATGTTTGTGTGAACCTGTGTTGTGTCTCAGTTACTTCACTAAGTGTGTGTGATGTGTGCTTAATGAACCGAAACACTCGGGCATCCTGACGCCGCCGATCGCTGCGTCTCACCTCGATGAAGCGGAAGGGGTCGTTCTCCTGCATGAGGCTCTCGATGCCGCAGCGGACCTCCTGGAGACGCGCCTGGTCCTGGCAGATCCTGGTGATGTTCTTCTGGATTGCCGGCCCGTTGGCGTCATAGTGAGCGCGCGTGATATCCCGATATCTGCCGACGAAGCGAAGCATCCTGGCTTTCGACTCCTCGGCCAGCTTGTTCATGCCCTGCTCGGAGTCGTCCAGAAACTTCTAGATGAGGGAGAAGGAGACGGAGCACGGAATGTCATCAGGACGAAGCGCTTGTTGTGGGAGATGTGCAGCGGGTGCATCTTCTCTGAGTCAATGGTAATGGTCCATGTTTGTGAATCTGCTGAACCAGAGCTGTGTGCCAAGTTACCTTATTCTGCCTCTCCTTCTCCTTCTGCTCCTGGAGTTTCCTCTCTGCCATGCTGTACTTCCTCTCAACCCTGTACAGCTGCTTATCCAGCGTGCCCTGGTGAACACAGTCACACAGATGTTTAACGGGTTGAAAGCATGATAAAAAAAAAAAAAAACACATGAATTATCTTGCCTTGTGTTGATTTTCACTGTATTTTTTTTAATGGAAGAGCTGATTTAGAGAGATTTTAGAGATGGCACCAATACTGCTCTACATAGTGACTGTTACATCGACATATAAAGACGAGGGTGGGGCAAGAAAAGTTCACCCAAAAATTAGATTTTTTATTATCCCGTCACCCTCATGCTGATGGAAAGTCGTGTAAAGTTTTGTAGTCCACAAAACATTTTTTAGAGCTCCACAGGAAAACAGCGTTGTGGCGTTCTTCTTAACGACTGAAGTAGACGGTTTAACAACTTAAAAAAACATATAACGGCTCCACACAGGTCGGCCAGAATAATAGATTTCAGATAGATTCAGATAGATAGATTTTGTTGCCTAAAATACTTCACCTGAAGCATGAAGGAGAGTCAATACTGACTACATTTTAATTTTGGGTGAATTTATTCTTTAACTTGTTTACCTTTCTTTATTTCCCCTTTTCATCCCCAGAAGCTAAAATCTCGGTGTAATTAAAACAAATACTTATTGGTCACTTCGGTCTGACACCACTGATGTGACATGTTGAATTCAACAGGTTTCTGGACTGAATGACGGCAGAAAATGAACTGGAAAGCACAGGAAGTGGATCCAACTCTCCTATAGAAAGACCACACAGTCATGTGACTCACAGCCACACACACACACACACACACACACACACACGACTGACAATGTTCATTCATAAGGATTCCAGACTCATCACAAGACTTTGTGTGAGCCAAACAATCAAAAGGTGGATGAACCACATGGAGCAGGCTACAAAACCCCTGAAGTGAAAGGAGTGTGGTTAATTTAAAACACAGGGATTTTCTTAATATAATTGATTTATGACATGCTGGGATGAAGGTTTATAATCAATAAGACAGAAAAATCATCAATTACGCTTTGTGAGCAAAACAGATAAAGATGCGAGATTACCTAACTTATTTCTACAACAACTACCAAACAGTAATTCTACTACTAACAGCAATAATAACAACAACAATACTTATCATACCTTGAGATCTTTCATTGTGTTCTTGAGGGTCTTGATGGTGTGTCCCAGGTGTCCTCCTTCTATGGTGCAGGCGTTGCAAACACACACCTTGTCATCCATGCAGTAATATCTGGAAAACAAATGAATGTTTGTGAAAATAATAACATAATGAATTGATAATGAAAATAAGTGCTGCAGCCCCGCAGAGAACAGATCTTAAATGTGTTTTGTAGGAGAGAGAGAAAAAAATCATCATCAGCTGTCCATCGCAGTGTCAGAGTTACTTGAACCCAAAAAGGTGAATGACTGAAACTTTCTAGATCAAAACTTTTCACAGCATTAATATTTGAGTACCTGTATATCTCATCGTGGTCCGGGCACTTCCTCTTCCATAAGTCATTCATCGGCTCTGTCAGCGGATGCTCGCGGAAAGCCGGCAGTTCCAGATGTGGCTTCACGTGCTCCTGGCACATCGACACCTCGCACTTCAGGCACGTCTTGACCGCGAACGTCGACGACGACGCAGCAGCTGCAGATGCGACATCCAGCCCGTCGCCATCTTCCTGAGAAACAGAAGCAGACGTGGACCCCTCCGCGGCTGCACTGACGCCTGAAGCCTCGGCGGCGACCGAGGGGCAGTAGTCACACGGAACAGCGAACATGCTCCGGGCTGGCTGCGATGTCAGAGACAACGACAGCAGGTCTCTGGATTTTAAAGCCGTGGCAGCTGCGTTGGTGGCTCTGCGCCGCTGACGGTAGTCATCAGAAATGTTGGCGAGTTTGAAGTTTTTCTGAAAGCTGGTGCCACACCGGTGGCTGTCGCGGCACTCTGGGCAGCGGAGGCGGCCTCGCTCCGCTTGCCGCTTGAGGCGGTCCAGGCAGGTCTTGCAGAAGTTGTGGCCGCAGGGGAGCAGGTAGGGGTCGCGGTACAGGTCCAGGCACACCGGGCAGGTGAGCTCCTCCTGCAGGACGCTGGACTGCTCGGACTGGGCCGAGGCCATGTCGGTACGTCAGCTGTGTGATGTGGAGGGAGATGAAACAAGCGGGAATAAGGGGATGAAGCTGAAAGAGGTGGAGGTGAGAAATAAGAAAAGGGGTGGAGGGGGAGAAGCTGAAGGTGTCCTGGTGTAGATCTTCAGCCTTTATGGATGTCAGACCGCTGAAACAAAAAAGGCTTGTTAGTAAATGTGGAGGTTAAACGTTGGTCAAGTCATCTATTAGATGACAAATGTTTCAACAGATTATATACTGGGTAGACTTTCAAACATTTACTGGTCTCAGTGGGTCAGATGGGAGGATTTGTTGCCTCTTTGTTTCTGGTTGTAAAGAAGAAACTTTCAGGAACATCATGATGGGTCATTTTCACTATTTGACTTATTATCGAGTAAACAAATGACTCAGGCAGCTAAATTAAGTGAAATATTATCTAAATTGCAACATGGAAATATGAGTAAAACATTCTTATCCTATGAGGCTGCAACAGCATCATAAGTTGAAAGTACTGTAGCAGGAACAGGCCGATACTGAAGAGGTAACAATCAGCATTTTTCCGTTTATCGGTATCCATGTTTTTGTGTCCGGCTCCTGATGAAAAAAATCTATCTAATCAGTGTCCCGCTCGCACAAATATCTGAGAAGTTACACTTTATGAGTAAAACTTAATTGACATTGAATAATATGTGTATGCAAAGTAACTTAAGTTATTGAATTAATGTAGTGAGTGAAATTCTACTTGTCAGATGTTTGATAGAGAAATCTGAGAGTCTTTGCAAAAGATTTGTGTTTATCTGCCGATGTGTTCATATTCCCTTTTGGCATCGCAAAAATTGAGAACTGATCGGGCTCTCTCTTCAGCTTTCATTTTCTAACAGTCCAAAACACAAAGCTATTCCAATATGTTGTTTAATGTGTTGTGAAACAGAGAAAATCAGCAAATCATCACATTTGAGAAGCTGGAAACCTCATAAATAAATAACCGAAACGACTGAGTTAGGAATGTATTTTCTGTCAGTTAACTACTGGATTAATCGACCAATGTTGTCACCCCTGAATGATAACAGTCTTTAGCTGCAGGCCTCTTTATTCACATAAGTAGAGCTAAAACATTAGTTGATTATTTGAGGGGTAAATTAACAGAAAATCCCAGACAATAACTGGTCCCAGTCTCTGAAATCAAAACAGTTTTTGCTTTTCTCCATCACATAAGATAGGAAACTGAATATTGTTGAGTTGTGGACTGACGGATGGAGCAACATGAATTTCAAGAGGTTATGAGTGACATTAATCACCATTTTTGACTTAAAGGGGGACTGTGTAAGTTTTAATATTTACAATATCAATAAGGTCATAATATAAACTCATAAATATATGTCTTTTTCATCAATGAATAAACAAGCAGTTCTCAGAAGAAAATGAGGTCCTCAGAACACAGTTTAAAACTAGAACAAGTGGCAGAGTCCGCCACATAACAACAAAACAGTATGAAACTGCGTTGCCCTTTAAGGTCAGTTTGTTTATTCAGTCATGAATAGAAAGATGGTTTGTTTATTTAGGCATAAAACAAAAAGTCAATGAGGAGCATTCTCTTTTGATTAACATTTATGCCCCCAAAACTACATAATCTACCTTTAATAAACAGAATAATTTAAGATTAAAACAGCAAAATCACCAGTAAATAAGTCAGAAATGACAACAAGTGTTAGCTGCAGCTAGTTAACAAGTACACTGATGGACTACTTCAACCATTTTGTAAAGACACTTATATATTTCCAACATTATCACTTGGTTCCTGGGTAAAAGAAAGAGTTTGTTTTCCTGTAGCTCAAACATCGACTCTGTTCTGTTTTATAAAGGCTACGACCTCGAGATAACCTGGAGACCTGCCAACCTGCCGCAGCTGTTTACATGAAACAAAAGGTGGTTTCGTATCCTCCACCTGTCAGGTTTGGGTAATTATGTACTATTAAGCTCATAATGCTGCCCTGACACCGTCCACTCACATTGTCATCGTCCATTCAGCCTGTTTTTCCTTATAAAACACACTGACAGAAGCTTAATAAAGGGGGTCAAGCAACAATTAGCAAACTTGCCTCCGTGTTAACGTCAGCTAGCTTAATCTCTGCTCGAGTTTCTGGGACCCGACAGACACACAGACAGACACACGGGCTGTGGACGCTCCTTACCTAATAATGTAGGTGTTTTTAAGCTCGTCCGGGGATGAAGCCGTGATCTTTTAGAAGCTACCTGCAAACCGCACACGATGAAGCTAACGTCTCAACGCTCGCGCACGCCGCAGTGCACCTGTCGTGCTGCTGGAGCTAACATGTTTAACCGTTAGCTCTGGTTGTCCTGCTCAAACTGCGGCCACCGTCTCTGTCATGAGTCCGCCGAAATATTCCAGTCATCGGGCGTTTTAGTGTCTCATCTGGAGGTTTCGGTGCTTCACACAAAGGGACGAATCAGCCCGCACACACACACACCTGTGTGACAGACAAACGGACGGCTAATTGATACCGAGCAGGTTGATGCAGGGAAAACGATACGTTCAGGGGTGCTCGGAAATCCCGATGCTGTGGTGCGTTCATGTAGTATTAGGATAATCGGAAATAAATACATTATATCTACTCAAATTTCTATAGGCATTTTTGAGGTACTTGTATTATATATATTTGTTTTTCTAGTCTGTAATTTTCCTTGTAGACCTACCAAAATGATAATACTTAATAATACTTAATACTACTTTTGATGTGGGGTTATATGAGGTACCATCGTGCAGCCCTGTCAGGAAGCTGGGCGTTGTTCTGTTGAAGCGGTACCAGCGGCAAGACGTTTTTCAGCCACCTAAAATAAGTCCTACTTGATATATATGCACTACATTCCCTAAACTGTACAACATTAGTATTTCTACACACAAGTGGACAGTAGTGCCAAAGGAAAAAATTCTGTTTGTGGGCAACGAAAAGCACCAAAAATGTTAAAAACATAGCGTACGGGGCGTCAATTACCTCAGTAGATAGAGCGGGCATCCCATGTGCTGAGGCTCTGCATAGACCCGGATTCAACTCCCAGCCTGGGTCCCTTTGCTGTGTGTGATTCCCCCTCTCTCTCACCCTGTTTCCTGTCACTATCTTCAGCTGCACTATCAATAAAAAATTACTTAAAAAAACAAAGCGTACACTTAAACGTATGTATTTTTTGGGTGGGTAAAATATGTCATAGAGCTGACGGTCATCTACTGCAGGTAATACACTGAATAGAGATAGGTAACGGACAGTAATTTAAATGATTATGTACTTTTTAATAATTAAATAGAGATTATTAAAATTGTTGTGTCAAGTTCACATTATTTAAAGGCAAGTAAAATGGCTTTAAAAGCTTTCTCTCTTTTGATTATGTGCTGTGTTTTGGATGGAATGAAGTTAAACCAACAGTAAATAGCATTTCCTATTTCTTATCATTTGTGTAAAACAGCAATGTTCGACAAATAAACATTTGATAGACACAGATGTATCTCATCCTTCAATTCACCATTCTTTGAAATTCAAGAAAAACAGAAGATATGCCTAATTTTGAAAGTTAAATTTCCAACAGGACATGAAGGCAACAGAAAAACTCCCAAATAAAGTCAATAATCCCATAACAAAGTGTAATTTTATTTCCAAATCAACACATTTTTTGCAAACATTTTTCTCAATGACATTTTCACAACATATTTATTTGAAAAAATATTTTGATTAGAATACACAAACAATATATATATATATCCAAATACCTCAACTAGATCATAAATCATGTTTTTTGACAAGGTGGGATGAGACTCAACAATCAACTGTTAAAATGTTGTAAATTATAATGTGCAGATTGCCATATATACAAAAAAATAAACTAAAGCCACTATAGGATACTGTTAAATAAAGGCTTATTGGGGGAAAAAAAAAAAGTTTTATCCAACTCTCCACCATCTAAAAATGTGATAATGCACAAAAGTTAAATGGACAAAACTTGGAGGACATTTCATGTCTGAATTGCAATAATTCTGGGGGTAATTAAATCTATGCAGTCTGGTGACGTTTGCAGCACAAGCGGCCTCTCTTGCATTCTGCTTAAAAGTCCATTTGGGGTCCATTTGGACTGGATGAATTTTGGGTTTGGACAGCATTCACAGACTTCTCAGGAACTCACCCACCAAGCCTGCAAGAGCACTGAAGTCCGGACATTTGGATTCAGCTTTGTTATTTTGGTCACTCAACCTCTTTGGTCCAGACAGAAATGTCTCACTTCAACCTTGCTGACTTCGGTGATTCCCTGAGTTTTATATCTTGTATTTGAGGGTTAGAGGACTTGACGGTTTCATGTCTTTAATGGTTTCAAGTTAATGGTTGTTGCATCTTCATCACAGTTCTGAAGGGTTTCTGGTTAATCACTGTTCAGATTCATTCAGTCCCACTTTGAAGACGACAGGACCCTGAATGGTGAAGCCAAGATAGAAAAGCACCGGGCTCAACACTGGAGCTTCTGGTTCACCTGCAACTGTTGCCATTATTTTCTTTCCACCAGCACAAACAAACACTTCCTGCTCCTCATGCTCCTCTGGCATTGTAGGAGAGTGGCCTCGCTCTACCTGGACTGGAAGAAGGATATCTTGGATTTCTGAGACTTGCCACACTTCCCCAGTAGTCCACATTTTATAGATCCGCCTCCATTTCTCCCTCATGCTTTCATTATGTTCATCAGCTGGCTCAGCATCCACCTTTCTCTCCACGATTGCATCCAACCTTGACTTGTGAATCCATTTGCTCAGTCCAGAGCCCTTTCCCAGAAAAAACAGAGGCAAAAGGTACCGGCCTCGAAGATACTTGGCATACTTTCTCTCAAACGCTTTTTCCACGTATGTGACCTGCTGTTGCAAGTCAGGATCAAACATGAGCTCAGGAGACAGCTGTGCAGGCTCTTCTTCCCCATCCGTGTCCTCATCCTCCCAGGTTTTGTCCTCCGACCCATCATCCTCTGTGGCCGGTTGTTCCACCTCCTCATCATCCTCCTCTGACAGTTCCTCAGGCCAAAACAACATCAGGGCCAAAAGGTAAAACTCTGGGCTTCTTTGCCCCACTTCTGTGCCCAAGAATCGGCATATTGTTGCTTGGAGTTCTTTCACCAGGGTAAGCTGAGGAGTGTTAGACCTCTTGTTGCTCAAGATGATGTTGGAGAGGATGTACCTCTCACATGCTTGGACATCATCAACATTTGCCTCATAGGTGGTTTTCAAATCATCACGGATGGCCTCTAAATCGGACGCCGTTTTCTCTGCCTCCTCAAAGCGGGCACGTCTTCCCTTTGATGTGAATAAGCCATGATTCAGACAATCTAGAAGGCCTGGGAAGCTGGAGGATTCAGCCGCTGATTTTGTTGTGTAGTGTTCGTAACACAGCGCAATGTCCTTCCAGAAGTAACTTGGCTCTGTGGTTGTCATGCTGGGTTGGGAGTAGGTTAGGTACCATTCAAAAAAGTCAAACTTGGTTTCAACTTCCAATTTTAAACGTTGGATGAAACTCCGTGAGAGATCAGAGCTGGTCCTAATGAGTTTCTCAAAGGCTATCTTTGCCACTTGAATGAAGCCAAAGAGGCCTCTGTTGTTGAAGCTGTCTGAAATGCTCACTGTTCCGGCTCTGTCCTTCATCTCTGGGCCTTCTTCTTTATCAGCTTTCTTCTCCACATCTTTAAATGCTTCAAAGGCATCTTTTGCCCTGTCTAAAATATCCTGCAGTTGCCATGCTTCCCTCAACAAACGGTTCTTAAAAACCTGACCAAGAGTGTCAGCCACATATGAGTTTCTTGGAGCTCGTTCAATTGCTGTCTTTGCCCATTCTTCAGCTTTCCTAGAGCCAGTGATGCCTCTTCTGATGTAAAAGAGACGTGAAATGGTTTGGGGGAAAATGGGGTTTTGTCTGAATTTATTTGATGCAGTCTTCAAGACAGCGAGAGTGTTGTAGAAATTCTCTTGCAACTGTATATCTTCAATCAACCGAGAGAACTTCTCTTTACCCTTTTCTCCCTTTTCTCTCTTTGTCAGTAAATCTTTGATGAACTGGATTATATGTGGTTGCGGGTTATCTCCACAAAGTGAGAACATGAATTTCTTCACTGTAGCACTCCTGGAAATCCCCAAGTCAGCTAAGAGATCCACACCTGCCTGTGCAAACACTTGGTGAATCATACACCTATTTTCAGGGCTTAGACTGGATATGTTGATGAAGACCGTAAATGGCTCCATTCTCGCTTCAAAGGGGGGTCCTCCATGGATGGGATCAGGTGGTCCAAGGATCTTTTGACACTCAGACATCAGGAGGTAGGAATCAGGAACGTAGGTGTTCATCAGCGCCAAAAAAGCAAACAGTTGCGTGTTTGGGGACATTGGGTTTCGTTGCACATACTGTGAAACTCTTCCAACAAGGTGGTGGTACATTTGAATAAATTCTCCCACTCTTAACTCCTCACCAACAAGCACAATGGGTCCTTCTCTCCGGTCAGGGACAACAGGGTCCATGATGGTAAGCTTGGACTTAAAGATGGAAATGAAAGAGTTTTTTCTCTTCGGTTTTGCTTCAAAAAGGTAGTCCAGCAGTATTCAAATGCCTTATGTGGGGATAACAAAAGAGCCCATGTGAATAATTTTGTTTTAAACATACAACACTTTATTATATTGCTATTATTATTCTATATTATGTAAAAATAATTGGATACCACTTTCTAATAAGGCACTCTTGGCTGTATGGATGGTAATGATGGTGGGTTGGTTATTCCAACATATCTCAACAACTATTGGATGGAGTTTTTTTTTTTTTTTTACAGATGTTGTCTGTAGTGCCACCATAAGGTTGACGTTGCTGCATGGATTACCACAGATTTTGGAACAGACACTCATGGTGCCCAGAGGATGAACACTAATGACTTTTAGTGATACCCTGATTATTCACTGAGCACCATCATCAGTTTAAAATGTCAATGTTCCCAGTATTTTGGTTCATGACTGAAAGAATTCCCCCCATCCTCAGCTGTGCTTTGTGTTTAGTGCTTATTGGAACATGCTAACATACTAAACTAAGATGAAGAACGTGGTGAACATTATACCTGCCAAACATCAGGATGCTAGCATCGGCACTATGAGCATGCTAGCATGACAAGAGCATTTAGCTCAAAGCATCATAGATTGGTGTAGTAATGAGCCCTTAAACCCCCAAATCCGTTAGCATTTTTGCACTTCCAGTTCTCTCATCTCAAAGTTTATGAGTTTTTTAAATTGTTTTTTCAGTTAAACTCACTTAACTGATAAGGGTCTGGGTTTTAGGACTCATTTCTACAGCACGCTATTAGCAAAGTGGACAAGTTTATCTCTCTTTGCTAAGTCTTCTCTGGCCTGTCCTATTTACTGGAGATGTGAATAACAACTCTTTTGCATGATTATGGGATTTATAATAATTGTTCCAGCTATTAATCAAACCCTCGGACGTTGCCAGGGAAACTGAGTTATTGTTGACTGTTTTCTAACTAATGACTCATCACAAAGTGGTACCCTTTGTGGTCTCTCAAAGTTTCTAAATGTAACGTTGAAGTTCACTCACCTGCACTAGCACTTATGGCGTTGCCTATTTCTGATCAAACATGTTCAGCTGTAGATTCCTAATGAAAAAACATCACACAAAATACTTTAATCAAAAGGTTTTACAATCTATAGAAATAAAAATGAGATCAGCAATTAAAACATTTCACACTAAAATAAAAAGTTCAGTGTTTTTTAAACACTTGTAATTGTTTAAAGTCATAATTCAGTTACGTTTAAAGTGGAAAGCCTTAAAAATGCTACTTTTAAAAGTTTCAGGAGCAGCTTGATCACAATGGAGTAATTAAATCTTCTTACCTGTTAGAGTGCCTGCAGGTGTGTGGTTGACCAAAGAGCCTGAGGATGTTTTTTATAAGCTGTTTTATGCCACGCCTTCTGCATTCTGCACATACCTGTACCTTTGATTTGGGGTGTAACTCATTGTGTTGAGTGTCATTATGTCATGGTGATTCAGCGTTAGTGCCAACAAATTTGCTGTCGTTTATGTGGGTAACAATAGTTTCCATGGCTCACAAATGACAGACAAGATGTCAATCAACTTTGAGTTATGTTTACGCAGAAATGAAAAATGAATTCCTTGAGCTCAGTCATTTCTTCTGCTTTCCTGTAAACGTCTTTCCTGTAAACGTCTTTGTACTTTGTCAGCCTGCACAGCCCAATCAACAGAATATAATGTTGGTATTGTACATGTCTGCAAGTCACTTATATGTTGAATTTGTTCATGTCAAACATATCAAATCAAAATTTTTACAATAAGTGTTTATTAATTAATTTCTGATTATATTATTATGGGCTGTCTCATTGGGAGGAGATAATAGCAATTTTGTGATAAGGGGTTAGAGCAAGGTTACACCTGTCACCCAAGAGACCACTGCTCACTTCCCATCTTGACCAGTTAGTTAAAGGGATATTCCGGTGTAAGTTTAAACCATGGTCTAACACACCGTGACATCGAGTAAGATCTCTCGAGAGATCAAGTTTGCAGACCACTAGCTTACGTAGTTTTAGCAACCTCAGAAAAGACCACACGATAACAATACATTACAGTATATGCCTTCAAGATGAAACTGCTATCAAAAAGCCAGTCATAGCCACAAATAATGCTCAGAACAGCACCAAACTTCAGCAAAAGTACAAATAGGGTCCCAGCACATAGTTCGAGGCATCAAACAGCTGCTAGCTTAGCCGGATTTCTACTGTAAAGTGAACACAACTCACCATTCCTGCAGCTTCCTCTTGTGTGGAAGCCCGACAAGTCGATTACCGAGTGCAGGACATTTCCAACAATGTTTAAACCAGACAAATCTAGAATGTAACTCAAGCTAATGGTACGTTTCATTAGGTAGCCGTCGCTACTTCCGGGAACTACTGCTTCTGGGATTATGTTAGTACACAACTCAACAAGTTACATTACAAATGTGTAGTCGTTGCAGACATTTTTTTAATGCAGACTTAACACATATTATATCTTTATGATGCCAAGTTTATTGTGGAATTATTTAAATCCAACACACAACATTTATCACCTAGTAGAATATAGCAATTACCTTTGCATTTTTTTAGTCTTAAGGCCTTCCATCAACCGTCTATACAGCGTGTTTTCTCCACTAGCACTATCTTCTGAAAGGAAGCAGTAAAGCTAGCTATTTTCATGATGACTAGACAAACTCTATCAGTGGAGGAACAATCCAAGATGTGGTTGAAAGCCCAAAAAAAGCTAGTTAGTTGACCTTGAGTTAAGAGTCTCGAGAAGACTTGAATGTAATCAGTACATGACTGTATTTTCCCTCAGTGAGAAGCTCCACAACATCCGAGTCTTTGACGGCTTCTGCCTCCAACAACCTGCATTATAAAAAGAATGATTCGATTAATGAGAAAGAAGAAAAACTGGTTTCATGGATGTGTTGATGAAGTTCTTTGATAAACTCATGCACTTGTTTATCCGGTTCCATCATCCGTTTCCTGTTTGAAGACTTGATTGGTTGCGTTAGCGCGCCAGCGGACTTTAACTCCCGTCAAACCCTGCGCCTCAAGCTGCGCCTGAATCTGAGCACAGGAGAGTTTCAAACTATGAATCTGTTTTTCCTTCACACTGACTCTGTGAGTTTCTCTCTCTTCTTCTCTCACCTGCTTCAGCAGTGATTCCCTCTCATTGTCCAGATTGACCCCAGAGCTGATTCTCACTCTCACCACAGTTGTCTTACTTTTCAGTTCTAAAAACAAAGAGATTCATGTCACCTAAAGGAACACTTCCACATTTGTTCGGGAAATACGAGCTTATTTGGCTTCTTGATTTGGAATAACTCACCGCCTTGACAGAAAAAAGGATAGCTGACGTCACACACGCTGTCATCCCACTGATGCTGGAGGGACTTTAGGATCGCAACACACTTCTGAGCACCTCCCGCATTATCAGGATTGTTTTCATCCCAGTTCCTGAAAGAGCCCTCACTTCCGTCAGACCACATCCAGCCCTCTCTGATCAGCCCGATCCAGATGGTGTTGCCCTTGGCCTGGTCTTTAATCTCTGCATTCTGCTCCTTAGTCTTCACACTGGCCAGGTCGATGTGTTTCTGTCTGCAGTAGCGCTGAGCGTCTCGCCATGACATAGGTTGGGTATATAGGAAGTAACTTTCTAACCCCTCACTGTCACCTGGAAAAAATAATTGAATGTTATAGACAAAATCCATCCAACTGAGGATTGCTGAGGTCATATCTTTTATATTCTTCTGGGAATTAGGGGGTGTAAGCATCAGAGCTGAGTTGTCCCCCTGGCAGTTTTGTACCTTCATTATGGCTGAACCACATGGTTGGTGAATCAGATGTTAAGCTGTCTTTATAAGCCTTGATGTAAGCCTGTGTCTTTAAAGTGAAGTCCATTTGAACAAGGTGTGTCAAGCACAAGTTTGCGGCACTTTGAAATGCATAAAAGTTATGATTTAAGATGGTAGCAACATTCAATCCATAATTTGGAGCTGATGTTTTCAGAGATGTCTCAACAGCAAAGATGATAGAAGTGCGCAACTATTCATCATTATTAATATGCAATGTTTTAAAAACAGCAAGTCATCATTTTTTCTCAGTGTTATGCAACAATGTATCATCGTTATTTCCACTGCCTTTCAATTAAATAGACTTTTGATTGTGTTGGAATAAATAAACAACAGGTAATGTGTATTCTCTGTGGCATTTGATACGGACTCAACCCCGTTACTGGTTTAAAATTGGTGTACGCTCATTGCTGTAACTTACATTCAAAGCACAGAAAAGCCTTCAGGTTGCTGCACTGGTTGGCGGCCCAGTTCCCGTTTGGTTCCATCTGCACACAGTTGCCATCTTCTTTGCCTTTTTCCCAGTTGAAAACAGCTGCGACTTCTCCGACGCCCTCGGACCACACCCACCGCTCAGTCTCTGATCTCTCCATGCCGAGCCAGACACCGCTCACATTGGCATCTGGAATACTCTGAACCAGCTGCACGTGCTCCCCCATGCTGTTCAGGGTCACCAGGCCGGCGTAGTTCGCCCTGCAGAAGTCCTGAGCTTCACTCCACGTCTTGGGGGTGTTTATGTAGTGAAACAGACGAGTGCCTGCATAGGAAGTTGGTGAGACAATGCACGTGAAAAAAGGGTTAATATATGTGGTTTTATTTATGTTTTCAATACTTTTTCAGCTCAGTAAGGCTTTCAAGGCGTGTGTGAGCCTATTAGCAACAGAATGCTTTGATTACCACTAAGTGGTGCCATATCGACCCCTAAGATCTTGACAGCATCTGATATTTTGTCACGTTCTCACTTCCAACTCGTCAAATATGGCAGCTTGGTCAGTGAACTCGAGCTTCAGACTATGACGCTCTACCTCCATCTCTGACCTTAGATTTGCACATGAAGGGCTCTGCGGTCAAGTGACCATTATGCAACATTCAGTTAGACTTTCAAAATAAAGCTTGCTGACAAACAATTCACATTTTATGACATATAATGACTTTTTCACTTTTAGTCAAAAACTACTAAAATATAAAATATTTATTTATATATATATATATATATATATATATATATATATATATATATATATATATATATATATATATATATATATATATACATATATTGGGTTAAAATAAATATATTCACCCACTTATGTAAGGAAAGTTATATCATTTACTTAATAGGTAACTTTGAAACAAATCGCTTGACTCTTGGTTACAAATGTACAAAAGAGGATTAAGGCCACTGTAATTTCTTAATTTAGATTATTTTATTTTTTTCTGGAATTCTGACTTTTTTCAAAAAATTCTGTTGTTTTTTTAAAAAGAATCTGACTTCAAAAAAAACAACTTACTTTAAAAAAACAATAATTTGACTTTCTTTACTCAGAAATGAAAGAAAAAAAAAACCTCAATCCTGTGATTAATTCTGAGATTCTCCTCAAATCAAAGACGAGCCCCCTCGTTCAATCACTCAAAAGAACGAGTCTAGTGAGTCTATAAAAACATCCAGTGTGAAATTTGTGATGTCACATTAATAAAAACATGATAAAAACAGATTGTGATTGAACAGAGTGCTGTGGTGCGTGCGTACCTCTTTCGCATGCCTTTAACTCTCCAGTAACATCCATGAGGAGCATCATGAAAACACCTGCAGTTTGAGGATTCATGTATTAAATCCATTCAACACCAAATACAGGTTTCATTAACTGATAGATGTTTTAATGCAGAATGTTCTCTGCACTTACTCCATATGTAATGCATAACTTTTATGTTTTACCATTAAATTAATTTATTGTTTTTTTTAAAAAAAAAAAAAACAGAAATTTAGTTTCACCTGTGAAAAAGATGGTTTGAGGTTCCATGGCTGCAAAAGTAGATGAAAGAGTTTAGATACAGGAAAGTATATCAGCTTAAACAATTTGAATGAATAAAGGATACGCTTATTGTGTTAAAAGTTATAAAGTTACCTCTTCTGATGAGTTGTGTGTGTCGTGTCTCGCTGCTCCAGCCTTTTACTTTATGTGGATGTGAGGCTTTAATAATTTATACTGTATGCAAACCCACCGGGGCATGTGAGGGTTCAATCAACATGTATTTGACTTCAAGTGTAGCCTCTGGCGGGATTAATGGGGACTTAGGTGGCCTGGACGGGTTAAGCTCTCGTATCTGAAGTTTAATGATTGAAAATGAAAATGATTAAGGATTAAGTGTAACTTCTTGTTGTTGTTGTTGAACAACATCCAAATTTGTCCTCTGGGGAATCATTAAAGGATTATCTCGTCTCTTATCTGAACTTTCAACGCACAAAATACTAAAATATCATATAAATACGTTAATATCATATCGAAACGGAAGCAGATCATCAAATCAGAGATTCATTCAAAATCAATGGTTTGTATCATTTGCATGCTTAACATGAATATCAGAATTTCAGCTGAAGGCTGCACAGTCTGCCTTGTTATCACAGTATTGTAAATTAATAAGCCATGAAATGCACCAAAAAATATAACTGCAAATAAATGTAGGGATTAATTAATTTATAAAAATGTTAATTTGTGATGTTTGTCTATAAAACTGAAAACCTACAAATAAAGTATTAAAAATGTATTAATTATTATTATCTATTTATCAATTTGCATATTTACTTCTTTAATTATTTCTTATTCGGGCAGTTTCAGGCCTCCATACACTTCTGTAGGTATTACAAAAACAAACAATTTCACAGACATGGTTGTGTTTAAAAGTTTTATTTGGTTTAAACATTGTTGGAAAACATTTGGCATAATGTAAGTACACAACCCATCAAAGTATACAGAGGTCTTAATTGTTTTTGGACACTTTAATGCAGAAATGTTACATACTATATTTTTAATAGGTTAATAAGTCAGTACAGTGAGTAAAATGTGTTTATATAGCATCTGTTAAAACAGAAGTTATAAAGTACAGCGTGGATACAGGTACAAATAAATAATCTGCATGCATATAAAGAAATATCCATGAAAATTTAAGTATGTCTTGTCACACTGAAAACAACTCAGAGTTTTTTAAAGCTAACTACAGACTGAAACTGGAGGAAACTGTTCCAGAAGGACGGAGCTCAAATGGTTAAAGTGCAATCCATCTTGGATTTGTGGAAGAGATGAACAAAAAGTTTCAACAAAATATATTCATCACTAGATATGAAGCGGGACACCATGAATAAGTACACAAGAACACACAGAAGTTGGATACAGTATTTGAAATGATCACTCTTAATCCTTCAGCAGTACAGTTCAGCCAACTTTAACCCCAACAGCTGTATTGGAGCGATATGGACACCTCTGCTTCATAATTAACATCCTGCAATGAAAGATAAAGATAATAACTCAAATTTTAAAAAGCACTTAGAAATTCACTACATTAACCAAAATGCCACAGAGAACATTTATAATACGGAAACCAAATATGAAAGTGACATTTCCTTTGCCCAAATATGGACTTCCTGTTCCAAAGCAAATTAAATATAGGAACAATTCATACTGTTCTTTTAATGCTTTGTGTTCGTTTGTTTAGATGTTTTTGTTTAGGACCACTGAAGGACACAGTTTTGGATCCAAAATTTTGATTTTTAGATAATGAAGTGACACAACAATCATCATCTCATCAATGGAACATGTGTTTTGTTTGTTATGCATTTGTTGACTAAAGGAATAGTTCACCATTTTTGGTTTCTAGCAGAGATCAAAAAAAGATTATCTATACCACTGTCATGCCTGCAGGTGGTTAGCTGCAGGGGAAACAGCTACAAGAACCTTAAAGTTCACTTGTTGTGTACATTTAATTTTACAACAATAGATGTTGTTTTATGGGGGATTACATGAGAGTAGTTGTTCAGGAAGTTGCTGCTCCCTGACCCTTTGTTGTTTGCATGGATTAAACAAATGAGATTTAACATGTTAATAAGCGAGCTGCAGTGGTGGAGGACAATCCTTAAGTTATGTAAAAGTAGCAACACAGCAGTGTAGAAGTACTCCATTACGTACAGAAAGTAACAGTACAACAACATTAGCATTTAATGTAAATATTGTAAAGTATTTATTATATAGAGAATAAGGTATTTTATCTGAGTATTGATGTGGTCATGTGTTGTGATGAAATGTAAGCACATTTACTCAAATCCAATAATTTCCCCAGGCTGGCTGTTTCCCTGTTTTCATTCTTTATGCTAAGCTAAGCTAACTGGCTGCTGGCTGTAGCTACATATTAAACATACATTAGATTGGTATCAATCTTCTTATCTAATTATCGGCAAGAAAGCAAATAGGAATATCCCCCAAAGTGTTGAACTATTCCTTTAAGAGTATCATTTTTTTAAAAACATTTTTGGCTGGTGGTTGCTGATTTGCCTCGACCCAAAATTTGATTGTACTGTCGTCAGCGAGTGTAAGCTGCCAGCTGCTGAAAGTCAAATATTGTATTTAAAAGATGTATTTTAAGATTAGGAGGCAACACTCACCCGTCTTCTCAGCGACCTCCTGCTGCTCTTGACGTTGGAAGATGACTCCATTTTTGTCACTTCGCCAGCGGACACTGAAATCAGTCACGAACCGATCCTTCAGGCGTGTCTCGAACTGAGAAAAGACAACCACTTTTATTTTTATATACCTGCAGCCAAAACCTTGTTAATGTATCTTTAAGTTATTATAAAGCTGAATAGTTCAATCATCTTTCTTATAATCTTAAATAAAACTTTGTCTGTTTTACTGTTAATTTAAAAGTTGTTATTAATGGTTAAGGTCAACTGCAGAGGATTATACATGATGTTTTTTACCTCTTTCAGGATTGTGTCACTGACAGCAGAGTCGGTGAGATCTGCATCGGAGCGCACCTTTATCCTTATTATCATCTTCTTCACTCTGAGACCTGCAGCATCCCAACAGAGTTGATCCGTTAATGACCCGCCACTTTTTTTTCATGCAAGGGTTTCATTTCTGCCTCGCTATTCAAAGTTTTTTCAATTATTGTTCAATCTTCAACTGTTCAAACTCTTGAAGAGTTTTAATTTGATTAATTAAAATCACCAAAGCAGAGTTTTTCTTAGTGTCCAGCTGCCAAAATCTACATGACAGAAGAGTGGACACGCTCACTCATGGCAGTTTTTGGAAACTCTTGCAGCCTGAGAGAAGGATCAATTGTTGCAATTGTCTACTTTGTTTGCCCACATGGGGCCAGCAGAAACAAGCTGTAAACCAAATGTCTCCAATTTCTCCCAAAAGAAGCCAAAACATCCTGTGTCTGACCAAATCTTACAAATTACTCCTTTAAATAATCAAACAACCCATGGCTATTATAACAATATTGATAATACAGGACTGTCTTTGGGTTAGAGCTCCAATATTGCTGCAATTTCTGTTGTTTTCTTGTACTTTACTACATCGTCAACAAATGTATGAATTTGGCATTTCAGTCGCTCACCTCCCTGACAGACAAACGCAGCCTTGCTGGCACAGTTGATATCCACCCAGCGTCCCTGCTCTGACACCGACACAGCAGCACAGCTTCCTCCATTCGGCTTGCCGGTCTGCCAGTACCTGAAGGAGGTTTGTCCTCCATCTGACCACATCCAGGCATCGTTGAACAGACCAAACCATGCGTTGTTGTTGAACCCGATAATGCCCGTCCATGATTTGACTAAATCTGCAATTTTAGAATTTTGCGTTGAGGTCGTCACATAGGCCAGGTCAGTGTGCTTAATTCTGCACAGCTCCTGACTGGCCACCCAGCTTTCTCCTTCTTTGTAGTGCACATACTTTAACGGCTGGCCTGAAGAGACAAACAGGGAGATGAAAAGCAGTGAACATCAGGTGTTTCCTCTGCAAAGCAAGCAGGGTTCAAGCATGAGATTTACAAGTACGAAGAAAAACAAGAGAGTTTGCACAAAAGGTTCCTTTAGCTGGCGGACATGCAAAGAGGCTGTTCTCTCTCACCATAGAGCAGCTTGCAGGAAGGAAAACTGTATGGAAATTTAAGAAAAATGTCCACGTTTGCATGATTACAAGGTGAAAGTCAGTTTATTCCTAATTCCTTTGTAATTGAAGTTGATGATGTTGGTGTAATAAGGTTGATTTATGGTTGCACGTGAGCTCTACGAAGAGTCAATGTTGTCACCTACGCAAGTGGCCTGTAGAGAGTATTTCTACATGTTCTCTGGTTTGTCTTAATTTCCCCCTTTAAACAGACCCACTCCTTCAGTTCACAGCTGGGTCTCTGGGCTATGAGTGGACAGGTGAGGAGGTCAGGAGGGACTGCAACAGCAGACGAGGTCGGTGTGTTTACTGGGGGGAAACTACAGGTCACAAAACAGGAGAAGCCAGTAAATGTGATTATTCAAAGTGGATAAATGGCAGCCACGGTGCATGTTTCTGTAATGCACAGTTAGATTTCTGGGGAGATGTCACATCAGGCAACAGCGTAGGGCATGACTCTGTACTCGAAGTGGGCGATGTTTGCTCCTGAAGTCGGCATAGCTGAGCAGAAGCTGTTCATTTTTAAAAGACCATAGTTACATTTTGAGTCCAAGTGCGATGTTTTTAAAGCACATTTTTTTTCTCACTTTACATCTGCGACAAAAATCACAGAACAACACATTGTTTACTCACGTTCATAACACACAAAATCGTTTTCCCCTCCACATGATAAATCATTCCAGCGGGTCGTCTGAGAGATCTCCCCACACCATTCTCTGCCATCGTCATTACTGGGTTCACCGTCATCCCACCTGGTGAAGTGCGCCGTGCCCCTGCCATCAGACCACATCCACCTACGGGTCCCTCCTCTCAAAAGCCCGATCCAGCTCAACGTCGTGCGGCCGCTCAGCGTCTTGTCCAGCTCATTCTTGTCGTCCATGTTGTTCACGGTGGCCAGGTCGGCGTGCTTTACCCTGCAGAAGCCTTGAGCCTCGTGCCAGGTCAGGGAGTCAGTGATGAGGTGGAACCACTGTGATGCTTGGGAGCAGAAATTTAGAGGAAGAAAAGCAGAAAAATTATGAACGATGAATCACAAACATACATACAACATCAACAAAAGAAGCAGTGTGTTGTAGTGCTGCACAACTGAGACAACTCTGTGACACAGTCTGATAAGAACTGCACACTGTGAGCTTTTAAAAAGAAATGTATAATAATATTTAGAAACAAAAAGACCTGTCAGTGATGGCATACGATGCTGATTCAACACTGGCAATATCAAAATAAGTTTTTACTTGAGTGGTAACTTAAACAGAGGGGTTAAGGCTCAGGGTGTTAATAATAAACTCTCTCGGAAATTAAAAGTTACGAATATTTCTATATGTCGCTCAAACAGACACCTTTTTATAGAGCCTTCACATGTCTGTACAGTTACCACACACGAATACTTACGATTCCCAGCAGTGGTCTTCTGAAACAAAAGGATGATCCCTGTGAAAAAAAAGCACAATGTGTCGTTTTCATCCTTCAACCACCATCAACGGTATAAAACCGTTGGTCTTTGAGTTATTAATTGTCCTTACCGATGAAGGAGATGGTGCTTTGTAGCAACGCCATTTATCCGTAACCTAGAAGAAGATAAAAATGACATTTTATGAACAATTAAGTCATTTTAGATGAATCACATCAGTTACAACATCATTTGTGTAGCTCTGTATTCTACATTACGGGAGAATTCAAATGACTATACATTCTTAACGCAGACTTACCTCCCTTGATGTTGAAACCTTGCAAAACCACCTCAGTTAAGGAGCGTTGTGCGTTTTGAGAACACTCATGGAAATTTTTCTCACATTGTCATGTCATTTCATGCAAAACCCCGTCCGTGAGCGAGGAAGGAACACGAGTGGATTTGGTTACCAGTGGTCCTTCGACGGCAGAGCACAGCTCGTCCGGTTGCCCACCCTTTTTTGTGTGTTTGCGTTGTTTGTCCGCAGATTTGCTTTGCATGCTCACCAAGCTTGTTCCAAAATTCTTCCATTCTATCCAACTTACTTAAATAATTGACTGATACGAAACATCTAAAATCAGGTATCGTGTTGCTTTGTTGCTGTTAAGTGAAAGCGCTTGACTTTTCTATGCACTTACAAAAAAGTAAGTGCCTGCATGCGGCCTGCATGAGGCCTTGAAGAGAGAAAATATGGACTTCCTGCTTGTACAGATTGTTATTAAAGCAACATTATGTCATTTTTTAACCTTAAAATAACAGCTTCAGATCAATTTTGATGGTACAGTGTCTTGTGACAGGGTGAAGGTGTCTCTGTCTGAGCCACTCCACCCCTCTATCATGTGTTTTTGTAACTTCATTCACTCAGAAATTGTGGGGGGGCACCAAATCACACAATATGTCAATTTTTACATATTGTTGCTTTAAATTTGACTAAAAATTGCTCATGAGTTACACATTTTAAATCCACCAGTTTTTCTGCAGTGCCAGCAGTGCTTTGTATGGACTGAATTTCCCCATAAAAAAGACATCTCAAGGCAAAAAAAATGAACACAACATAGTGCACAGGATGTTTAATTTTGAAAATGTTTTCATTTTATTCACAATCGGATACAAACAGATACAAATTTCAGACCTTGGGTTGCAACTCTTCAGAAATATCGACATAGTTCGACTGCGCTAGGCAGAATGTTTCTCCCGTTTTCAATGACTAACACATTTTTCCTAAATGTCAAAGTAATCTTTTCACGTGCACTTATTGCTGCTTCAATAATATCTGGCTTGAAAGCTTAAAAAACATTTTAAATCAGTTTGGATGTAGTGTATTTTTCATAGAGATTCATGACATGGCTTGGATTTGAATAGAAATATAATCAGCACATGGCCAAAACAAATAAAAGAAAGCTCACTCTTGTAGCGAAAAGGTTAAAAAGCCTTTATTCTGAAGGCTATTTTATTCTGAAATTCACTTGTTAAAATCAAGGCTTTAGCGACCCACGCATAGTGGCACAAACTGTACGTGACCACCAGACCCGTCTTTTCTACGCTGTTGTCTACACAAGCAGCCTCACAAAGCATTCTGGTAGCAGAGGGTTGTGTTTCAAGAGACGGAGCCTCGTGTTGCATTCTGGCAACTTTATGCAAATCAGAAAACCCCTGAAAAACTATATAAACTGAACATTGTCGAGATAAAATGAAGACAGACTCATCAGCTGTGTGGCTTATATCTCACCTCAGATATCTTCAGAGAGACATTTCACTGATATATTTTTGTAATAAAAGTGATGCTGGCCGCCATGTTCGGTAGTTTGAAACCCTGCAGCAGGCAGACCATCAAGGTTGTAACATGCTCAGTACACAGTGTAGCCTGTTTGAAGGAAGAGAATAACTGCAAACACCTGATCTTAACTTACAGCTGACAAATACAAAGTCTGACCACCAGATGGCTGTGCATCATCTACAGAAAGAACAAATGACTTTAAGAGAAACTTTGCATCCAGTTACATTGAGCAAATTGAAAGAAATAAGAGGTAAAAATACTGAATTTGTGAGCAAATCTTTTTTTCAATTTACTCTGTTTACCCTGTTCAGTCCCTCGAAAGGCTAGTCCACATTTATCAGCTTCAGTCCAGTCAGAGCAGCAGGGGTCGTGTTTCACCTCACACCTGTCGGAGACGAGACAGAACACACACTCTGTAGTCTGACTCCCTCTACGGGTGAACATGTAGAATAGCGAGGAAGCAGAGTAGAGAAAACACATTATTGGTCTAAGACTACTGACACTGTCGATGGCTTGAGAATGAAAGACAGTTGTATGATTATTGAATCAAAAAGGTGAACTGTAATCTATTAACTGTAATAGATTCATATCTATAAATTGTATTTTTTACATTAAATATAGGTTGAGTTACTTGTTTCCTACTTCCTACTTTCTTATAACTGCCCTTATTAGAGCCTCGTTGACCTTTAAAAGTTTGGCTGCTATGGCAAAACTTGTACAAGTCAGTCAAATTAGCTGTTTCCCACTGGCAGCCAAGTATTGACACACTTCTTAAAACCACTGAAAAGAAACCAGATCAACAGAATAAATAAGATGGGAGTTTAAAAGAAGTTTAAGAAAGCAGAACAACAGAAGTAAATAAGAATGTATGGCAATATTGTGTATTTACTTGGTCCAAACTGTACTTGCCAAAAAGAAAAAAAATACAAGTTTGTTAGTTAATGATCTGATAAATGCCCCTTGGAGTGGGATATATACGCTAGGTCTAAAACAACAATAAAAAAAAATGTGAACTAGGTTAGAAACACATCTACTTTTAAACATGATGAAAGAGGCAGGAATAAGAGATGATTACAATCTACAACAATGCATTATAAAATTTGATGATCAACTGATAAAAGTGAAAGTGTGATGCATGATTTGATAACAAGAAGACATCTGTTTCCTGCTAATGAAGACATATGTGTATTATGAACCTACAGAGTACACACATATTTCCTGTTATGAACCCAAAATGTCCCAATGAAAAGAAGTGAGGAAAACACACAAACTGACACAAGGTTTTTTAACACAAAGCAAGAATGTAGGCCAAATTTACAGTGAGGACTTAACATGAATTTCGTCTTAGTACTACATGTCTACACTTTGTCCCCAATATTTTCAGATTAAAAACAAGAAAAACTGTAACAAAAAAGGGAGGAAACTTGACAAAGTCTTACCATGCTGTTGTTTCCCAGTGCGTAAGTCACCCTCCAGCTGATCTTGAAATCAGTGATGCCCTTGTTTTTCATCTCTGCCTCCAGCTAAGAAGCATTAACAAGAATGACTCTTTACATGTGTCATACATTATTAGATTTACACATAGATGTTGCTCGCCCCCTACAGGATTCTGGTCTGGTAATCAGCACATGGACTTTCTATAAATCAAATGTTAAGTGAAGGTTAACTGTTACCATCTACTCCATGCCTTCACACAGTACAGGAGACTTCACTTCACACATGCACATATGAAGCAACATCTCAGACAAAACTCTTTCTCACCCGGCTCAAGATTTGCTGCTGGATGACCGGGTCACTCATGTTGTATTTAGCGCTGATCCTCACCATAGATTTCTTCCTCAAGTCTGAAAAATGGATTCTGGTGTGAATGCATAGCTGACATGTTGGCAGTGTTTTGAGTGTTGTGATTTAAAGATTTGTAATATTTGTTTAGCATGTTTTAGACAATTGACTCAGGTTTATTTTAATATACTATTAAAATGAATTAACTTTGTACCTTCTTGAGTAAGGTAATCAATTTTACTGAATATAAATATTGTTTTGTCTCAAAATAATGTTTTGATGCCTATTTCTAAATAACTAAGTTTGGAGTGTTTTGAATATTTTGACTATTTTAACATTTTCAATTTGGAATATTTTAAGATAGAAAAACACAAACTGGTATACAGAAAGTAAGAATGATATATTATAATGGAATGTAGGTCTGCATCTAATCATTTTTATCAAATTATCAGTTCATCTCAAATGCTGAGATATTTTAAAAATGTCAATTACATCTTCCCAGCGGCCGACTGTGATTTATTTAAGTTTCTTTTTGTTGTTTTTTGTTCAATCAACAGTCCAGAACTCAACAATATTTGGTTTCCAATTATATGAAACAGAGGAAAGCAGTAGATCATCACTTTTGTAGAGCTTCAATCAGCAAATCATTGACATTTTTGCTTTAAAATGACTTTTTTGCAAATCAACAAATCAGTCTATAGCTATAGTATAAAGCTTACATAAACATATAAAACACTTACAGTAGCAGAGAAACATAGATTTGGTGTCACAGGATCTCACGCTCCATTTCCTGTTGTAAATATAGACACAGTTCGGACCTCCTCCTAAGTTGTCCACCAGCCCCTGCCACTGGTATCTATACAAGGAGTGACCCCCATCGGACCACCTCCAGGAGTCTCCCAACAGGCCGATCCAGGCCAGCGTTCCTGCCGGCACCATGCTCTGGACTTCCTGGTTCTCGGTCGGGTTCCTCACGCTGAGCAGGTCTGTGTGGTGCTCCCTGCAGTAGTGCTGAGCGTCGGTCCACTTCATCTGTATTTCCACGAGAATCTTTGTTTCTGGTGCACCATCTCTGCCTGTGACCACGGAAAAAACATGATGCACCAACACATGCTGTAAATATATATTTTTTCTTAATTCTCAAAGGCCTGTTTAGCCGAGAATATGGAAATTCAGTAAGAATGAAGGATCATTGACTATGTGTACATGCACACTAATATTCAAAAAATTTTCTTAACAATATTCTGACTTTAATATGGGTCGTGTAAACAGCATATTCTATTTGGATATTCTGAATTAGGCCTTATTCCAGGTGTAGCATTTTCTGATAAAGATGTGAGGATATGCTGATGTCATTTTTTGGACATGCATACAGCACATTTAGAATATGCATCTCAGTTGGGGTTTGTGATGCCTCTTGTCTGTTTACGGTAAACTCTGTGTTCTCATGGATGTCTTTTACAAGAACCAACTAGCTTACACAATTTACAAGAGGTAGAGATGCATGCCAAAAAGAAAAGGCCACAGTTCTGGTCAGTAGGACGAAACACACCTCCCCCTCGTTACCTCACCTGGCCTCCTCCCGCCTCTCTCTCCTCACCTATTCCTCGTCTGTTCATCAGTGTCTGTGTATTTAGTCTCTGTGTTCCCTTCACTCCTTGTCCGGTTATTGTATGTCTTCTGCATGGTTTTGTCAGCCCTGTCTGCCCCTGCTCTTGCATGCTTTTGCCTGCTCTTGCCTGCTCTTGTCTGCTCCTGTCTCTGGTATGTGTTTTTGGATTTTGAGTTTTGCTTTTGCCTTTGATTTGAACTTTGCTATTTGGTTTCTACTTTGTCTAGTTTTGGTTGCTACTTTGCCTCTCGTCCCCGTTTTGTCTGCTTTTGGTTTTTGTACTCAGCTTTAAGAATAAAGCTTGCTTTTTGTTTTTCCCCTGATCTTGCCTCCTGTTTGGGTCCACCTCCTTCATCCTGAGTATTTCCTTTAAACCAAAACCTGACAGACTCGAATTAGAGGTGCTGAGGAGGCTGCAGCACCTCCTACAAAGATGCATTATAAAACCCATCAATTGATAAAAAATAAGAGTGTGATGCATGATAACATTACAAGTAGACATCTGTTTCCTGCTTCATTAAGACACATCATATTAACCTACAGAGTACACACTCATTTCCTGTTATGAACCCAAAATGTCCCAATGAAAAGAAGAAGGGCGTAAAATACACAAACTGACACAATGTTTTTTACCCAAAGAAAGAACGTAGGCCAAATTTACATGAAGGCCCAAATAGTTAAACATTTGACATAGAAAGTGTTTTGCAGAGTTCCTCCTAAATTAAAAACCAACAAATGTCAAAAATGACTTTATAAGAGAGTCTGGAGACGTTCTCTCCGTCATCATCCCCTGGCTGTTGTTGACCATAGTATGTTGGTGTTAAGTGTGCCATCTTATGTAGCGCATAACAGTCCCAAATTGTTGTTTTTTTTGTTAATAACTATTAGAAATAAATGATCCCGGCTATTCAATGATTACAATGCAAACTATAGAGACCTGCTCATCTACTATATATGTAAAAGCACGTGAATTATATTTTTTACATTATTACCATCAAAGCATAGGAAGTAGTGAAGTAAGTCACAGTCCAGGTCTTTCCATTCACCCGTATGTTGAATGCCAACACAGTGCTGGATGCCCTTCGTTTCGCTGGGTCCGTCGACACCCCAGTTCCGGAACTCAGCTTCACCATCTCCATAGTAACCCTCACCTGGCAGAGACCAGCTCCAGGTTACAGCATCCTCATACAGCCCAATCCAAAAATCGTTGAAGTTCCCCATTTTGTCAATGACCCTGTTCATGTCCTGAGGATTGTTTACTGTGGCCAGGTCAGTGTACCTGCTTCTGCAGTAGGCCTGTGCTTCAAACCATGTTTTTGGTTCACTGTGAATGAGAATGTAGTCGCGGCTACACCACCTGGAAAGGCAGTAATCTGTTGGAAGAAAAGAGAGAATTGAACAATAACCTGTGAGTGCATGATGTAGCTATGAAGTAATGGAATCACTAAAAAAAAGAAGAAAATATTGAAGAACCATATCAATCTAACCAGAAAATTGTTCTACTTTAAATGAACTGAGGGCATTGAGAAAACATTACTGTGGTACTGATAAAGGAGATACAAGTAATTTTCTTCATTTGAGATGTCAGTGTAGACCTTTTGGTTGGAAAATACTCTGTCAGCATAAAATAGAATCATCCATTATCACCCCATTAAATGTGGTTGTGAGCTCTACAAGCTAGGATGATTGTATTACCATGTGATGTAAATGACAGTATCATCTGCAAATGCGATGACCCTGTCACGACGGATTTCAAAACTGCGTATTCATTTACCATGGCGTGGGGGGCGCTGAGGGACTTTGTTTTGAGGAAACACCCAAGTGCTGTAGACCTTGACCTCACACAGAGGCGGTGGTACATCAGGATGCATTACAGTCACATAGCGACCCACAACCCCACCACAATCCAGGGTCATCAGATATTGTGAAGTCGTGGAAATGACCTGACAGCTAAAACATAGAAAAAGAAACTGACAAGGAGCATGTCTTTAAACTTGATTTATCCTATTTTCCTAAAAAATATTTGTACTGTTATAAGTGCTCTTGGAACTGCACTACTATCTACCAGAAAACCAGAGATGACTTAAATCAGATTCTCAAATGGGAAATCTTCTTCCTCAAGACTTAAAATATCATAACATTAGAAGAAAAACTGAAAATGAGGCTATATTGTGTTACTACTGAATGCAGTATTTTATATCTCTGCACATTTATTGATTAGAGCCAAAAATACCCTACTAGAGTGCTCTGTCACTTGATGGTTAACACGTTAATTTGTGTAGATAACTATTGAAACAACAAATGTTTTTTACCATAAAATAAAACTAATGAGGCCACTGCTCAATCAGTCTAAAAAAGACGCAAGTTGAATTATTTACTTAAATAACAGCCCACGTTTGAGACCATAGGCATTTTAGGCATTTTAACTAGAAGTGTTTGTGAGAACAAAACCAGATCACTTTGATAAGGTGTTGGGACAGTTTCCAGCTATGTTAGTGACAACAAACCATTTGTTTGGTTTAATCAGAGAGGTCAAAGATGTCAATTTCAATTTGTGGTGACAGAGTTGGGTAAGCATAAATATTTTCCTAACCAGATCTTAAGCAGTGTAGTCACAAAAAACTGAACTGAAAATCAATGAATGCACAGTTGCAACGTAAAGAAACATTACGTTTCAACGTAGCCATGGTTTGCAGCATAGGACACTGCCAACATTTTCATTCATTCAACCTTGTACAACTGTATGTTTACCTTGTGTTGTCCACTCGGACGTCATCACTATAGTAGCTGTCCCGAGGGTAGACAAGCTGGACCAAAGTTACAGTGTAGGGAACCAGTAGATCCAATGTCACCCATTGACCGGGTTTGTCTTCTGTTCTGCTGCAGGTGGAATACGAACCATCAATGACTTGACTAACTGAATTTTTCCATCTTGAAGAAGACTGAAAAGCCACTCCTCTCACGGCCAGATTTTCTAGTGAGGAGAAAAGTATTGATAAATAACATTAGTTTGCCAAAGAAACATCTGCAAAATCATCCTTTACTTGCAGAAATCCAACAAATGCCATTTGGAGGTGTAATTAAAGTCTAAAGAGCAATTGGTGTTTTCTTGAAATGAAAGCAAGTAGACAAGACAAGTTTCAAGTTTTTATGATGATTGGGTTAACGCTGAAGCAGACAATTCTAGATGGCACGCTGGGCAACCCAAAGCCTCAGTATTTTACCACCAGGGAATGAGAATCAATAATCAAACTATCTTTTTCTAGAATAATCCACTTCAGCTTTAAACAAGCGCCGTAATTTCACACAGAAGGCTGTTTGTGTCTCGTGTGAAACCAGAGGTCAACCTTGAGATATTTTAACTTCTTAACATAGTAAGTTACGCCACATACATAACGTAACATAATGAAGTGTAGGTATATTTGTAACAAATTACAGAATTAATTAAGTTATTGTAACTCTGAGAAGTTTTCCTCAACATAACT
Source organism: Sparus aurata (assembly GCF_900880675.1). Lineage (NCBI taxonomy): Eukaryota > Metazoa > Chordata > Actinopteri > Spariformes > Sparidae > Sparus > Sparus aurata. Next base: position 14,932,762 of record NC_044196.1, on the reverse strand, counting down.
TTTTAAGTACTTTGTTTACCTAAACCCAAACTGACTGTGATCGTACGATGAAGTTCTGTTACGCCTGTCGTGGCATGCTGCAACAGTCATGTTGTTGTGGGGAACGGTGATAATATGACATTTAATCATAGAGTCGCTGCCAATGAACCTATTCATTTGATTAGATATGAGGATATGTTGTGGGAATCTTATCCAATTCCAGGCTTTCAGCAACATATGCAAAGTAAATAAGATAATTTCTTATCTTGCTTTGCACATGTGCATCATGTGTATATGTGTGGTAAAATTTCAGAGTTCACTTAAAAAGGAGTAATATTACTTTATCATAACTGGATAAAATTCTGTGTTTTGCTTCCGTCCCTGGTTAAAAGTTTTGAGTCTTTTTCACCACCAGGGAGGAAATAATGAAAGCTTTTATCCTCATGCACTTTGTTCTTATAATATCACATGCCCATGAATAAAGTCAAAGGCTTTGCTCCAAGTGGCAGAACGCTTTATAGTAGAGCTGTGATTCATTTCATATTGTGTGTGTGGAACTTACCAAGCACAGTACCAAACACACGTACTTCACAAATAGTCAAATTCTTCTGCAGTCCAGGGAGAACAACATGGACAAAGCGACCATCCATTATTCCACACTGGTAGTTGTATATGCGCTGTCCAGCTGAGAGGGAGATGACGGCACACCTGAAAGAAGGAGGAGGTCTGCTGTAAGTAAGAGTTAAAGCAGCTGGCAAGTACTACATATAGTACGAGTAGTATACTAAGTACTTTTTTGTTCCTGCTAATATTACCTCTGGTTGCTGGTGTCATTCTTGAAGCCTATTCGGACCTCAGCACCGTTCAGCTCTTTTGAGCAGCAGTCACTGACAACAGACACAGCAGTTATGCGGTAGATACTCCTCAGGTCAACTCGCCACCAGGGGTTGTCTTGCAGTGGGACTGAGGCACAGGTTTCTCGTGAGTTTTGGTCAATGGCCATATTTGGAGCAGTTGTACTATTAGCTGGTTCTGCGGACTGCATAGCTACTCCTCTCGGTGCCACATTAGCTGGTGTCGTGAAGGCAGTTATGGACAAAATGAATAAAAAGAAACTAGTTACTGATGCATTTGGAAAACAACAGCAATGGTCTTATTAATCACAGTTTAGCTGGACGACTATGCTGGCAGCTCTTTGTTGCTTGTATATCAAACTGAATGTATAGATGAAACACAGTATTGGACAAATTTGTGTACGAAACTGGCAACCATCAGAACAACTAAACCAAGCTACCAGCATGACTAAAATCACCAAAAACTCTTATTTTCTCACCAAACATGTCATTTTAATGTATGCATCTTGAGGATTATCAATTGAGGAGACAGTATGTGTGCTCTGCATTCTCTTTAAATCAGATTCGAATTATATTTTGACATGCCTGACATTTTGCCTGTATTTTCTATTTAAAGGGGCTATGTGGAAGCTGTCATGCTGGCAGCGGTAATTTATTTATGTTAGCAGACTTAATTTCCAAACTAATGTTAGTTTCACAAAGAAATCCACAGTCCAGTAGCATTAAACAACGTCGACACATCAGGCTTGTAAAGGAGACCGGGAGAGACGAGCAAGATCTAAGCAAGATCTCTTTCATGTCACGTTACAATCTACTCAATCATAGCAAATAGTGATTTAAGTGATTTAAACATGCAAATTGTGACAATTGTTACTTGGAGCCCCTTTAAGATTTGAATTTGGGAGTAAAATCTAGTTTCTGGGGTTCAAGGGAATAATAATAATCATTTCTGTCATGTCTGTTTGTTTTGTGGCTGTGCAAAATGTTTATGGTAGTTTTTATCTTGCCTGTGACTTATTTACAGTTTCATCTAAGCAGTTTTTGTCTTGCATGTGGATGGGATGAATATGTTACGTATGGCACAGTATGTTAGCTTATGTGTCCTGTGAATAAAGAGTGAATGAATATAGTTAAATAGCTCAATTTTAACTGCGAAGAACTGCTTTGCACTCACAGGATCAAAACTAGTAATAACTGAGCAACAAATAGGTGCTACAAACTCAGTAGAAAGGTGAGGGAAACAATTTTGTGTCAATTTCTCCTCTGAAGTTTTCACACAGGAAACAACGAATAACTGAATCAACTATAGGTGCCTTTGCTGAGTGTTGTCTTACCTCCTTTAATGCGGGTAGTGGCGTACACTCTGACCTCACAAATCTGAATCATCCGCTTAACTCCAGGGTGGTAAATGTTGACATAACGTCCTGTCATCTTGTTACAGCTGAAGGACATTGTTATGTCATCGGTCACGGTGATGACTGCACATCTGAGGGCCACAAAGACAATCAGTACAGGAATAAAAACTATTGATTAATAGCAGGATGATAACTGATGCCTCCACAAAAATGTAGCAAATGCAGATTTGTTAGCAAATTTACAATTTTCTTAAATAATAACACTAAGAAGCAGGGTAAACAGTAACAGGAATTGCAGCAGACCAGCCATATATCCAGAAATATATATTTTAGTTAAAGTTTTTAATTATTTTACAAGTTAATTTTACTCCACGTGCCTTAAATTGCCCAATTTTATTTCCATGCTCAAGTTGCTCATCGTCGTACTGTAAACAATGTGCAGCACATGGAAAAGAAAGTCTTAGCCCAGATCTTTGTTTTTCAAATATCTGCTGGCTGCACAAGAAACCTCGAAACATTGTCCGTTGCCCCCAGAGACTAAATAGTCGTTAGACAAAAGCTAATGATTTTAAAGATAAGCAAAAGTGGTGACAACATTAAAAACCTTTTCCAAACTGAAAACATCCAACATGGACAAAATGTTATTATGAATAATGGTGTGAAAAAAAAATAGCAATTCAGGCTCCTTTATCACATTACAACACCTGGGATTGTTGTTGCCATTGTTCTCCAGCGAGTTACCGATGTGGATTTCAGCTCCGTTTAGATCATAAAAGTTCATATCTGATCTTCTGACGACCTGAATTGTTGAGATGGTGTACGGACCCCGCAAGTCCAGTCTCCACCAGGGGTTCGTCTGCCACAGAGTTGAAATGCAGCTCCCATGGATATAGTTTGAATACGGTTTGCCATCAATCGGCGCGCTTGATGGATACGTGGGTTCCCAGATTGAGGACTGCATAGCCACTCCACCCCGAGCCACGTTAGCTGGAGAGTAAGCACAGTGACAACTATCAATGTTTGTGATGTGAAATATGTAAGACGGAGGGGTAAAAAGGAGAAACTTAATTTATAACACAAAGACTACAAGTGACTGAGTGACTATCTGAAAAATATGTATAGCTGGGGAACCTTGACATATCTGATGTCTACGAGGCATAAGGGTTAACAGTTTCACCTCCCTCTCACCGCAGATTTCTAATTGCAAGTAAACAAAAAAATAATAACTACAAAACAAGAAAATTGCAACAACTGAGTAAAAGTATATTCTTATTTCAGCAGAGAGCTGAATATAGACCTTAGTTTTCACTGAAGATATTTTGTAACTCTAAATATCAATAACCCCAAACAATGTGTCGATTTCTATTTCATTATGGTAAAGGAGCAGCATGTAAGATACGGCCACCTGTCGAAGGCTGTGCCAAACAAATAGGGGACAGCATATCACAAGAGTCTTTGCTAACTGCTGCTCTAACTATGCTCCTTGCTCTAGCTAGCTTTGAAGTGATTAGCTGTTAGCTAGTGGCCTTATAAGCAAACTAGATAATGGCAGACAGACAGAGGTCAGTCTGACGACAGGGGATGCAGTGCAGCATGTAGAGCTGAATGTTTTCACATCTTACTCTGTGATTTGAAGGATTTATTTCAACTAAGCTAGAGGTGTATGTGGAAATACAAACAAAAGCTGTTTTGGTTAGTTTTGTTTATTTTGCCTCTCTTAATTCTTCTTATGCAAAAGGTGTGAGGTTGTCGGGTGGTGAGGAAAACAGAATAGAAACACAAAAATTAAGAATTAAATTTCTTGACATCTTGTGAGTTCATTTTAAGTATTAGACTTAAAGCTAAGAGTGCTTGCAAAAAATAACAAACTTATATATAAGTATATATATGAAAAAGTAAAAAATTGTTAGAGTGATACCAAAAAATATATTTTTTGGAAACATAAGCTGATAATTTTTACAATATAGGAAAAACAGCAATTTCTGGTGTATTTGTCAATATATATAGAATATATTATTTGATATATAATCATACATTGCAAGTAGATAGTTAAATATATATTTCTGCTGAAAAGAGTTGTCACATTCTGTTGACAATGTTAGTTATTTTTTTAATGTTTTAAACTGAAATTCAGGCCATAACTGAATTAACTATAGATGTCATTTATCAGTGTTTTTTTACCTCCTGTAATGTCGGTGCTGGCGTACACTCTGACCTCACAGAGTTGAAGTCTCTGCACTTCTCCAGGGATGACAATGTTGACATAACGTCCTGTCATCTGGCCGCAGGTGAAGCCCATTAAAACGTCCCTGATGACAGTGATGACGGCACATCTGGGGGGTAAAGAGAAATACAGTGTGGCAGGATGATTATTCCTACCTCCTACCTTAATGCAGATTTGTCAGCATCGTGTTCATTTTTTTAACATAACATGAAAAGGCAGGATGTACAGTTACAGTTAAGGCACCTCGGATTGTTGTTGCCATTGTTCTCCAGCGAGTCACCGATGCGGATTTCAGCTCCGTTGAGCTCATGAGCGCAGCAGTCTGACCTGCGGATGACTTCAATTGATGAGATGTTGTACTGAACCTGCAGGTCCAACCTCCACCAGGGGTTCACCTCAAAAAGAGTGGAGAAGCAGCTCCTGTAGTGATAGTTTGAATTAGGATTGCCGTCAATCACCAGGTTTGATGGAAGCGTGGGGTCCCACACTGAAGACTGATCTGTAACTCCATCCAGAGCCACGTTAGCTGGAGAGTTAGCACAGTGACAAAGATTATTGAATCAATAATCGATAAAGCACTTGATGAGTAGCTGAAACATTTTTTAAATTAAAGGGAGAAAATATATTTTCTAAAAAAATATATTTTATAAGCAAACAAACAAATAAGTAGCTTATTGACTCTCTTCTTTAGTTGCTCATTACATCAAATCCTTGAAACAAGCGTATTAACAAAATGCCTGTTGCATTACCCTACAGTATGTTTTATGTTTTCTTTTTCTCTTCTGGTGACAAACAATTTCCTTTCTCTTCTTTAGCGACCTTAACAAATCAGTATCCTTATTTAACAGTTCATCCAGTGTTGTAAAGAGACCCAAAAGTCATACTTGAGTAAAAGTAAAGATAATGTGTTGAAATATTACTTTGGTAAAAGTCTCCCATGCAAATAGTATTTCAGTGAACATAAAGATATTTAATGTACTTGAGTATCAAAAAAATAAATACATTTTGGAGTAAAATTTTGCTTTTAATATCTTCTAAAGCCTTTTTTGACTATTTTTAAACATTTCAAGACCTGCATAACAGTTGAAGCCCTAGAGAGTTCAAATTATTTCACAAAAAAATCAAAAATACATCAGTTTAAAATAGGTGAATCTTCTTTCCTGTATCTTCTCACAACCTGTCAGATTCATCTTTGAACAAAGCCTGTTCAGATAAGAACCAGGTTAACTTATTAACCCGTATAAAGAAGCTAAAACTAGCTCCGTCTCAACCAGCTAAAGCAGTAAAATGCATTTTACACATCAGGATTAACAATCTCATAATGTCATATGTAAACATGAACAAGTACTTTTGGTTTTGATATTAGGTCAAACTTGCTAACACGTACTTTACCTTCCATAATGTATCTTTTAAAATATTTTCTTACCTGCTTGGTGAGTGATCCTCAACCTGAGAAGGATGGACCCTGCAAACAAAAAAACAACTAACAGTAATACAAACGGATTCAACACAAAAGTAACACACACACACACATTCAAGGGAACTAATGGTAATACTTTAAATAACCATCATTAATACATGGTACATTTATAGAAAATCAATCTTTAGTTAAGTTATGAATAATTAATTACTGTGTAAGTAATGCTTTGTGAGACATTTATTTTGATTTATTATTACAAATGTGTTGTGACAATCAAATTAGTGTTTCTAGATTATCTACAGTATTTATTAAGCATTTACAAACTATTATAAACACCAGTTTCATTTTTACAACAAAAAGTGCTCAACAAATGGTTTATCAAGCATTTCATTGTTTGTTAACAGTAAAATAAGTCTTAACTAAAGTTTAATCAACTATAATTGTACCTTTTATTAACGACAGATCTAATAAAATGTTGCTGCATCAAATGATCTCCCATCTTTTAAAAGATGTATTATACCTTGACAAGATCCAGAAATTCAAACGCATGTACATTATTTTGTGACTTACCCCAAATAAAGAGGAATTTCCAACTCCACTCCATTAATCCCAAAACATGTGTCGATGATGTCCAGACTTTAGCTTACAAAACAGCTCAAGCTGCTGACCTCGGGTGCTCCTCACCCTTCCTGATACATGCATTTGAATTCACTTTTATACAAATACATGCAAACCACATTTACATCATAATATGCATGCGTGACTGTGACCAATCTGAAAATAAGGCATCACCTGTCTACTGTCTGAGATCAAGTGTGTTGTCATCATGCAGGTACTCGAGGCCCCTTCAAAATAAAATGATTGTAGTGACTGGGGCGACTAAAGTTGATGACTTAAGTTACTAGTTATTTTGCAGAGTGCATGATGCATCAGAACCAAAGTATTGCATTTCTTAATTAATGTATTTAATCGGCAATTGGAAAAAATAAATGCTGATTCTGATAATCAGGAAAAAAAATGCTGAATATTGCATCCGATAAGTAAGACTTTTAGGGTACTTTGGCTTTGGGACACAGTTCACAGTCTTGTTAATTTATAAATCCATATCTTAAATTGATATATTTATTATAAAAATGCCTAAGAGAAGTCCAATAATAACAATAATAATAATGATTTTATTTATATAGTACCTTTCATACTTAAAATGTTCAAAGTGCTTCACACAGACAAGAAACAAAAACATAAAAATAAACAGAAAGGTTCACAAAGTAAGAAACCTTCAAAGCCATTAACTTGGGTTAAAAAGCAAGATAGAACTATTAAAAGCAAGATAAACTACTCAAAGACCAATGAACTTGTCAAAAGTAAAAACAATAAAAGCATACAGCTGCTGAACCAGAATCAGTTCAGAGGCAGTAACAGCAACAACATATTAAGGTGAAACAATCAAAGCTCTTGATTTATGAGAAGGCAACAATAAAAATTATCTGATTTAGCAACAAATCCATAAGAACTGCAGTAAAAATGTTAAATATATAGATATGTAGAGATATATAGATATACAAGATATCCAACATATAAAACTGCACAGGGCAGGATTGCTTCTTTTATTCTGTCAGTGATGAGAAAATCATTTGGTTTTCATAATTTAATCAAATTATTTATCAAATATTAACATTCTATCGACTTATTTCATGTCAATATTGTGTCTAAAAATGTACTTTCTGGTCCATTCTTCTTAGGATATTTAAAATGTGTGTTCTCGGCTTCAGATGACAAGACGTCTGATTCTTGATTTGATCCTCGAGGAAGGAGGATTATCTCGGCCGGATGTCCTTCATGTTGACTTTCATGCTCCGAGGCTCAGATTTGGTTTATTCATTTGATTAACCAAACGTGGGCACGTCAACATTAAACCTTGACGTGTTAAGATCCACGTATTGTATTCAATTTTCTTTTTACTCCACTACATTTGTTTGACTGCTTTACTTACTAGTTACTTTTCAGGTTACAATTTTCCATGCCCTTCCTGTCCAGTTAAAACCACGTATCACCAAATTTGGCGACTCTGAATGTGATTGTTTGTGGTGAACTGAATGATCTAATGTTCCTTTATGTGTTGAGAAAATTCTCCTACTTTTTCATCTAAATAAACTATTCAAAAAACCCTCTTGGATCGCCTGTCAAATGCACCTTCATAAAGCTGAAATCAGGGCGTATTTTCTCATGAAAACTGGGAGTTTCTCAAGATTGTATCGAAGTAGAGTACTTGAGTAAATGTACTGAAAAGGATCTAATAACTACTATGATAACTACTGTCAGGATACTGACATATACTAAACTTCACACTCATTTTTATGATTTCAGAGAATATATTTGAGGTAGAAAAAACAGACAAAAAGCAATCAATGAAAACAAAACAAAAAAATCACTGCAGGTGATTCGAAATTCAACCTGCACATCGTGTGCTCACAGGAACAAGAGAAAGCTGCTGTTAACATCACTTTTCTCCAACCTTCAGTCTCCGTCCTAATTGAGGTTTTCCTTAATTTTCTCTCCACAAGAATCTGTTGGTAAAAGAAACATCAGCTGATAAAAGTCAAACACTGCAAAATGAGAAAAATACAATACTGACATTCATCTGTAAGTCTATCTAAGCCTGTACTTGTCATTTCTGAGCTCTGATCTATTTAGAACAACATAAGCATCAGTCACAAACTTCTCTCACTACCTGTCTTTGTCGGCTGTGTCTCTGGTCTTAAAGTCCTCCAGATCAGCTTGATGTTAGTCAAACCCTGCAAGTGAAAAGCTGCTTCCAACTACAAACAACAAAAAGAAGAAGACATCGAGATCTGTTTTTCCTGCTGTGGGATAATAACGGTGCCCAATATGAACACACTTGCTTTCGGTACCTGCTGTAAGATTTCGTGTCTGATGGTTGATTCTTTGAGGTCGGAGCTGGTCTGCAGCCTCATCTTCACTGTAGTCCTTCTCAGCACAGCTGCAAAATTGACATTATGTTCTTATAGGACTTTATTAATGATTAGTTCAACATGTACTCATCTATTATAAGACACTATGGGTTGCCAAATGGACTTTTAGGCCACTCACTGTTGAAACAGGTCTGTGAGGAATCTGGACCAAAATCATTTAACAAGCACTACGGCACTCAGTGGAGTGACTTTTAATCAATAATGCCCCATCCAATATCAAGTAAAACATGTAAATCTGCTAAATCTGTATTTTTTGTTAATTTTTTGGATCCACATCACATTGAACTGAGATTGAAAAGTTGTTTATACCCTTTTTTAAACCGAAATCTTCACTCTAGCTGCAAAGCTAAAAATCATCTGCAACAAGTGTGTAAACAACTTTTTGTTTGTTTTAATTTGTGTTTTCAGGGCTTCCCCCGTTTACTCCAGATGACCAATATGGAGCCATTTTTTTTTTTAAAGATCTGTTTATTTTTCTATGTTTAGGAGAATGCTTGTGGTTGGTGAACCTTTCCTTTAAAATTAACTTGTTGACGATTTTTGTTAAAAGACTCATTATAGCGAGAGCTCAGCGTTATTTGATCCTGTTTTTATGGATCAATATACATTTTGAAAAGGTAACAGATATTAACTTGACGGTCTTTGCTCCTCTAAAATAATGAAACTATTTAAAAATGTCTACAAGTTTGAGGAAACTACTTTAACTTTTTGCAGTGCAGTGGTGGAATTTTACTAAACTAATCTTTACTACTACTATTTTCAGGTACTTGTATTTTACTTGTTGTCTTATATATGCAAACTGTAGCTTAATACATCTGTAATAAAAGCCTTGCTTAGAATGATAACACAACAACCAGGCCCACTTTTCCTGCCTAACGAATGCTTTCATACTTCTGTTCTTTTTACTTAAATATCCTTCTTCTACCACTGCTGCAGTGTTACGAGGGCGGTTTGGATCATATACCTTGTCCGATGTGGGTGGGTTCAACTGGAGGCGCTGGAGTCACTTCAGTTATGTCTGTGGGAGAGAAAAGAGATGGAGGGAAGAGGTAATTGTGAACACAATTTTAAAGAAAAATAGCTAAATGGCGCCTCCCTGAGGCCTATGCATGTTTTTCAAGACTGTCATTGTATTCAGTTTTATCTCACAGCCACTGGTGGAAGTACATTTACTAAAGTATTTGAGGTAAATATTGTTCCTTGTACTCCACTGATTATTTGACAGCTTTAGTGTCGTTTTGTTTTTACATATTCAACATGATTTTACCGAAAGAAAATTCTGACAAACTGGCCGCATTTCATTGGTCTTTAAGCTGTTAGCAACTCGACTGAATAGTGCTCTCCACTTGAAACTTTTCACCTGGTGTTATTTGCCTAAGTGGGTAAAACTGTTCAATATTCCACATATCAAAGCTAAAAACACTCTTCTTTCTGTTTCTTGTGCCAAGTGTTAGAAGCTAATGTTGTCATTTTTACTCTGCACCAAAAACATGATTACGAGCTGAAATGATCAATTAATTAGATGATTCACAGCACACTGACTTACTAGCTCTTTTGATAATCAATAAAAAATTTCCGTTATTTTTCAAGCAAATATTGTGGAAAATGGCGACCATTCTCTGGTTTAAACTTCTCAAAGAAGAGACTTTCCTTTGGTTAACTGAATATCTTTAAGTTTGGGATTTTTGGTTTCTCCAAAACAAGACAGTTGAGGATGCATGCTTTCAATAGATCACTAATCACTAATAAACTTAACTGTTAGTTGCAGCCTTAGTATAAGTATATCAAATAATGTGTGCAGGATTTGGGCTTACTTTGGCAGAGAATGCTGAATTCGGTGTCACATGTCCAGTTGTCCCAACTCCCTTTGTGCATAGTAGCACACAACTGAGAGTTGTTTTCGTTGTTGGGCTGGTCCGGCCACCACTGTCTGAATGAGGAGCTGCTGCCATCCGACCACTTCCAGGGGTCTTTGTGCAGGCCGATCCAGGCCTCCTGCACAGCCTGGTCGGCCTGCAGTCTGCTCCTCAGCTCCTGGTTCTCAGCCGGACTCCTCACACTGACCAGATCTGTGTGGTGCTGCCTGCAGTAGCTCTGAGCCTCAAACCAACTCTTCTGCTCGGTTACCAGCACATACTGATCAAAGCCAACTTCTATGTGGAGAAACAAACAGGGGAAAAATTACAAATGATGTCTCCAAGGTAAATTCAAAACCTGTTGGTACAAGGTATGTTAAGGTCATGGCTGAAAGAAAAACATTGGTAGGAAGTTCACCTGCAAAACAAATGAGAGGCATTTTAACAAATGTGCAGCTGTTGTCTCTCCAAAAACCATCTTTCATCATGGAGACGCAGTACTCATTCGCTCCTGCGTTGTCTGGTTGATCTTCCTGCCACTGACTGTAATCCTCCACGACTCCTGTGTAGTGATGTTCACCCATCAGAGACCATTTCCAGCTGTTGACGTCTTCATACAGGCCGATCCAGAAGGGCTCCTCCCAGTCTTTAGCCATGTCAGCAATCCTGCTGTTGACCTGCACATCAGATATGGTGGCCAGGTCACCGTACTGCTCTCTGCAGTAGCTTTGAGCTTCAGTCCAGCTCATCCTCGGGTGAGTGATGAGGATGTACTCATGGATATAGTATGTGGAGCCTATATGGAGAATAAGAAGGGAACAGGTTCTGTGCTGACTTCAGAGTACAAGAAAAATAATCAGAAAAGTTAAAACAATGTTCACTTTGGTTGACATCATATTTCAAGTCTTAAAGTTTAGCTATTTAAAGGGTAACTCCACCAATTTCCCATATTAATGTGTGTTTACTTGGGGAGTACTACAGCATATGTGGAAAAAAAGTAGTATAAATATACTTTATAGCTCCAGAGGAGCTGCATGTAATCTTATAAACTACCTACAGTGATGTCACTCAGTGGCCCAGTTGCATTGTGGGTGAAAAGCAGTGCACTGGTCCAGCATTTGCACTCCTGTCCACTGTCTTTCATGTCTGTCCACTGCAGAGACAGCCCCGTTTTATACAAGAGTTATCTTTCCAGCTGTGAAGTGATTCTTGTGACAGCACAATAAAAACAGCCATGAGTATAGCTCAACGTTTCTTTTCATTTCCATATAAGGGTGTATGGTGTACTAAACAGGATGTTCTGTCTATACAATCACAGGACATTCCAACCATTTCTTGTAAGCGGGTGAGGGAGGGGTGAGTGCGGTTATTAATGTGGAGTTAACAGAGCAGCTCCTTGTGTATTCGTTGAAAAGGTATCAACATGGGCAGTTCCAGTAGCTCAGTTGGTAAAGCATGTGACACATGTACAGAGACTTTGGCCTCACTGTGCTGCCTGTCATCCCCCTTCTCATCCCCGTTTCCTGTCATCTCTGTAAACTTTCCTTCTGCGTCAAATTCAAAATGAGCTTATACATTTAAAAGGCAATGAAGTTGATGATGTGAAACATTAAGTATATTTTCTTTGTAAGAGTTAAGCTGAGGTGGAAAGGCCAAACAGGTTAAATCCTGGAACTATCAGCTCTATTGTTTTTTTTGCACAATGCAGCCAAACACTCGGCTAAAACACTGAGTAGTCAAACACAGAGCCGAGTTCATGTTCAACGTTTAAACTTGTCGAACTGTTCTGACCTCTTTCACTACTTGAACCATGAAAACAAATATTGAAATTCTAATACATTTTCAAGATTTTGGCTGTATTTTGTTCAACATGTGTGTCAGTTCACTGCAATTTTCTTTCTAAATTAACTTCAAATGGGCCATAAACAGTTTCTGGTGTTAATGGTGTAATAAAGCATAGTGACGCTGTAAAAGCAGCACATAGATGATTCATCATGATGGCAGTAAACAATTCAAGGTTAAATCCAGATTTAAAAAAACACACAATGGAGTTGAGTTTTAGTAGCGATATGAAGAGTCCTATCAGCAAAACTATACATGACATTTGTATATGCTTGAAAGCATTGTGTTAAATATGTTAAAAGAATACATGAAATCATTGCAGCTTAAAAGTTGTTGAGAACCCTGAAAAAAAGTCATCCATATACATCCAAACCTGGATACATTAAGTAAGGGATAATGCCCGACGAGGTGTCCATAAACAGGAGTTAATGGACAACGCGGAGGTCTAAGAACCGTCCGACGCGAAGTCCATTAACTCCTGTTTATGGACACCTCGTCGAGCATTATCCCGCTTATACCATGGTCACTTGCCAAAGAAAAGAAATTCGGACCATTAATTTACATTTTCATGCGTTTTACAATCAAAATATAAAGTTTTTCACAGGCCATAACTTAGTTTCCCTGGTAACGCCTGAGGGTTTGACTAATACCTGGAACAATCATTACCCTCCCATAAGATTCTTATGCAACGGAGACGTTGTTCACTCTTCCAATAAATAGGACGGATCATAGATACGACTTGGCAACGGGAGATATTCTAGTCTGCTCAGCGATGAGCCAGAAAGCTAACACTATGCTAGCAAGATTCAAAGTCAATAACATTGCATACGGTTGACAAACAGTAAATATAATTTGACAGTATGCTAGCTAACACGATTAACTAACTAACCAGTCATGTCATTGTCCCCAAATCAATAGTAAGATTTTCACGAACAAATGATCGGCCGTGTGTAACGTTACTGTGGCCGCAGCCTGAAGTAGAGAGTTGAACAGCGAACGGGATGAGAGATTATTCGCGTATCAGGAATTTTAGAGGGGAAGTGTACTTTCTGCAGCTTGTGTGTTACAGTCGCCACCCTGTGGTGTTCAGAGGATAAGACACTGAAGGACTGACGGACTGCACTCAGTGCTGGAAATAAAATATTCAGATTTGATAAGCCAGCCAGCGCATTGATTTACAGCGGTGAACAGTCAATTTGACTGGAACTACTTAGTAGGAGTCCATATATCAGGGGTTAATGGACACCCTGCAGCCAATCAGAATCGAGTATCCTCCCAGACCATGGTTTAATCATGTTGTTCTATTTTCATCTGACAGAGGGAGCAGCCTGCAGTATTATGTAAGGTTGAAAAGAAGTGCTGCTACTTCCTGTAAATGGTGGAGGGAGGGGTGAGGACAGTTAACAAAGCACTGCCTTGTTTTTTCTACAGGAGGCGTCTTTATCCTAAAACAGGGTTCGGTGGGTTCAGAGCTTATCGCCTCCTCATGGAGCTTGAGTTTCATTTTCGATATGAGAGCAGTGCAGCTGTTACTGGGTGTGGTTTGGTGAACATTTAAAAGCATCTGCAGTTTTTTGCAGACATTCAGAACTCTGCGTCCTCATTCAAACTGCAGAATCTACTCTGTGCTCTTTGAACCAAACATGGCCAGCAAGTCTTACAACCCAAACCTGACCTACAACTCGGGTAAGTCATGTCCATGTTCTGAAGTGAAATAATGTTAGGGTGATTTAATGGTTGAATACCATTTGGACCTATAATGTACAGCTCCTGTAGAGTTATACTTTTATAGACAGGGTCCTAAATGACTCTAAAAATCTGCATTGGGGAACACAATCATAGTTTATTTGTTTGAAATGTTTTCCAATGATGTTGCTTCTCCAAAAGCAGCAAACAGATGTTTCTACTTTTTCCATGTTTGTATACATTGCATGAAGGACAATGTCTGTGCAGCCTGATGTCTGATTCAGTGTCAGACATTGTTCTACACAGGACAGATCATAACAAATAACAAGGAGCTGAGGATAGCGATGGTGGGGAAGACTGGAGCTGGGAAGAGTGCTGCTGGAAACACCATCCTGGGACGAAAGGGTTTTGAATCAAAGTGCACTTCTAAGTCTGTGACTGTTGACTGTTTCAAGCATGAATGTTTGATAGATGGGCAACAGATTGCTGTCATTGACACTCCGGGCCTGTTTGACAACAGGTTTGAGGTGATTAAAACAATCAAAGATGTGAGCCAGTGCATTCATTTCGCTGCTCCTGGACCCCATGTGTTTCTGGTGGTCATTGGTGTGGGCAGATTCACTGCAGAGGAAAAGCAGGCGGTGCAAAAGATTCAAGAAATATTTGGCCAGGATGCAGACAGATACAGCATGGTTCTCTTTACTCGTGGTGATGATCTTGAAGACACGACCATCGAGAAATTCATAGATGACGACACCGACCTTCAAGAACTTGTGGCCAGATGTAACAACCAGTACCACGTCTTCAACAATAAGGAGAAGAAGGATCGCTCACAGGTCAATGAGCTGCTCCAGAAGATCAGAAATGTAGCGCAGAGGAACGGAGGAAGCCACTACACCAACGAGATGTTCCAAAAGGCTGAGAGGAAAATTGAAGAGGAGAAACAACGCATCCTGAAAGCAAAAGAAGAAAAAATACGAAAAGAGAGAGAGGAACTGGCGAAGGAACTTCTGAAAGGACATGAAAAAAACATGAAGAAAATTCAAGAGCAACACGAGGCTGAGAGAGCGAGAGAGAGGAAAGAGAGAGAGGAGGAGAGGAGGAAGGTGAAGCAAGAGATGGAGGAGCAGAGGCAGAGGGAGAAGGAGGAGAGAGAAGCAGAAAGAATCAGAGTGAGAGAGGAGATGGATAAGGAGAGACAGAGGGAGAAAGAGGAGAGAGAAGCAGAGAGAATCAGAGTTAGCCAGGAGATGGAGAGACAGAAAAGGGAGATGAATGAGGAGAGACGGAGGGAGATGATGGAGAGAGAAGCAGAGAGACAGAGAGAGAGAGAGGAGAGGGAGAGGGAGAGAAAGCAGATGTATGAGGAGAGACAGAGGGATATGGAGAAGAGAGAAGCAGAGAGACAGAGAGACATAGAGGAGAGGGAGAGGGAGAGAAAGCAGAGGGAGGAGCAAAGACTGAAGGAGATTAAGGAAAAGGAAGAGCAAATAGAGAGAGAGAGGGAGAGGGAGCTTAAAAACCAAAGGGATGAAATAGAAAGACAGCATGAAAGGAGACGGAAAGAGAAAGAAGAAGAACTGCAGTCCAAGCATGAAAAGGAGGCTAGAAAGGAGGCTGAGGAGAAAAGTGCATTTCAGCTTCTGGCCGAAGGCGCTAAGAAAGTAGCTGATGGAGTCATAGATGTTGCAAAAGGAATTGGATCATGTATTCGTTCTTTAAAATTCTGGTAGTCATTTTTTTAAGGGCCACTTAAAGCAAGGGTTGGTGAGTTAATAAAAAAAAATCAGTTAACATCCTGACAGAAATCAATTAAACAAATGTTCTGACCAAAAAAGCTTGAGAGAGAGACGGCAGAATATTTTGTTTCAGCTGAATTTTTTGGTAAATCTTGTTATGAAAGGAAATATTATAAATTGTTTGAGCGCTGTACTTCTGGTGTCTCTGTGCACGACACAGAAATAAAAACTTGATCAACCATTCAATCATAACTCAAGCTCAATGGTGCGTAAAATGATTTGTATATATCAAGTTTTCTTGTTTTGATTGTCATTTGATTTTGATAATTCAAAATCTGTTTTCATATCCTCACTCTGATCTGTTAACTTGAATACATATTATCACTGTTTGTGAATCTCACATTGTGTATTTATTTTGTTTTTCTGTTGGTTAAAGTCTGTCATTAATTTCAGAGGCTGTCATTATATTCTTTCATAGTGTACTCTATTACTTTTAATTCCTGATGAATAAATTTTACTGACAATACTTTGTGCATTTATTTGAGAGAGACTTTGAATACAAGACTTTTACTTGTTATGGAGAACTGTATTAATGTCGCTTTAACTTCAGTAAAACATTTTGAGTAGTAGTTTTCCCCATATTACTCGTTTAATGTCTGATATTTTGAAGATCAGCCAACAGCATGTTTAAATAATTTCCACCAGTGCTCAATAAGCTGAAGTTAAATTCAAGACAAATGTGAACAAATATTTTCTTACCTGTCTGATGTGTGACCTCCAAAATGATCAAAAACGTCCCTGTGAATCAGAATAAAACTGTGAAACTAAAAAACACACATGGACGAGAATACAATTGTATGCATATTATGAATGAATCATTTGTATTCAGTTCTGATCAGAGTTGATGAGAGAGAAGTACAAACCAAAGAGAAGCAGCTTCTTCAAACTTTCCTCCATGATCTGCAGGAATGAGAGAAATTATCCACATTTGTGAATCAATAATGAAAAATGAAAATCTGTAAATAACAAATACAAGTGCACAAAATGGTGTATTACATATTGTGGATGCCATCTTACCTCCTGTCTTTGTCTCCAACGTCTCCTTTCCTCGTGGAGTTTGGATACTAAATGGTTTGTGACCACAAGTCAGTAAGTGGTTGTGTGTTGTTGTTTTTTGTGCATTTCCATCTTAGTGAGAACCATTGTGGAGTTCTAGACATTTGAAGCGGAGATGTTCGTGCAAAGTGAGCATATTTTTACAGACGCTCAACACACTGGAACTTAAGACAACACAAGCAAATTAAGAAAACATCTTCACCAGTTTGACAACACATGTGGCAGCATTTACAAAACACAACCAAACACAGAAATGTTCTGCAAAGAGAGAAAAATCAGAACCAAACACATGAAAGCTGCAAGTAGCACAGACGACAATGGAAACTGTTTCCAGAGGAAAAAATTAAAGTAATGAATGCTACTGGGATGCACCTGTTGTTGCCATGGTTCCTGACACATGAAGTTATGAAGTCAGCTCTGTGACTGTAGATTTGACACAAACGCGAAATTTAGAAAACTCCACACCGACACCAAATAAAGAAATGTGTTGCAAATACAGAAAATACAGAATACAGCTGGGAAACCATTGTTAACCTACCAAAACAGCTTTACCACTTTTACCTTTAATAACTTCATTAGTCACAAACCACGACACATCAAGCGTGCCCCTGCTCATCACTTTTTAGCGTCCCCTGGAAACAGTGTCTGTCACCGTCTGTGTGTATGTTTCTGTTTTCTCTATTTTCTGTACTTATTTGTGTTTTTTCTGTATTGTGAAATTAGTGCACAGGTGTTTTTTCTTGTAACTTCTGTCTATTTGTGTGTTTTTCTTCTGTCACAGTGTGTTGAGCTCTCAGGGCCAGCGTTCACTTTGTGTGTGTGTGTAGAGACGTCCCTTCACACACTTTGGTTTGCAGTAGACCACTTCAATGTGTACATGTTGTCTGGACAGGACATTTGGTTACTGTCGGTTAATGTTTGTCTGAGCGTCTGGAGTCAAAACTTCAACTTTGTTCTGAAGAGACCAGGTGGGCTGTTTGTTAGTCTTGTCTGACAGCTCCCTCCCTTTTCACAGTTAATGAGAGAATTCAAGAATTTACAGAAATATTCATTTCATCAGAATATGAAAACCCCTGATTGTCAGTTTAAAGGATGAGCCCAAGGCTAGTTTATAATTTCCTTATTCCTCTATATCATAGATGAGCATTTGCACTTTAGCTTATGTTAGGATGATCTTACCTACGTCCAACTTTATTCTTTTGAATAAACAAAGAGTTAGGGTAAGTCAGTTACAGCTAAAGTTAGCATCAGCAGCTTAACAACAGTTGAAGGTATCATTGCTAACGTTAGCTAACACTACAGGACCAGTAACCCCACATAGAAGCTGTGTTTCCTGTAATGCTGTATCGTGTTCGCACCATATCAGTTATCACACTGATTTAATGTCAAACAAAGCAACTAAACCTGTATGTTTTACTGTAAAAGAGTTAAGAGAAACATCTACTGTACCTCACACAAAGATGGACGGAATGCTGACATCTTGTGGCGCAGATTGTTTTTTCCTAGGTGCGTTCAACAAAACTCGGGCAATTAATATTTCAGAAAAAGACCGTAAATAAATAAGACTACATTTTAAAAATACTAACATATATATATATTATATATAATGTACTACATATTACATACACTCATGATTTGCACAGTTTGTGTAGCCTCCAATTTAGTTCATAGGAAACAGTTTCATGGCTGAAGTAGTATCTTTCAATGCTGTATGCATGGTTAACTTTCAAAGCTGGGATGTCCTACTGCATCTGAATGCACACTCACGTCAGGCCAACCTGCTGTTAACGGCTGTCTGTGTTTGTTTATTGAGGTTAAGGTGAGAGGGAGCACTAAAACTCTAGTTCATCACTAAAATTATGTTATTCATAGTCGCCTAGTAAATTAATATGTTCATTACAATGTTGTATGAAAAATGTGGGATGTTTTTTCCTAACAATAATACCTACACTCTATGAAAGATTTGGAAGATTTTGACTTTTGAATGGAAGATGATGCATGATAATGTGATTTGTGAGCAATGTATTATACATCATTTATTTTATCATTATTTTTCTTAGTATTAGAATACATTTTAGCATTAGTATGTCAGGTATCTCATATTTAGAGACAAACTATGGAGCCAGAACGGTGACTTTAAAATTTGGCATCCAAAAAAAAAATTGGCATTGAAAACAAAACCAGTACTGAAAAAAGAAACATTGTCATTGAAACATTTGTATTGAAAACAGTTGTATTGGCATTGAAACAAGTATTGGCACTGAAAAAAGAAAGTAATTCAAATAATTCAAATCTGAAAATCTTATCATTTTATTTTATTGGGATTTTTTTGTATTTTTCAATGACAATCTTCAGATTTTTTCTTCATGTCACTTTTTTTTCAGTGACAGATTTTTTTACAATGTCAGTTTTTTTTCAGTGTCACTGATTTTCAGTTTCAACTTTCTGTCACTGTTTTGGCGTCGAGAGGGAGGGGCCTGAGGGGAGGGGCAAGTAGAGCGTGGTTTGCATATCATTTGAGAAGGTAATGGCAGCAGCCTGCGGGAAGGTGGGGCTGGACGGTCCAGCCATGATACCGTTGTAGCCGACCGTCTCTGGGCAACACAGAGTCCAACTACCTCGCAGACTTTTCTTCAAGCTCTCTCTTGATGTGTCCAAGTCTCTGTGTATCTGGTTCTGTCCCGGAGCTCCTGAGCTTCGGTCTCTATATGCGTATGGAGTGTGGTGGTAGTACCGGGGCGCCGAGCACGGTGCATTAGCGACAGTTAGCACAACAGTTGAACAGCCTGTCGCTCCGAGCCGGGGCTGCAGCGCCGACAGCAGCTCTCTGGTCTGCTCTCCGAGCTCTGTGCCACCGCACCGCTACCGGAGACCGGACCTTCCGAGCTCCAGTATCTATATGCGTATGGAGTGTGGTAGTAGTACGGAGCTAACGAGCATTAGCCCCAGTTGTGTTGTTCCGAGCCGGGGCTGCAGCACCGACTGCAGCGCTCCGTCTGCTCCCAGAGCTCTGTGCCACCACACCGCTGCACAGGCATACAGAGACTGGACAATAAAGGAGAGTCCTGGGAGAAAAGTCAGTCAGTTATGAAAATATGTGTCTGTTACTTGATTACAGCCGTCTGCTGTACTTTACTATGAACCACAGTAGCACAATCACAGCTGACTTTCCCCGCACACTGACTTGTTGAGTTTATTCGCTTCGACTCAAAGGAGTCATTGTAGGAATAGTGATATTATTCACATGAACTGAGTTTATAGGGGAGCTCTGGTCTCTGGTCTCCGGTAGCGGTGCGGTGGCATGAGCTCGGGGAGCAGACCAGAGCGCTGCTGTCGGCGCTGCAGCCCCGGCTCGGAGCGACAGGCTGTTCTACTGTTGTGCTAACTGTGGCTGATGCTCCGTGCTCGGCACCCAGTACTACTACTACCACACTCCATACGCATAGAGACCGGAGCTCGGGAGCTGCGGGACAGAACCAGATACACAGAGACTTGGACACATCAGGAGAGAGCTTGAAGAAAAGGTAGTTGGACTCTGTGTTGCCCAGAGACGGCCGGCACACGGGCCCTAACATGGTGTATTATGGCTGGACCGTCCAGCCCCACCTTCCCGCAGGCTGCTGCCATTACCTTCTCAAATAATATGCAAACTACGCTCTACTTGCCCCTCCCCTCAGGCCCCTCCCTCTCGACGCCAAAACAGTGACAGAAAGTTGAAACTGAAAATCAGTGACACTGAAAAAAAACTGACATTGTAAAAAAATCCGTTACTGAAAAAAAAGTGACATGAAGAAAAAATCTGAAGATTGTCATTGAAAAATACAAAAAAATCCAAATAAAATGAGATAAGAAATAAGATTTTTGGATTTTAATTATTTGAATTGCTTTCTTTTTTCAGTGCCAATACTTGTTTCAATGCCAATACAACTGTTTTCAATACAAATGTTTCAATGACAATGTTTCTTTTTTCAGTACTGGTTTTGTTTTCAATGCCAATTTTTTTTTGGGATGCCAAATTTTAAAGTCACCGTTCTGGCTCCATACAAACTATCCAACAACTACGAAGACCATGTAAGTACTGTCTGCATAAATACGTACAAATCAGTAACCAGCACCGGCACAAAACCAGCAAGGTTGTTCATCAAAGATTAAAGGTAGCGTGATTTTAAAGGATAAGTTCACCCATGAATGAAAAATCATTGTTATCAATCATCAGTCATTGTTTGGAAACTCAGGTGAAGTTCAGTAGTCCTGCAGCATTCTCCTAAACAGCTGAGGTAGCTGGGGACTTCTTTTAAAACATGAAAAACAACCAAAATAAAAAATAAAATGTCTCAACGCAGCTCATCATTTGTAACAAATATTTCATTTGGAAAAAATGTATTTACAGCTTAGACACGCAGGTGAGTTTGTACAACTCTGTCAGATACCCCATCTGAAAGTGCTAATATTTTCAGCTCATCAGTCAAAGTGATGAACTTGGCTTTAACAATAAGGGCTTTCCAAAGGCTGATCCTGGCCTCCTGCACAGCCTGGTCGGCCTGCAGTCTGCTCCTCAGCTCCTGGTTCTCAGCCGGACTCCTCACACTGACCAGATCTGTGTGGAGCTGCCTGCAGTAGCTCTGAGCCTCAAACCAACTCTTCTGTCTCCCAGTCTTTAGACATGTCAGCGATCCTGCTGTTGACCTACACATCAGATATGGTGGCCAGGTCACCGTACTGCTCTCTGCAGTAGCTTTGAGCTTCAGTCCAGCTCATCCTAGGGTGAGTGACGAGGATGTACTCATGGATGTCTATTTGGAGCCTAAATGGAGAATAAGAAGGTAACAGGTTTTGTGCTGACTTCAGAGTACGAGAAAAATAATCAGAAAAGTTAAAACAATGTTCACTTTGGTTGACATCACTTTTTTCACATTCACAGTCTTAAAGTTTAGCAATTTAAAGGGTAGCTCCACCAATTTCCCACATAAATGTGTGTTTACTTGGGGAGTACTACAGCATATGTGTAAAAGATGTAGTATAAATCTACTTCATGGCTCCAGAGGAGGCTGCATGTAATCTGATAAACTGCCTCCAGTGATGTCACTCAGTGGCCCAGTTGCATTGTGGGTGAAAAGCAGTGCACTGGTCCAGCATTTGCACTCCTGTCCACTATCTTCCATGTCTGTCCACTGCAGAGACAGCCCCGTTTTATACAAGAGTTATCTTTCCAGCTGTGAAGTGATTCTTGTGATAGCACAATAAAAACAGCCATGAGTATAGCTCAACGTTTCTATTCGTTTCCATATAAGGGTGTATGGTGTACTAAACAGGATGTTCTGTCTATACAACCACGGGACATTCCAACCATTTCTTGTAAATGGGTGAGGGAGGGGTGAGTGCGGTTATTAATGTGGAGTTAACAGAGCAGCTCCTTGGGTATGCGTTGAAAAGGTACCAACATGGGGAGTTCCAGGAGCTCAGTTGGTAGAACATGTGACACATGTACAGACAAGACTTTTTCCTTGCTGTGCTGCCTGTCATCCCCCTTCTCATCCCCATTTCCTGTCATCTCTGTAAACTTTCCTTCTGCGTCAAACTCAGAATGAGCTTATAAATTTGAAAGGCAATGAAGTTGATGATGTGAAACATTAAGTATGTTTTCTTTGTAAGAGTTAAGCTGAAGCGGAAAGGCCAAACAGGTTAAATCCTGGGACTGTGGACTCTATTGTTTTTTTTTGCACAATGCAGCCAAACACTCGGCTAAAACACTGAGTAGTCCAACACATAGCAGAGTTCATGTTCAACGTTTAAACTTGTCGAACTGTTCTGACCTCTTTCACTACTTTATTTTTTAACCATGAAAACAAATAATGAAATTCTAATACATTTTCAAGATTTTGGCTGTATTTTGTTCAACATGTGTGTCAGTTCATGGCCGTTTTCTTTCTAAATTAACTTCAAATGGGCCATAAACAGTTTCTGGTGTTAATGGTGTAATAAAGCATAGTGACGCTGTAAAAGCAGCACATAGATGATTCATAATGATGGCAGTAAACAATTCAAGGTTAAATCCAGATAAAAAAAAAAACACAAAGGAGTTGAAGAGTCCTATCAGCAAAACTATACATGACATTTGTATATGCTTGAAAGCATTGTGTTAAATATGTTAAAAGAATACATGAAATCATTGCAGCTTAAAAGCTGTTGAGAACCCCTAAAAAACTCAACCATATACATCCAAACCTGGATACATTAAATCATGTTGTTCTATTTTCATTTGAAAGAGGAAGCAGCCTGCAGTATTATTTAAGGTTGGAAAGAACTGCTGCTGTTTCCTGTAAATGGTGGAGGGAGGGGTGAGCAGAGTTAACAAAGCACCGCCTTGTTTTTTTTTGCGGGGGGCATCTTTATCCTAAAACAGGGTTCAGTGGGTTCGGAGATTCCCTGTTCCTCATGGAGCTTTAGTTTAAGTTTCATTTTCGATATGAGAGCAGTGCTGCTGTTACTGGGTGTGGTTTGGTGAACATTTAAAAGCATCTGCAGGTTTTTGCAGACATACAGAACTCTGCGTCTTCATTTAAACTGCAGAATCTACTCTGTGCTCTTTGACCCAAACATGACCGACAACTCGGGTAAGTCATGTCCATGTTTTAAAGTGCAATAATTTTAGGGTGATTCACTGGTTGAATAATACATTTTGGACATATAATGTACAGCTCCTGTAGAGTTATACTTTTATAGACGGTGTCTTATAAATGAGTACTCTAAAAATCTGCATTGGGAAATATAATCATGGTTTATTTGTTTGAAATGTTTTCCAATGATTCTGCTTCTCCCAAAGTGGCGAACAGATGTTTCTACTTTTTCAATCTTTGTGTACATCACATGAAGGACAATGTCTGTGCAACCTGATGTCTGATTCAGTGTCACACATTGTTCTACACAGGACAGATCATCACAAATAACAAGCAGCTGAGGATAGTGATGGTGGGGAAGACTGGAACTGGGAAGAGTGCTTCTGGAAACACCATCCTGGGACGAAATGAGTTTGTATCAATGTGCGCTTCTCAGTCTGTGACTGTTGACTGTTTCAAGCATGAATGTGTGATAGATGGGCAACAGATTGCTGTTATTGACACTCCGGGCCTGTTTGACAACAGGTTTGATGAGACTAAAACAGTCAAAGAAGTGAGCTATTGCATTCGTTTGGCTGCTCCTGGACCCCATGTGTTTCTAGTGGTCATTAGTGTGGGCAGATTCACTGCAGAGGAAAAGCAGACGGTGCAAAAGATTCAAGAAATATTTGGCCAGGATGCAGACAGATACAGCATGGTTCTCTTTACTCGTGGTGATGATCTTGAAGAAACGACCATTGAGAAATTCTTTGAAGGCAACCACGACCTTCAAGAACTTGTGGCCAGATGTAACAACCAGTACCACGTCTTCAACAATAAGGAGAAGAAGGATCGCTCACAGGTCAATGAGCTGCTCCAGAAGATCAGAAATGTAGTGCAGAGGAACGGAGGAAGCCACTACACCAACGAGATGTTCCAAAAGGCCGAGAGGGAAATCGAAGAGGAGAAACAACGCATCCTGAAAGCAGAAGAAGAAAAAATACAAAAAGAGAGAGAGGAACTGAAGAGGGAAGTTCAAAAAGAACATGAAAAAGAAACAAAGAAAATTCTAGAGCAAATCAATGCTGAGAGAGAGAGGGAGAGGAAAGAGAGAGAGGAGGAGAGGAGGAGGATGAAGCAGGAGATGGAGGAGCAGAAACGGAGGGAGATGATGGAGAGAGAAGCAGAGAGAAAGAGAGTTAGCCAGGAGATCGAGAGGCAGAGAAGGGAGATGAATGAGGAGAGACGGAGGGAGATGGAGAGAATAGAAGCAGAGAGACAGAGAGAGAGAACCGAGAGGGAGAGGGAGAGACAGGAGATGTATGAGCAGAAACTGAGGGAGATAAAGGAAAGCGAAGAGAAAAAAGAGAAAGAGAGGGCAAGGAGGGATATGGAGCATAAAAACCATATGGATCAATTGAAAAGACAGCATGAACAGATGTTGAAGCAGAAAGAAGAAGAGTTGAGGGTCAGGCAAGAAAATGAGGCTAGAAATAGGGCTGAGAAGAAGGGTTGGTCTCCATGCTGTATTCTATAATGGAGTTGTAAATGTTACAAAGGCAGCTCTCAGCGCCCCAGGATGGATTTATTAAGGGCCACTTAAAGTGAAAGTTGGTGAGTAGTTTTAGAAAAATCTCTTAATATTCTGACAGCAATCAATTAATCAACTGCTCTGACCAAAAAAGCCGAAGCAGAATATTTTGTTTCAGCTGAAAAATTATTTTTAATCTTGTAATGAAATGAAATGTAATAAAATCTTTGAGTGGTGTACTTTTCATGTTTTGATGTGCACGACACGAAAATAAAAACTTGATCAATCATTCAATCATTATCATAACTCAAGATAGATTTTTTGCGTTAATGTTTTTTATTATATGAAGTTTTCTTGTTTTGATTGCCATTTACTTTTCTTGATCAACATCTGTTTTCATATCCTCACTCTGACCTGTTTTTTATATATGCATTGCATTATACATTGAAACAAGGTTATTTTTAAAGGGCCATTTCAACACCTTTCAACCTTCCTTTGTGTCACTCCCTCCAGGAAATACACGGGACAACAAATCGTCAGTTACATATGACTTTATTCTTCTCCTTCGTCATAAACCACCATAAGTCAACGTCGAACTGTTAAATAATAAGGATATACATTTAAGACAAAATTTGTAGGTGACAGAAATACAGAATGTAAACACATATGCACGATACAACATGACAGAAATAAACGTACCTTGCTGGCTACTGAGAGGGAATGAGTCTGATTTTCGGAGGCTTGCACACTTCTCCTGCTTCATAGCTTTCTTGTTCACCCTGGCTGTGTCCCAATTCAGGGTCTGCACACTTCAAGGACCCGCCCTTTGCGGCCTCAACGAATGAGTGTACTTAGGTGCGCCCTGCAGGCCGCGTCAACTGTTGTTAATTGGGACGGTCTACCCTTCGCAGCATTTCCTGGTTGCGTCACCAGATGTTCCCGCCCCTACCTGTACGTCACTATTTATGCAGCCCAGGTGCGCAAAGTGGCAAGAGGAGTTTGAAAAGTTTGACTGTCAGATCTGTTTGAGCTTCAGGAATTCCTGATTTCCTTTTTAATCCTCCAGCTGGTGGAGGAAGAGGAGAAGCAGCTCTGGTTTATCTCCGGCTGAGAGGACCGTGGAGAGTTAAACCTGTTATTGAACCCACAGTAATGTTATCAATATCATCATTATTAGCTAGCTAACCGTTTGGGCTCATTAACATGCCGATACATTACGTTAATGCTGACATATAAACTGCTGATCGCCACATATGGTTTTATTCTAATTTTAAAGGCGTTATTCCAATTTAAAGTGTTTGGTAGATAGTTTTGTTTGTTGTAATGATTTATTGTCATTTTAATTATATTATGAAATTGCCTCTTTCTTAAAACATTCTTAGTGACATTGCAGCCGTGGAGTCAGAACTGCAGACCCAGTTGATGGACGACGTGGTGGACAGAGGAGACTCAGAGCTGCCAAGCGTCACGCTTTGAGTGTGACAGTCACGCAATTCGACCCATTCTGACAGCACACGCCACACTTGACATTTCTCACGCTTATATTTCCCCTTTAAATACTCTATATTTATGTTTTTATGATAATTAGAGTTGAGCCGGATACTCGGCTGAAACGAGTATCCGGTACGGATAAAGCACTTTTGCCGAATACGAGTATTATACGAGTTAATATCTGTGCTCGGATTGAATGAAAATCCTCACTGGGTAGCTGACTGTGTCTTCACAGCGCCCCTCCCTTACACACATCCAGATGTGTTTCTGTGTCCCGCTCTGCTCACTCACACACAGAACAGCTGTCTGTCTCTCCCTCAGTCATTCGGGTTCAGAGTCTTTTCCGTTAACGTTTAGGGTTTATTCAGCTTCAGGTTTGTCTTTACTTCAGTTTGTACTCACTTATTAACCAGTAGAGTTCTGGTAAACGTGGGTTCGTTCAGACGTGGTGCTTTGTAGAATGTGACTCGTGTTGCGTCTCTGCCTGTCGGAGATTTGTTTTCTTTTTCTTTTTTTTTAACCGTCAGCTGGCTCTAACCAGAGTGTCTGACACTTTCTTGCTGCATTTCATTATAAAAAAATAAAGGTAGTGGTGGTATAAATATTACAAATTAAGCTACACACACACACACATACACCTGGTATGGAAATTAAAAAAAAACTAAAAAGAACCAAAAGAATCACACTGATCAAAAAAAATAAAAGTTAAAAAAAGAAAGTTATTTTGAGTATGGAAACTCTTGTTCATTACATTTTACTTCATAACTGCAACCGCATGTGTTGTATTCATTGTTGCAAAACTTGTTCTGCAAATAGTTTGTTTGCTATCGTGATCAAAACAATTGATCTGATGCTCAATGCTGATGCTGTCCTGTAAATAGTTTTCTAATCAGCAATAAATATAACAATTTCTGATCAACCCATATCAATTGCATGCTTAAAATAACATACCGCTTAAAGCCACGCCTGTTTCAAGACAACCTTACCCACTTCTGGGTTAAACCCCGCCCACTTCCGAGTACAGATACAGATATTAGGCGAGTTCAAGATCAAGCTGCCTAAATCGTGATGCATGCTGGTTAAAATGTGTCCACGACGATCTGGATGGGAGTGGTTTCTGCGCCGCATCTGATGTCACATGACCTTAAGTTATCGCGGGAGCGAGGCTGCTGCAGAGCATTCCAATAATACCCAACTGCAGCCACTGCGACCCCCGAAGCCACTACAAACCACGCCCCATACAAACCACGCCTCTACAAACTACGCCTACGTGTTGCTACAGTGGCCGGGAAGGACGATTAAACTCACAGCAGCAAATGCAAGCAGTCAAAGAAGAAGAAGAAGAAGGAAAATGCAGCCAAGACAAGACAGCAATGCCAGTTCAGGTGAGACGCATTTATATTATTTTTAAGTTCCCGGTTAGGAGGTGTAAACATTGAACACTTAATGTCATTTTAACCGTACGTTCGCCAACCGCAGTTGTCAGCAGCGCCTGTAGGCAGACAAGATGGAGATGCCGGTTTAGGTTAGGTCGTTTACATTTTGGGAAGATGTTGACGTTTAATTTAATGTTTGAGACGTCTTTTGCCAGGCAGAAAGAGCATTAATGACTGTTTTTCAAAGACACCGGACTATTTGTAAAAAAAAAAAACCAACACATTTCGTCAAACCGATACACTGAAAATGTGCGTAAGCAAACCCATTTTGTGTCGTCTTTTACGTTATGAAAATCAGGTTAATGACTGAGCAAGGGATGATAACAGAAGTATTGAGGGAACACGGCACGTAGACGCAGAATATTGTCATTTAACTCAACATATCAATGTGTTATTTTGACACACAAAAACATTAAAAAATAGGGTCATGTTTTATATCACTTCAAATAACTGTACTGGCTAGAGATTTATTAACGGTGACGTTTAAGTGCATGTCAGAAAGTGACATACAAATACATTTATTGCAAAAATGACAGATGTATTCTTGAATCCATTTAAATTGTTCACGTTTGATTGTTTTATTGTAAAAAGCAGAAAGTTTGTACATTTTGTCAATAAACCTAATTTGCAATGGGGGTGCGATAATTTTAAGTGCAAATGTCAATCCTATGCGTCCTACCTGGATCCCCATAAATCAAACTGACACAATTATGGTTTGCTTTCTTCAGAGTTCACAGGACACCGACCACATGTACAGCAAGAGGCCTTACAGCTTTCCACCCAGAGAGCATGTTAATGTGAGTGAAGATTAACCCAAGAGAACAACATATCCAGTGTTCACAGCTGTGCACTAAGTCATGACTTTGTGTGTCTTGATGACTTGAGGACTATAATGACAGCATGGACTAACATGATGTGGTCACCACAACCAGAGACGTTGGGATCCTGAGTGAAGACGCATCTTTCCACAGGCTTGTGGTGAGGACATGCAAAGGATCAACAAACAACAAATCTTATTTGATATACTTAACCAGAATAATTAGGTTTAACATCTGAATGCTGTTTGATCAGATTTTAGGAAAGGGCTCAGCAAGCTGAACACCATAGAAAAGTCACTAGTGACCTTCATGTAACGTTCATCACTCAGGATAACGGTCTACTGCAACATCTTGAAGTGAGTTTGAAAATGGAATTTAAGTCACATAGTGTAACTCATTTTGGTCCAAATATGTTAAATGAATGATTTAAGTGAAACATTTTCTGTTAGCCTAGTGTTCGTACATTTATTTTGAGCATTCTCCTAAGAAATATATATATTTACAGGCGGTCATCACATGAAAAGTTACATCCTCATGGGCTCATGACACAGGCAACAGTCCATGCCCTTTCAGCTGTCCATGCATTTTCCATTGACAGAGCCACAGAAGTGTATAAATGTGGACTGCAGTATGACTTGAGGTATGCTACATACATAAGGAGAGTGCTAATACCTATAAGTATTGTTTTTTACCTTGTTTATGACAGCCTTTCCGTGTTAATTTCCTTTTACTAATCGCTATTTTCTTCCATTTTGTCTCATCAGTGAAAAACGGCTGTTGGCTCATTACATGACAAACAACATGAGCAAGGAGGCAAAACAGCAACTAGAAAAATATGCTGAAAAACTCAGAAGAGCTCTGGACTCTGAGGAGTTTTTAAAGACGCTTTAGAATGTATGTAGGATGAATTAAAAAATAGTCTGTGAAATGATAATGTTTTATTTTATTGCCAATAAAAGTTGTTGCTGGCTAATTCATTTGTCACAACTTTTGTGTTTTGAGGTACATATTTTAAAGACCTGTGTATGGTCATATTTATAAATACATAAATACATTTTATTTGTGTCAAAGGGCCAGCAGTCTTTTCTGTTAACCCATAAGAAATCATCACCTTAGAGTGATAATTATGGCATCTGATGTAGTAGGCCAAGCTCTGTGACAGTGTGGCTCTTAGAAAAACGGCTGGTGGAAACAACCTATTTTAATCGAAATGACTACTACTAATTATTATTATTATTATTGTAAATATTTAATTTTATTGAGTTTAAAATAACCTTGTGCACATACATTAGTCACTTATATAAAAAATGAAAAGATGCATGCACCAGATTTAGCAGTCCTATATAATCTTTTATCAGATTAATCTTTTATCCCAATCTTTTATTTTTTTTATTACTTAACTTTCTATTTTTGTATATGTTTATAGTTTCAAGCAAATTGTTTGCATTGAAAAGCATTTAATGTTGTGAATCAACCGTTAAAGTTGTTAAAAATGATCTGGTTATTGCTTTGTTTCCTTTGTGTTTGCTTTCTAAGTGCTCAGGGCCTCCACAGCCACCGTAGTGTTGTATGGGCGTGTTTTGTATGGGCGTGGTTTGTAATGGGCGTGGTTTGGAGCGGCTCTGGCTTGGCTGCGGCTGCAGCTAGACCCTTCTCGAGCATTCGCGCAGTTGCTCTCCAGGTACTGCGCGACCCCAGACACACTTTCATGACGTCAGGACTTTGCCCTAATTGGCTCTCATCTACGCTGACGTATATGACGTGTGTTTCGATGAATTTCCATATCCATAAGGCCTCTGCCTCTTTTCTACTCAAATATCAAATACTTTCAGATAAGTAGCAGCCGTGTGGCCGCACCTATGGGATAGTCAACAATGAATAAACCTATAAAATCCTTCATCGAACGTAACAACCCTGAAAGATGTCGTCAATAAACTGCTCAGTTCTGTCAGCTTAGGGTGATGATGGAGAAGTGGTTAACTGCTGTGTCCAGTGTTATCTGTGCTATCCACTCTTATTATTTAACCCTTTCTGTTCCCATCACATTAACAATACAAAGAATTATCCTGAGCAATTCTGCGTGTGATGAGATGGCGCAGCGGGACAAGGCATCTGATTCAGTCATTTGTTCTGATTATTGTATTTCATTCATTCAGTGAAATGTATTTCATTCATTGTGAATAATGTTTCTATGAGAAAATGCTTCATTTTATGTGTCTACAGTTATGCTTATTTGTTAAATGTAGTCAGCAAATTCCCCTCAGCTGTGATATAATCATAAACATAAGCTCAGTTGTCATCATAATAATTAATAACTGTTGTAATTGTACTTACTATAATGTACCAGATAGACAAAGTTCAAATGTATTTAATGGTGATATTACAAGGAAAACAGAACATGATCATTTACAATGAGACAACATTTAGGCTCTTCGTCTACTCTTGATGCGCCACTGTGTGACCGTTTGAAGTGAAGCAATTACAAAGTATCCAAATTTGAAGTTGTTATTGTGACAAAGCTGTCACATTCTGTTGTCTGTGAATATGAACTGTCTGTCTGTATACACAATATATGTGTGTGTGTGTGTGTGTATATATATATATATATATGTATGTATATGTATATGTGTGTATATATATATATATATATATACACACACACACACACACACACACACACACACACACACACACACATATATATATATATATATATATATATATATATATATATATATATATAGTAATCAGATGAATACATCCTCTGCAAAAATACAGGCTTGACACGGGTCTTGATACCCGGTCGTCTGCATGCAACACAGCAGCAGTTCCACTGCTCTATTCCCTCAGCTCAAATATTTTGGTTGACTAATATTTTGAACATCTCAGATTGAATAATTTCTGAAGGAGATTAATATGAGAAAAAGGCCAGCAAAGTTCCCATAGCATCAGGTAAGAAAACTGATCGCAGTCGTTGTTGATTGTAATCAAACATTAATGGAATTTCAATTTCCTCCACTTCTTCGCCGACGAAGAAGGCAAACACCGCAACCTCAGCCAAGTCACGTCACGTCTACGGGAAGAGAGAGTGTCCGACTTCATAGCAACGTTTGTAGCCCCGCCCCTGCTGTCGCCAGCAGTTCTCGCTGATGCAGTCAGGCAGCAGGAGGTCAACTTGAACGCGCCTTATCTTTCACACACAACAGCGCCGATATTTAAAACCCACTCGACGTTCTCCCGTGTGTGAGAGAGAGAGAGAGTGTAGCTGTGTCTCAATTCAGGGTCTGCACACTTCGAGTGCGCATTTGAAGTGCAATTACGTCACTATTCCGCGGCGAAGGGTGTCCCAATTCGAAGTGTTCTCATAATGCACCCCACAAATGCGCACTCCTTTTACCTGTTTTTCGAGTGTGCACCGCTACTAAACTTCGTGGTGTCACATATCCCAAGATTAGTCGCGCGCCCGAAGAGAAGAAAGAAAGAAATAAATAACGGCGACCTCGAGTGGCGCAGATCTCGTATTTACAGTTTTTCTCAATTGTTTACACACATTTTCTGAAAGC
This sequence comes from Sparus aurata, assembly GCF_900880675.1. Lineage (NCBI taxonomy): Eukaryota > Metazoa > Chordata > Actinopteri > Spariformes > Sparidae > Sparus > Sparus aurata. The sequence continues at coordinate 14,900,263 of NC_044196.1, read as the reverse complement.
ATGCCTCATGCTCTCAGAACTCTACACACAAATCAAAAATCACACACACAATGGGCAAAACCCCTCAATTCTCCTGCAAAATTAAACTTTACATTCAAAACAATGTTATTTCTTCTCAAAATGGTATTTTGTTTTCAAATGACACACACAAACCATCAAATGAATAGACATTTATAAGAACCAGTTGAACACTGATGTGCTCAGTGTAAAACACTGATGAATGGAAAACACTTCTTCATTCATCATAATGACTTTGGCCTTTTTTGTTCAGTTACACTTACTACAGTCAGTACATACATAAGTGTGATGTAAAATATTTGAGAATATTGTTTTTATACTCAGAACACACAAATACACGGTAACAGATATATTTTATCTTTCCCACAAAAACAATGTACACAGTGTACATCTCAACCAACACAAAGTGCATATACAACAATATACGGTCTACCTACAAAACAACAGAAGAATTTACTGTACACAGTTACAGTAAAAAAATAAAATAAAAAATAAAAAAACTGTGCAGCATGATCTCCTCTGTTTCGGTCTGGCCACAGCACCTCATCCACATCACAAGCAATGTTTTCCCTGGCCAAGCAGCAAGAGAAACATCACCTAGCATGGCGAATCCAGCCATGAAAAGCACCAACTGCTATATATCCACATGCATCTTCCATAGCTTGGAGAAGGGGTATACACATTTGTGGATTTGTGGATTTCGGTCATACACTTTACAAAAAATTCTCAACAGGATTGAGGAATGGAGAATATGGAGGGAGATAAAGCGTGGTTGAGCAGTGAACCAGTTACGAACCAGAGCAGCCCAGTGGAAACTTACGTTGTCCCAAATGACAATGTACCTGAGCTGCTCTGGTGGAATGAGTGTGTTGTGTAGGGTGTCTAGGTGTTTGCCCATTTGATGAGTCAGTGTGCATAGTAGGGCAATTCACTTTAGAATTTTGAATGACAGAGTGTTCTTTGTGAAAGCAAGAGATTTTCTTCATGAAAATTGTGCCAAATGCAGAGAATTGTGTGTAGTGTTTTGAAAAAAGTGTGTTTTAGAACTGCAATTTGAGTGTAAAGCAGGAATTGTGCTTCTAGTTTGGCAGAATTGGTTCAGGGGGTTGGTGCATGAGTTACATGTTGTGGTCATTGTGTCTCAAGTACCAGTTTTTGTGTGTAAACAATTAAGAAAAACTGTAAGTGTGAGTATTGGGTTTATACTCAGTTTTTACTCAGCCAACGCCAGATATGTTAAACTTCAAGGGACATTAAAACCTCCACATTTCAGTTAAAATACGATGGTAATGCTCAGCTTGATCCCTTTGGAAGTAAAGCCTTAAAAGCCTTCACTTTCAAACATAAGACGCTCAGAGAGGTTGACATGTATTTCACATCTTATTGTGACTGTGAAGATGTTAGAGACTGTGTTTACTTCATGTACATTAATGGACCAAGATGAACAGATTCAGATCAGGCTGTGATCACTGCTTTATTTCAGACCGTAACACTGTAAAGTCTAGTTAAACGTTAGAATTAAATAAAGAGCAAAGTTTAGGATTATCCTCAATAATTAGGATATTATTATCCTGGATGATGATTCTATATTTTTTGCTGTATTAGATCTATTTTGTCTGTTGATGTAACACAAAACGTCTTTTACATTTCATTGTGTTTTAGGGAGCAAACAGAGAGGAGGAAGAGGAGGAGGGAGGATGAAGGAGGACACGAGGCTGCAGAGAGGATGGAGAGGCTCTTCTCTGCTCCAGAGGACAATCCTTACATAATATCTGTTGTTATTTAGTTAATTTATGAGTTCTTTTTAAATTATTTGTTCATAATTGTTTCATTTTATATAATTCATGAAATAAAATATTGTTATTGTTACACGTTGTCTATTCCATTCAGTATTTACAGCTTAAGTACAATTTAGAACAGCAAACGGCATCAAGTGCTACTTTTCAGGGACAACAAGGGATTGAATGTTTTCTTTTATTATGAAGGTCTTAACATTTACAACTGTTTACAAAATTACAAATAACTTTACAGACTATTATTCACTATAAACAAAAACAATTATCATTGAAAACAATATTAAAACAGTTAGAGACGATGTACAGTAACAGGCTGAGCAGAGTCCCTGCAGTGCTGCTGGGCTGGATGGTGTCAGTGGGACATCATCTGGGTCGGTACTCAGAGTGTTTTGGGGGTCCAGTCTCCAGGGCTGCCAAGTTTCAGAAAATGACAAGAGTGAGACTTTAGCCATGCAATGTGTTTGGCGAAAAAAACTTTTTTCCTTTTTTAACATCGATTTGGCCTGTTTTAACGACAATTTATTCCTTAAGACTGATGTCCTCACCTCCATGCCAGCGGCTCTCCCTGCACTGTGGCCTCCTAATGCTAGTCTTAATTAACCAGAAATTAGAAATGAAAATTGTAACAAGAATTTTGACAAAATACATTTATCAGGGTTCTAGCAGTTTTCAGTAAGTCAAATTTAAGACCTTTTTTAAGACATTTTAAGACAATAAAAATTGAAATTTAAGACTTTCTCAATGCGTCACCAAAAAAATTTAAAATCAAATAGATTCTGAAAGAATCATTTTATTACAATGAGTTCAATAACATTAACAGGCAAAAAACAAACTTGCCTTCAAATAGAATATATTTAATTTCATATTAATTAAAAAGCGCACTGCAACTTACAAATGCAAGAAAAAGAAGCACACACTCGTTAGCCGTGTCTCAATTCAGGGTCTGCACACTTCAAGGACCCGCCCTTTGCGGTCTCACCAAGTGAGTGTACTTATGTGCGCCCTGCAGGCCGCGTCAGCCTGTTGTGAAATGGGCAGGCTTGGGGAGTAACGGACAGGGTTGGGAGGGTTACTTTAAAAATGTGGTCCGATACAGTTACTAATTACCTGTTAAAAAATGTAGTCAGTAACGTAATCCAAGTACCACAATATTAAAGTAATGTAACTTGATTACTTTAAGTTACTTTTGGATTACCTCAATGCACATGCAAATAAAGACTTCCTCTGAGGAACACATAAAGCAAATTAAAAATGTAATTAATTGTAGGGTATGTTAGATTTATTCAGTTTTTTTCATTGACTACTAACTATTCAGCTGTATTCAAGAATTACATCACATATTACAATAATAATTATAATAATAATAATAATAGTAACAATTATTATTAGTGTTATTGTAACTACTAGGCCTATTTCTAGTAATAGCAGTTGTAAAACATATAGGATGTGTGTCACTTATTGTCCCCCAAAATTACCCATACAATTTCCTAATATAATCATGCTATTTTAATACCTTGTTGTGATCTAAAGTGTTAGTGACCCATTTCAGTCACTGCAGTTGTTTCAGGCAATTTTGTAACGTACAAGCCTCACAAGGTGGCAGTAGCTACATTTTAAGTGTCTATGGGGCCCTCGCAAGTCAAAGAGTTTTCCACGATGAAGTCCGTGCAAATGTTTCACAATAAAAGCCTACTGAGCTATTTATGCTAGAGGACTTTTAATTTGAGACGGACACAGGAGGTGTTGAGTTTGTATTAACAATGTAATGTCTTCGTTTTAACAGGGCAAACGGGAGCGAACCAAAACGAGACTTCAAAACTACCAAAACACCTAAACACGTACCATCGTCGTCGTCCATCAACTGGGTCTGCAGTTCTGACTCCACGGCTGCAATGTCACTAAGAATGTTTTAAGAAAGAGGCAATTTCATAATATAATTATAATGACAATAAATCATTACAACAAACAAAACTATCTACCAAACATTTTAGATTGGAATAACGCCTTTAAAATTAAAATTAAACAGCAGTTTACATGTCAGCATTAACGTAATGTATCGGTATGTTAATGACCCCAAATTATTAGCTAGCTAATATTGATAACATTATGCTGGTTCAGTAACCGGTTTCCCTCTCCACAGTCCTCTCAGCCCGAGATAAACCAGAGCTGCTTCTCCTCTTCCTCCACAAGCAGGAGGATTAAAAAGGAAATCAGGAATTCCTGAAGCTCAAACAGATCTGACAGTCAAACTTTTCAAACTCTTCTTGTCACTTTGCGCGCCTGGGCTGCATAAATAGTGACGTACAGGTAGGGGCGGGAACATCTGGTGACGCAACCAGGAAATGCTGCGAAGGGTAGACCGTCCCAATTAACAACACCTAAGTACACTCATTCGTTGAGACCGCAAAGGGCAGGTCCCTGAAGTGTGCAGACCCTGAATTGGGACACAGCCAGAGTGAACAAGAAAGTTATGAAGCAGGAGAAGTGTGCAAGCCTCCAAAAATCAGACTCATTCCCTCTCAGTAGCCAGCAAGGCACGTTTATTTCTGTCACGTTGTATCGTGCATATGTGTTTACATTCTGTATTTCTGTCATGTACAAATTTTGTCTTAAATTTATATCCTAATTATTTAACAGTTCGACGTTGACTTATGGTGGTTTATGACGAAGGAGAAGAATAAAGTCATATGTAACTGACGATTTGTGGTCCCGTGTATTTCCTGGAGGGAGTGACACAAAGGAAGGTTGAAAGGTGTTGAAATGGCCCTTTAAAAATAACCTTTCAATGTATAATGCCACGCATATATATAGATTAGGGCCGGGACTTTAACGTGTTGATTACGATTAATTAATTACACAAAAAATAACGCGTTAAAAAAATTAACGCATTTTAATCGCACTAATTTTTGCACCGCGGAACGTTTCTCACTGGATGAGTTTCAGGGGTACCGATTATACTGGAGCACCAACTAACGTTCATGCATAGCGTCCATGACTTCAGACAACAACAATGAATGAAGAAGCAGATGAGACCGCTCTGGTTGGCCCCGTGGATGGGAAATTTTGTTTTAAAAAGCGGACGGATGGCAGCGTAGATAAGAGCACGGTTGTGTGCAAATTATGCAAGAAGGAGTTTGCGTATCACCGCAGCATATCAAGCCTCAAAAATCACCTAAATGCTAAGCAACTATTTATTATGTTGTTGTTGCAACTGGCACTTTATGTGGAACTGTTTATTGTTTTGGCCAAGGTTATTTACAGAGAGTTGGACTGAAATTGATTTGTTTAGATCAGCTGTTGGTAAAGTCTGTTATGGCCTCTGAAGATAGATGTTTTCTAATAGTCAGGGTTTCCAATGTTCTGAATGTACTTGAAAGTATTGTGTTTAAAAAACAAAGTGTTATACACTCACCGGCCACTTTATTAGGTACACCTTGCTAGTACCGGGTTGGACCCCCTTTTGCCTTCAGAACTGCTTTAATCCTTCGTGGCATAGATTCAACAAGGTACTGGAAACATTCCTCAGAGAGTTTGGTCCATATTGACATGATAGCATCACGCAGTTGCTGCAGATTTGTCGGCTGCACATCCATGATGCGAATCTCCCGTTCCACCACATCCCAAAGGTGCTCTATTGGATTGCGATCTGGTGACTGTGGAGGCCATTTGAGTACAGTGAACTCATTGTCATGTTCAAGAAACCAGTCTGAGATGATTCGCGCTTTATGACATGGCGCGTTATCCTGCTGGAAGTAGCCATCAGAAGATGGGTACACTGTGGTCATAAAGGGATGGACATGGTCAGCAACAATACTCAGGTAGGCTGTGGCGTTGACACGATGCTCAATTGGTACTAATGGGCCCGTGAGACTAAGTATTTGTTGCTACTGCATTGTCAGATACATGGGTTATGTCCTGGATAGAGGGAGAATGAATGCAAATTGTAAGTTCCTATTTCTCCAAGTTGCCCATTTTAACATTTCACTTTGTAGTAGAAGTTTACTTGGAAACACACCATTTTCAATCTCTTACCACCGGCGAAATATGAATATGCGAACTGCTCCGAAAACGAAAGTGAAAGTTAAAAGTCGCACTCGCAGGGGTGAGTGACCCAGCTGTCTGTGTATCGTTGGCATGGACACAAGTCCCGGGGTCCGTTTCACAAAGCAGGTTCAACAAACTCTGAGTTTTCGGTTCCAGAACAGCTGATTTGAGTTAGTTTGATCAACTTGGAGTAGTTTCACCTGGAGTTAAGCACGTTCACCACAAGTATAAAAAGACAGCATCAATGGAGCCCCGATTCGACGGGTCACCATGGCAACGGGGAAGAGGAGGGCTACGTTTTTCAACCCACTGAAATTGGAAATATTAATGCGCTCATACGGTGAGTTTGAGCACGTTTTTAGTAGGAAGTGTAACACCGCTGCAGCAGCAAAAGAGAGGGAGACGGCGTGGGAGAACATTGGTGCTCGGGTCAACGCGTAATTTTAAATGTAGTCCTTTGCAATCTGCAAAGCAATGCAAAGTTTGTCTGGAGTTTTGACTCCAGACAAACTTTTTTGTTCAGGCATAGACACCTGTATTTGACAGTGGATGGATCAGAACAGGGAGAGAATGGGGAGAGAGATGGGGGGGTGTGACATGCAGTACAGGTCAGTCCTTCCAGAAAAACGCAGAGTTTTTTGTGATTGTTGCGGGCAAAAGTCCTTGATTATGCGGTACGTTTTCTTAAAAAATGCGATGGAATATGCGGGATATTTATGCAATTTTATGCAATGAAATTGCGGGAACTTGCAAAAATCGCAGGAACTTGCAAAAACTGCGGTTTGATGAAAAAGAGAAAAAAAGGGATTCCCCCAACACCCTGTTCTCACTAGGCTACTACCTTCATGGCTTTTCTTATTACTTCCTATGATAAGCAAGCATACTACATCACAGAAAGTGCTGGAATATTTAAGTTCTCAGCTTGTTTTATTTCAGACCGAAACGAAAACGAATAAAAAAATAAAATGTGTGCTTCCTGTTTTACAGAGGTAGCTATACAAAACAGACATCTTTTGTTAAAATAAGTGCTTCCAATACACAAAGTGCAATCTCTACTGTACCGTACATTTACATACTAATAATATACTTATAACTGTAAGGTTTTTGAAACTAGTATGATTTGTTGTTGGCAAATGGGACTGATTTGCGGGCTTCATCATGGCTTCATCGCGGGGTTTGCAGCTTTTCGACGATGGTGTAATTACGTCACTTAATAACGTTCCCATGGCAACAGGGGAAAATGGCTGCTCTTGTGTGAAGTAAACGCAACATTTTTCAAATTTCTGCTACGATATATGTGACTTTTTTGCAATGAAAATGCGGGGATTGTGAAATCATGCAAGCCCCGCATATTTTGCGTAGAAATCGGCAATTTATGCGGCGAAAGTCTGGCGTATTTGAAAAAATGCAGCCCCCGCATAAATATGCAGACTTTGCCTGATTATGCATTGAATCATACGATCGCATGATCGCGTTTTTCTGGAGGGACTGAATTTCCCACATTAATGTTTACTAAAACACGAATGGTGTACTAAACAGGATGTTCTATTTATATAACCACAGAACATTCCAACACTTTCTTGTAAGCGGGGGAGGGAGGGGTGAGTAGGGTTATTAATGTAGAGTTATCAGAGCAGCTCATTGAAAAGGTATCAACATGGGGCGCTCAAGTAGCCCAGTTGGTAGAGCATGTGCCCCATGTATAGAGGAATACATTTTATTTTATTTTTCGAAATGGATTATTCATTCCATACAATATAAGTTAAGGATTTAATATTCGAAGGTTTTTCGAAGGGTTAAAAATATCTTTCATTTAATCACTTAAAGAAAATGTTTGTTACCATTTTATAGTATTTTATAGAAAAAGAAGCTCTTACTTGCAAATTTAAGCTATGAGTGAAGAGTGATTTGTTGATATAATGTGAGGACTTCTACATCCTTTGTGGCTTGTATTAAAATATATGAAGAGTCCTATCAGCAAAACTATACATGACATTTGTATATGCTTGAAAGCATTGTGTTAAATATGTTAAAAGAATACATGAAATCATTGCAGCTTAAAAGTTGTTGAGAACCCTGAAAAAACTCAACCATATACATCTAAACCTGGATACATTAAAACATGCTGTTCTATTTTCATTTGACAGAGGGAGCAGCCTGCAGTATAATGTAAGGTTGAAAAGAAGTGCTGCTACTTCCTGTAAATGGTGGAGGGAGGGGTGAGCAGAGTTAACAAAGCACCGCCTTGTTCCTCCTACGGGGGGCGTCTTTATCCTAAGACAGGGTTCGGTGGGTTCAGAGCTGATCTCCTCCTTATGGAGCTTTAAGTTTAAGTTTCATTTTCGGTAAGAGAGCAGTGCTGCTGTTACTGGGTGTGGTTTGGTGCACATTTAAAAGCATCTGCAGCTTTTTGCAGACATTCAGAACTCTGCGTCTTCATTTAAACTGCAGAATCTACTCTGTGCTCTTTGACTTAAACATGGCCAGACGGTTTTATTACCCAAACATGACCGACAACTCGGGTAAGTCATGTCCATGTTTAGCTGTGCCATAATTTTAGGGTGATTTAATGGTTGAATACCATGTTTTGGACCTATAATGTACAGCTCCTGTAGAGTTATACTTTTATAGACAGGGTCCTAAATGAGCACTCTAAAAATCTGCAATGATTTATTTGATTAAAATGTTTTCCAATCTTTCTGCGAGGGCTGGGAGATAAATCGGTAATATTCATTAATTCGAGTTTGTGGTTTAGGATGATTTATAAATTGCTTCGCTGTTCCTCATGGGCACCGCTAGTTCACAGTGAGCTTCTCCCTCCCCCGCATTGACTTTCCACAGAGAATCAAACACAACAACACGGCAGCCAGCAAACAGTTAGTTCCTAAAATTGGACTTTCTTGTTAGTAGTCTGGTTCTGTAGCGCGATCAGACCTCTAACAAGCCATGGTCCGCTTCAAAGTTTGTTCAAAGGCTGTTACAACAACAGGCAGCGGACCGACACGTTTATTTCAGCCTCTCAAACAGACGCCTGTATCACAGTGGGACACTTGTTGTTTACGAGATGTGCAGACCGCGACAGCTCACAAACACCCGCTATAAAGCTACCAACGTTATCGGAATCATTTAATCATTGTGTCCCGTATGACAAGAAAGGATCCCGGTGGACAGCTACCGATGCAGTCACGGTACATATCGTTAAAGACATGCTGCCCGTACAGTGGAACAGCCGGAGGTTCATCCACATGCTGAAAATGTTCGACCCCAGTTTGTGTTACGAAGCCGCAACGGGGCACGATGTCTCAAGCCAGAGGAGGCAGACAGGCTCGTCTTCCTGGTCAAAAATGTGTTAAAAAGACATCAAGCACACACCTCATGTCCTGTACGTCTACATGTCATGTTTACAATGCAGCATGTTAAATTTAGTTTACATATCTTCAGGAATATAAAATTATAAAATAAAAACTTTATGTAAACAAAAAGCACCTTTTGCAAAAAAAAGGTGAATGAAGTTATGATAACACTTTATCAATACGAATATGGAAACTGATCTGGTTTTATAATAGCAAGCAATCAGGCATGTTAAATTTGTGTGGTAAGCATTTCTTTTAGTCCCCTAATTACCAGGTATTTACCTGGTAAATTCATGGTGACACATAAGTGTTACTAGGTAATTACCAATGGTAATAAGAAAGTATATACAATGAAATTATGGCCAAAATGCTGGGTATTTTACCTGGTAACTACATGGTAAATTATAGTGTGTTACTGGGTAAATACTAAGAGGGTAAGTACAGTGAAACTATGGCCAAAATGCTGTGTATTTACCTGGTAACTATATGGTAAAATATAGTGTGTTACTGGGTAATTACTAAGAAGGTAAGTACAGTGAAACTATGGCCAAAATGCTGGGTATTTACCTGGTAACTATATGGTAAATTATAGTGTGTTACTGGGTAATTACTGTTGGTAATAAGCAGGTAGCTAAAGTCCTAGCTATTTACCCAATAAATATATGGTAATAAAAATGTATTACTAGGTATTGTATTTACTTTCTTATTACCATTGGTAATTACAGAGTAACACTTTTATGTTACCATGAATTTACCAGGTAAATACCTCGTAACTGGGGGACTGTAAAAGAAAGGCTTACCATTTAGGTTTACAAAAGCATTTTATCAAAAAGGACACATTCTTTTCAGAAGGATGCACTTTTCTTTATTTTTTCAAGTGGGTTCGGAGGTGCACCGTATACAATAGCAGGGCAAATTTGTTTAAAACCGAAGCATTAAAATAAGTGCAGTGCTTAATTTCTTTGTCATTTGAAGGTTATTTTAGAGAAGAAAAAAAAATCAAGTAAAATCGTGAATCGAATTTGGTGTGAAAAAAATCGGAGATTCAATTTTTAGATTCTCTAGATTTTTAGAATCTCTAGATTTTGCTTCTCCCAATGTTTCTACTTTTTCCATGTGTGTGTACACTGCATGAAGGACAATGTCTGTGCAACCTGATGTCTGATTCAGTGTCACACATTGTTCTACACAGGACAGATCATAACAAATAACAAGGAGCTGAGGATAGTGATGGTGGGGAAGACTGGAGCTGGGAAGAGTGCTACTGGAAACACCATACTGGGACGAAAGGGCTTTGAATCAAAGTGCACTTCTAAGTCTGTGACTGTTGACTGTTTCAAGTATGAATGTGTGATAGATGGGCAACAGATTGCTGTCATTGACACTCCGGGCCTGTTTGACAACAGGTTTGAGGACATTAAAACAGTCAAAGAAGTAAGCCAGTGCATTCGTTTGGCTGCTCCTGGACCCCATGTGTTTCTGGTGGTCATTGGTGTGGGCAGATTCACTGCAGAGGAAAAGCAGACGGTGCAAAAGATTCAAGAAATATTTGGCCAGGATGCAGACAGATACAGCATGGTTCTCTTTACTCGTGGTGACGATCTTGAAGAAACGACCATCGAGGAATTCTTTAGTGACGACACCGACCTTCAAGAACTTGTGGCCAGATGTAACAACCAGTACCACGTCTTCAACAATAAGCTGAAGGATCGCTCACAGGTCAATGAGCTGCTCCAGAAGATCAGAAATGTAGTGCAGAGGAACGGAGGAAGCCACTACACCAACGAGATGTTCCAAAAGGCCGAGAGGGAAATCCAAGAGGAGAAACAACGCATCCTGAAAGAAAAAGAAGGAAAAAAACGAAAAGAAAGAGAGGAACTGGAGAAGGAACTTCTGAAAGGACATGAAAAAAACATGAAGAAAATTCTAAAGCAACACGAGGCTGAGAGAGAGAGGGAGAGGAAAGAGAGAGAGGAGGAGAGGAGGAGGGAGAGGGAGGAGAGAGAAGCAGAGAGAAAGAGAGAGATAAAGAAGAGGGAGAGGGAGAGAAAGAAGATGTATGAGGAGAGACAGAGGGAGATGGAGAGGAGAGAAGCAGAGAGACAGAGAGAGAGAGAGAGGAGGGAAAGGGAGAGACAGGAGATGTATGAAGAGTGGGAAAGGGAGAGACAGGAGATGTATGAGGAGTGGGAGAGGGAGAGGAGAGTAGCAGCTTTTACAAAGGCAATTGAAGACTTAATTGATGCACTTGCACATGAATTGCACATGAATTTTTTTTTTTAGAAAAATCTCTTAACATTCCGACAGCAATCAATTAATTAAATGCTCTGACCAAAGAAGTTTGAGAGGAAGATGGCAGAATGTTTTGTTTCAGCGGAAAAATAATTTTTAATCTTGTAATAAAATGAAATGTCATAAATTGTTTGAGCGCTGTACTTTTGGTGTCTCTGTGCACGACACGGAAAAAAAAAAACTTGATCAATCATTCGATCATTATCATAACTCAAGCTAGATGGTATGTTAAATTATTTGTATTCATCAAGTTTTCTTGTTTTGATTGTCATTTACTTTTGATAATTCAATCAAAATCTGTTTTCATATCCACACTCTGATCTGTGTACTTGAATGCATATTATCACTGTTTGTGAATCTCACATTGTTTATTTATTTATTTATTTTCTCTGTTAGTCAAAGTCTGTCATTCATTTCAGAGGCTATGTCATTATATTCTTTTGCTAGTGCACTCTATTACTTTTAATTACTGATGAATAAAGTTTACTGACAATACTTTGCGCATTTATTTGTGAGAGACTTTGAATATAAGACTTTTACTTGTTATGGAGAACTGTATTAATGTTGCTTTAACTTCAGTAAAACATTTTGAGTAGTAGTTGTCCCCATATTACTTGTTTAATCTTTGATAGTTTGAAGATCAGCCAACAGCAAGTTTAAATAATTTCCACCAGTGCTTGATGATTTGAAGTTAAATTCAAGACAAACATCAACATATATTTTCTTACCTGTCTGATGTGTGACCTCCAAAATGATCAAAAACGTCCCTGTGAATCAGAATAAAACTGTGAAACTAAAAAACACACATGGATGAGAATTCAATTGTAAGCATATCATGAATTAATCATTTGTGTTCAGTTTTAATCAGAGTGGATGAGAAAGAAGTACAAACCAAAGAGAAGCAGCTTCTTCAAACTTTCCTCCATGATCTGCAGTAATGAGAGAAATTATCCACATTTGTGAATCAATACTGAAAAATGAAAATCTGTTAATAACAAATACAAGTGCACAAAATGGTGTGTTATTTATTGTGGATGCTGTCTTACCTCCTGTCTTTGTCTCCAACGTCTCCTTTCCTCGTGGAGTTTGGATACTAAATGGTTTGTGACCACAAGTCAGTAAGTGGTTGTGTGTTTTGATGTTTTGTGCATTTCCATCTTAGTGAGAACCATTGTGGAGTTCTAGACATTTGAAGTGGAGATGTTCGTGCAAAGTGGGCATATTTTTACAGACGCTCAACACACTGGAACTTAAGATGTTGTGACTCATGGTCATTATTTTGTGTATATTTGATGCTGTGAGTGATTGATAGCAGGTTGGACCTGATGATTAGTCTGAGCCGCCTGATTGCTGCCCCAGGATTGGTTTTTGAAGCCTATTGAGCATTTTTGAAGCACCAGCTGATTGCAGTCTTCCTCTCCACCAATTCACCCACATCCAACTGGGACTAGTGTCTAGCTTGAACAGGATTTTGTGTTTGTGTTTGTGAAACCTAGGGTAATCTTCAATCTGAGTCTTTTGTACATGTGTGTAACTAGAAAACTGTGTGTGGTAGCCCAGTAGCCCAGTAGGAAGGAGAAGCATTTTCTTTAACCCGTTTTGTCCTGTTTTTCCTTAATGAGGAGTTAGGTAAGTTTTGTCTTTTTGTTAATACTTTTGGTTTGCATATTTGTACATGTGGCAGCATTTATAAAACACAACCAAACACAGAAACAGTGTCTGTCGCCGTCTGTACGTTTCTGCATATGGTTGTTTTATCTATTTTGTGTTTTGTCTATTGCTGTGTTTTTCGTCAGTCACCGTGCGTTGAACTCTCAGGGCCAGTGTTCATTTTGTGTGTGTGTGTGTGTGTAGAGACGTCCCTTCATGCATTTTGGTTTGCAGTAGACCACTTTAATGTGTACATGTTGTCTGGACAGGACATTTGGTTACTGTCGGTTAATGTTTGTTTGTCGCAGGTTGTCAAGTGGTTAGAGCGCATGCCACGAACGCAGTGGACCGCAGTTTGAATCCGGCTGGAGGACCTGTACTGCATGTCACACCCCCCATCTCTCTCCCCATTCTCTCCCCGTTCTGATCTATCCACTGTCAAATAAAGGTGTCTATGCCTAAACAACAAACAAAAAAAAACATGAGCCCAAAGCTAGTTTATAATTTCCTTATTCCTCTAGGCCTATATCATAGATGAGCATTTACACTTTAGCTCTTGTTAAGGTGATCCTATCTACGTAAAACTCTCTTCTTTTGAATAAACAAAGAGTTAAGTTGGTAACAGCTAAAGTTAGAATCAGCAGCTTAACAACAGTTGAAGGTATCATTGCTAACGTTAGCTAACACTACAGGACCAGTAACCCCACATAGAGGCTGTGTTTCCTGTAATGCTGTAATGTGTTCACGCCATATCAGTTATCACACTGACTTAATGTCAAATTATGCAACTAAACCTGTGTGTTTTACTGTTAAAAGAGTTGGGAGAAACATCTACTGTAATATATTGGTGTGGGTTCAATAAGTCAGACGGAGACCGGACTGAACGGGCAGGCTGGGACTTTACTCAGACGTCAACAACACGTACAAACACAGGTTACAGACCAGGCTGTTGCCTTGCTTGTCCACAAGAGGGCAGCGCTCTCTAGAAGTATATTATCAGAACACTACACTCCTCCCCTTTAAACTTTAACCCCCAAAAGCTCAAAATACTGCAATTTGCATAAATACTGTAAACAAAATATTTACTTGGCACAACTTATAAAATATTCTTCTGCAAATTAAAACTTGGTTGTCTCATTGTTTTTTTTTTTTTCCATTCCAACTGATCCTAAACAGAACAGTTAGCTTTCCATTATTAACTAATAAATAACTAGCTATTCAGAACTAAATAGGATAATCAGAACATTTGACCCAAAAAAGATACAGTTCCCTTTGCTTTTTTAAAGGTTCAGTCTTTTTGGTGGAATCCGCAAGCGATCTGGATAGCGGCGTCCAGGTTGTTGTGTAGCGGCTGAGACAGCCACTGGCTCTGCTGGTTTCACTGGAGTATTCCCGCACTGTGCTGGCGATCGTGAACCGGGTGCAGGGCTGAGTCTTGCAGGAGTTCCAGACTTCACCAGAGGGTGAGCTGGTGCTGGAGTAGAAATCTTCCCTTCTGCCTCCTGGAGGCTGCTGGGTTGTGTTGAATCCAGATCTGGTGTCAGATGAGTATCATCACTTGAGATGTTGCAATCTACCATTTTTTCATGTGAGAGTAACAGGTGATCAATGTGAACTGTGCGCACTCTCACTCCGTCGTTTATCAGGTAAGAAACAGGTCCTAGTCTTGTAACAACTGTTCCTCTGATCCATTTCTCCTTCCCTTCACGAAAATTTCTCACACGCACCTGATCACCCTCAGACAACCTCCTCAACTTGTTTTGTCCCTTGTCATGGTATCTCTTCTGAGTGTGTTGTTTCTTCTCAACAGTGTCAGCGAGACTTGGCTTCAGAAAACTAAACCGGGTCCTCAGCTGACGCTTAAGAAACAACTCAGCTGGTGAAACACCTGTTACTGTGTGTGGTGTGCACAGACCCCTTGTCTGCCAACACTTGCTTCATCAGTGAAGATTTGACGGTTTGTACTGACCTTTCAGCTGCCCCATTAGAAGCTGGATGATATGCTGGGACCAGGGTTTGTTTGATGCCATTACTTCTCAAAAACTGCTTGAATTCACTGGATGTGAATTGTGGCCCATTGTCCGAAACCACTTCCTCAGGCAGTCCGTAAGATGCAAAAATGCTGCGCAGAACTTCAATAGTCTTAGCTGATGTCGTGGTTGTCATGTGAACCACCTCCAACCATTTTGAGTGACTGTCAACAAGGACTAAAAAATACTGTTTATCTTTCTCACAAAAATCTATGTGTATCCGTTGCCACACCCGAGTTGGCCATTTCCAACAATGCAGTGGGGCCACTGCTGGTAGTTGTCTCACTGTCTGACATGCACTGCACTCTTGCACAGTTTTTTCAATGTCCTTATCCAGACAAGGCCACCACATATAGCTTCTTGCCAAAGCTTTCATGCGACACATTCCAGGATGACCCTGGTGAAGATCATGTAGCAGCTTTGGTCTGAGAGCTGGAGGGACTATAACTCTCATTCCCCAGAGGACACATCCTTGTTCCACTGATAGTTCGGTTTTTCTCATAAAGAATGGTTTGAGTGTCTCCTCCTTGGCATGACATGGCCATCCATTTAGAGTGAGCTCCTTCACATGGCTGAGCACCGGATCTTTGCTTGTGCCCTGTGCGATGTCGCTGGCTTTCACAGGTAAATCCTCCATAATAGAGAAATAGAACATTTTTCCTTCCTCTGCAGTGCTATCTCTGTCTTTGCTCGGCAACCGTGAGAGTGCGTCTGCATTGGCATGCTCTGCAGACTGACGATACTCTATTACATAGTTATAAGCCATCAATATGAGTGCCCACCGCTGCATTCTCAAAGCGGCCAGTGTGGGGATAGCTGACTTCGGCCCAAGGATTGCCAAAGGCGGTTTATGGTCCGTAATGAGAGTAAACTTCCTCCCATAGAGGTATTTGTGAAACTTCTTCACTCCAAAAATTATAGAGAGGGCTTCCTTCTCTATTTGAGCATATTTGCTTTCTGCCTCGGATAACGTACGAGATGCAAATGCTATGGGCTTTTCTTCTCCATTCTCCATCACATGGGAGATAACAGCGCCGACACCATAAGGAGAAGCATCACAGGCTAGTTTCAAGGGCTTTCTGGTGTCATAATGAACCACTAGGGTACTCTGCAGTAGTTGCTGTTTTGCACTTTTGAATGCAGCTTCACATTCAGATGTCCACTCCCACACACACTCTCGTTTCAGTAGCTCATGCAAGGGTCGTAGCTGCATGGACAGATTTTGCATAAACCTGCCGTAGTAGTTCAGTAGCCCCAGGAAGGAGCGTAACTCTGTGATGTTGGTGGGACTCGGTGCGTTCACAATGGCTTTCACTTTCTCTTCTGTGGGATGGAGACCTTCACTATCAACAATGTGACCTAAATATTCCACTGTGTCTGTCATGAACTTACATTTGGATTTCTTGACCTTCACATTATACTTTTCAAGACGACTCAACACTTCCTCCAGTTTGCACAGATGTTCCTCTCTTGAACCAGCTGTGATTAAGATGTCGTCAAGGAAACAGGTCACATGCTCAATTCCCTGTAGGATTTGATCCATCACTGCTTGGAAGATGGACGGGGCACTTGAGACTCCATATGACAGTCGGTGGTAAGTGTAGAGTCCTCGATGTGTGTTGACTGTAAGGTATTTCTCTGAATCCTTATCCAACTCCAACTGCTGATAGGCATGTGATAAGTCCAGTTTAGTGAACAACTTGCCTC